>NC_069706.1:35262004-35575004 GCF_023699985.2 Odocoileus virginianus
TCCCATGGCAGAGCCTGGAGGGCTACAGTCCACAGGGTCACAAAGAGTTGGACACAACTGAGGCAACTTAGCATGCACAGACAGGGAATTTTAATTGGGTAACAAGGAGCTGATACTGAGGAGGCCCAGAGTAGCAGTTGGTATCACCTGCTGGTAGGCCACCCCCTGTGCACTTAAGTCGCTTCAGTCATATCTGACTCTGTGACCCACAGGCTGTAGCCTGCCAGGCTCCTCTGCCCATGGGATTCTCCAGGCAAGGATACTCCCAGGCAAGGAGTGCGTTGCCATGCCCTCCTCCAGGGGGTTTTCCCAATGCAGGGATCAAACCAGCGTCTCTTATGTCTCCTGCAATGGCAGATGAGTTCTTAACTACTAGGGCCACCTGAGAAGCCCAGGCCTCCCTCTACCCCTGCCGAATTCCTGAAGGGAGCAGGATGAGGGCTGAGCATCAAGAATTTACTCTGGCTCATTATCAGTACTTTGAACCATGTCCTGCATCTGCCAGGCCTGAATAACCATGGATTACATGAAAACCAAAACCTCATAGGTTATTAAAACTTAATAGAAACACAAGACATGCAAGCTGTGTTTGTGCATTTCCTTCTCCCTTTATCCTCTCAATTTCACTCCTTTGCAGAAAGTGATACTCACCTCTTGGTAACTCTTTCCCTCTCTCTGGCCTGAGAGTTCCCAGGGCTGTTCCATACTGGCCCAAGTGAGTGGAAGTCTCATTAGGAAAATGCAGCAAGTCTGAACTATATCTCCTACGCTTTTTTATTTCCTTGGGAGCTTCTCATAGAGCATGAAATTTCTACCATCAATTTGTCATCTTTGGGCTCAGATTTCTTCCAGGAAGCCCCTGTGAAAATGACATTCCAATGAGAATTGTATTGTCTGAACACATTTATCTGTCCATTGCTTCAGTCCAAGTGAGTTAATTCAGGTGATGGTATTGTGCTGGATTGTGGACTAGAAGCCATACAGTCCCCTCCCTTGGGAGGGGCCTCCGGGTGGAGGAAGTGAGACACACAACCAAGCTCAGTATGGGGCATACCTCTGGAATCCTTGGGGAAATGGAGTCCTAGAGAGAGGCAGCAAAGGAGAGAAATGTATGGAAGCTCGAGTACCAACAAAGGACAGACCCAGGAAGCTGGAAGATGATCCTCAGGGAAAGTCAGAAAGTCTGAGGAATTTTGATACATCTCTGCCCCTTTTGGTGCCTTTTCTGGATCCCTTTTGCGGTTCCCTGAAGGCCCAACTATAAACAATCCGCCTAAAAGAAAAAAAAAAACAAACAATCCGCCTGCAATGCTGGAGAGCCAGGTTTGATCCCTGGGTCAGGATGATTCCCTGGAGGAGGGAATGTCTACCCACTCCAGTATTCCTGCCTGGAGAATCCCATGGATAGAGGTTGACGGTCCATGGTGTTGCAAAGAGTGGGACATGTTTCAGTGACTAAGCACACACAAACACTGGGTAGCATTAAGGAGGGTCACGCTATAATCCCCCACATACACATAGAGAAACAGGTTTAGTGACTACAAGTGGCTTCCCAACAACTATTGATCAAAATACGTTATAAATAGCATGAAGAAAGATGGCAAGTCTTCTGCTCTGAAATACCAGTATTCAAAGTTTGCTGTTTCATGATGAGGGTCACTGTGTGAAATAGTGAGACCCAAGGCTGAAGCAGCACATTGGTTAAAATTCTGGCTTCTATCTCCATGTTTACCCCTGGCCAGGGGCTCCCCCATGGGTCTGAAGAACCCAGGACTTCATCTTACCTCGCAGGAACAAGAACAGGTTGTGTCATGAGGACCCACCTGTCTAAATTCCCCACTGAAAGGAACACAAAATACATCCCCCATGAAGAGATTATGGTATCATCTGATAACTATTGACAACTTAATTCACTCAGCTAAACCCACAGCCTTTCTTATTCTTCTTGGAAACAAAATCCTTGTGGAAACTATATACTTTTACCTTCTTCCAAAACATGCCAATATGATGGTTTCTCACTAAGCCTTACATGCCATCACCTTCCCAATTCACCTCAGGGCCTGGTCCAGCTGGTTGGAATCTATCCCAGTGGCAACAGTCTAGTCATGTCCTGGGGAAAATGTGTAGCCAGAGCCATGTCCTAGCAAAGGCAAACGGCCTTGCTCTACAAGGGGAAATAACAGAAGGCATGATCTTTGTTCTCTTTGTTCCACAGCAGACACACTTGAGTTGAAAAGTCTCACAAATGAAGACTGTGAAGGAAGACGTGTGCCTGAAGAGCACCCCGCACCTCACGTCTCTCCTCTGGCCATTTGTGTACTGATGGCCTCGGTCAAAGCTCTATTCCAAGTGTTTCATGTACAGATATGACTAAGATCCAGATATTACTCAGGTGGAAGGAAGAGAGAAACGGACAATTATAGTACTGCCAAGGTAAACTAATTATACATGTTTTAGAAACACAGTGTCCTCATCAACTATTCACGGCTTATCTTTTCAGACCTTAAAAATCAATCAGAGATGGAAATCAAAGAACATGCATGGAATTAGGCATTAGGCTCAGATACCAGGAGAGGTGAGCACAGTGTCAGGGACTCAGTGATGCAAAAGACCTCGTCAGTCTGCTATTCCTGTCCTTTTAGAGGTAACTCCTCTTCTGGGAAGCCTGTCTTGACTTCCATTGGCTGAAAGAATTGCTCAGAATATGGGGAGGCCATGTTGCTCTGGATTGATTTATGCGTTAGATTCCAATTTCACAGATCACAGGTGTGTAACCAGAGCTCTGCCCCAACACAGAAACAAGGTGAGGGCCCTTAGCAAGCCAGTCAGTAGGGGCTGGGGTGAGGTACGGGGATGTTCTTTCTGACCCACACACATCCCACCATGAAGAAACACACACATATGCCCTTAAGCAGATGCACTTCCATGGACTTCATAGCAAAAGGATGAGAAGGACCTCATGGCTGCTCACTTTCTACCTCATTTCTGAGTTTCTCTTTCTTGACAAATGAATCACTAACATATCTACTGCACAGTACACCTTAGAAAGTTCTTTCAGGAAAAGGAAAGATAAGTCGCTCTGTTGTGTCTGACTGTTTGAGACCCCATGGACTGTAGCCTGCCAGGCTCCTCCATTCATGGGATTTTCCAGGCAAGAACACTGGAGTGGGTTTCCATGTCCATCTCCAGGGGTTCTTCCCAACACAGGGACCAAACCCAGGTCGCCTGCACTGAAGGCACACTCTTTATGGTGTGAGCCACCAGAGAAGCCAAGGAAGCCCTTTCACGCCTCTCTTAACTGATTTCTCTATGAACTCTGTGAGATAAGCAGTGCTGGCATTTGTGATTCCCACTTTACAGATGTAAAGACTTCCCTGGTAAGTTCTTTCACGTCTCTCTTAACTGATTTCTCTATGAACTCTGTGAGATAAGCAGTGCTGGCATCTGTGATTCCCACTTTACAGATGTAAAGACTTCCCTGGTAAGTTCTTTCACGTCTCTCTTAACTGATTTCTCTATGAACTCTGTGAGATAAGCAGTGCTGGCATCTGTGATTCCCACTTTACAGATGTAAAGACTTCCCTGGTAAGTTCTTTCACGTCTCTCTTAACTGATTTCTCTATGAACTCTGTGAGATAAGCAGTGCTGGCATTTTTGATTCCCACTTTACAGATGTAAGGACTTCCCTGGTAAGTTCTTTCACGTCTCTCTTAACTGATTTCTCTATGAACTCTGTGAGATAAGCAGTGCTGGCATTTTTGATTCCCACTTTACAGATGTAAAGACTTCCCTGGCGGCTCAGACGGTAAAGCGTCTGCCTATAATGCGGGAGACCCGGGTTCGATCCCTGGGTGGGGAAGATCCTCTGGAGAAGGAAATGGCAACCCACTCCAGTACTCTTGCCTGGAAAATCCTATGGGAGGAGCCTGGTAGGTACAGTCCATGGGGTCGCAAAAGAGACGGACACGACTGAGAGACTTCACTCTCTTTCACTTTCACTTACAGATGTAAAAACAGAAGCTTAGGGTGGGGAAGAATCTTGCCCAAACATGAATGCAGGGCATGGAGCTAGATCTCGTAATTCTACATTTTTCCAGTGTCATACTTGGCTTGATTCCAAGAGGCTTCCTGAAATAACCTGGCTGGTTGTGTCAACCTCTTCTGAGATAAATATCTCCTTCCACACCATCCATCATGCTTCTGCTCTTGTTGTAAGTGCTAAAGCTGATATGGCCACAAAAAAGAGAGCATGTGACTAAACTTCATAGTGTCAGCAGATAAAGTGAAAGTGAAGTCGCTCAGTCGTGTCCAACTCTTTGTGACCCCGTGGACTGTAGTCCACCAGGCTCCTCTGTCCATGGGATTCTCCAGGCAAGAATACTGGAGTGGGTTGCCATTTCCTTCTCCAGGGGATCTTCCCAACCCGGGGATCGAACCCAGATCTCCCACATTGCAGGCAGACGCCGGCAGATGTTTTAACCTCTGAGCCACCAGGGAAGCCCGTCAGCAGATTAAGGATGCTGCAAATAGTTCTGACATGTCACAGTCAGAATCACTTGGGTTTACAAGAAAGTGGGAAGTAAAAGATGAATGAAACCAAGGAGTGAAAGAAGAATCAGCGGAGGGGGGCAAGTTTCAGAAGACCACAAGGAAGGGAATTAATGACACAGGAAGTGTAAAATGAGGGAATGGATGAGCATCACAGATTAGCTGCAAAAGAGGAGCAAAGTGTTGGCCATCTCTCCTAATCAGGGTCTTAACCTCCCTGAGGAGGGTCAAGTTTTACTTGACCCTAGACTGGCCTTGCCTAGTCTCTACTCTAACACCAGACAGAGCCTGGTAAAACATGAGTCACGCATCATTCCTCTGTTACTCAAATCTCTCCAATACTTCCATCATCCACAGAATTAAACCCAAACGCTGTGGGGAGCAATTCAAGATCCATGTTGGACATTTAGGTCACTTTCATACCTTGGTTATTGTAAACAGTGCTGCAATGAGCATAGGGATACACACACACACACACACACACACACACACACACACACACACACACACACACATACACACAAACACATATATATTCAAAGTAGCCCTTTCTTGAGATAAATGGCCAGAGGTGGAGCTTCTGGATTTTATGGTAGCTCTCTTTCGGCTTTTTGAGGAATCTCCATGCTGTCTTCTACTGAAGCCGCACCAAGTTACATTCCCAACAACAGCGCAGGAGAGTTCCCTCTTCTCCACATCATCGCTCACATTTGTTTCTTGTCTTCTTGATAATTTGTCATTTGCATGGTTGTGAGGTGGAATCTCATTAAGGGTTTGACTTGCATTTCCTGATGATGAGTGATGCTGAGCACATTTTCATGTGCCTGTTGCCATCTGTATGTCATCTTTAAAATGTCTAGTTAGGTTTTCAGCCCACTTTTTAAACACATGTCTGGTTTTTAAATATTGACCTGGGGTATTATACTAAGTGAAATAAGTCAAACAGAAAAAAAATTATGGTATAATTTCATTTATTTGTTGTTGTTCAGTCACTCAGTCATGTCTGATGCTTTGCAGACCTATAAACTGCAGCACGCCTTGCTTCCCTGTCCTTCACCATCTCCCAGAGCTTGTCAAACTCATGTCCATTTATTCAGTGATGCCATCCAACCATCTTGTCCTCTGTCGTCCCCTTCTCCTCCTGTCTTCAGTCTTTCCCAGCACCAGGTTTTTTTCTAATGAGTCAGCCGACTTATTGAATCAGATGGCCAAAGTATTAGAGCTTCAGCTTCAGCATCAGTCCTTCTAATGAATATTCACAAACCAAATAGGTAAAGAGAATTAAGAGGTACAAACTTCCAGATAGAAAATACATAAATCACTGGGATGTAATGTTCACATAGGGAATATAGTCAATAATACAGTCACAAATTAATATGGTGACAGACGCTTGCTGGTCTTACTGAGGTGATGAAATTGTAATGTATTACAATATGAAATAACTATGTTGTATACCTGAAACTAATATAACATTTATTGAAGTTTGTACCTGTTAGTTCCTTTCACCTATTTTCTTTGTCCCTCAATCCTCCTCCCCTGTGGCAACCATCTGTTCATTTTCTGTAAGCCTGAAACTAATATAACATTGTATATTAATAGATAGGGAAACAATGTCAACAGTGACAGACTTTATTTTCTTGGGCTCCAAATCACTACAGATGATGACTGCAGACATGAAATTAAAAGATGATTGCTCCTTGGAAGAAGAGCTATGACAATCCTAGACAGTGTATTAAAAAGCAGAGACACTGGAGGACAGTCGTAAGATGGTGGAGGAATAGGAAGGGGAGACCACTTTCTCCCCCACAAGGAAAATTAAAAAATTTATAGAAACAAATGACAATGAAAACACAGCAACTCAAAACCTATGGGATGCAACAAAAGCAGTTCTAAGCGGGAAGTTTATAACAATACAATCCTACCTCAAGAAACAAGAAAAACATCAAATAGACAACCTAACTTTACACCTAAAGCAACTGGAAAAAGAAGAAGAAAGAAAAGACCAAAATTAGTAGAAGGAAAGAAATCATAAATATCCAAGAAGAAACAAATGAAAAAGAAGTGAAAGAAACAATAGTAAATATTAATAAAGGCTGGTTCTTTGAGAACATAAACAAAATTGACAAACCCTTAGCCAGACTCATCAAGAAAAAAAGAGAGAGGGGGCGGTCCTAAGATGGCAGAGGAATAGGACGGGGAGACTGCTTTCTCCCCCACAAATTCATTGTAAGAACATTTGAACACTGAGCAAATTCCACAAAACAACTTCTGAATGCTGGCAGGTGACATCGGGTACCCAGAAAGGCAGCCCATTGTCTTCAAAAGGAAATAGGACAAAAGATAAAAGATAAAAAGAGAGACAAAAGAGGTAGGGATGGAGATCCGTCCCGGGAAGGGAGTCTTAAAAGAGGAGAAGTTTCCAAACACCAGGAAACACTCTCACCGGCGGGTCTGTGGGGAGTTTTGGAATCTCAGAGGGCAATATAACCAGGAGGAAAAATAAATAAATAAATAAATAAATAAATAAATAAATAAATAAATAAATAAATAAATAAATAAAACCCATAGATTAAGTGCCTAATAGCAACTCCCAGTGCTCGCATCTGCCACCAGCAAGCGGGAGGTTGAACAGGGAGGTTGAAAAGGGTTATTTTCACTGATAATTACTAAGGCTGGAAATCGAGGTTGTGCTAGGAGTGCAAAGAAGATACTGCGAGTGCTGTAGATGGCTGTGAAAGAGGTGGCAATTAATGTTATTAAGAAGGCTCAGGCGTTGGTGTACGACATGTTAGCGGCTTCAATAATCAGGTCTTTAGAGTAGAACCTAGTGAGGAAAGGCATTCCTGTTAGTGCGAGGCTACCAATGATTAGGGCTGTTGTGGTGAATGGCATGGCTTTAAATAGGCCTCCTATTTTTCAGACGTCTTGTTCGTCATTTAGGCTGTGGATAATAGAGCCGGAGCACATGAATAATATAGCTTTGAAGAAAGCATGGGTGCAAACGTGAAGAAATGCTAGGTAGGGTTGATTAATGCCAATTGTTACTATTATAAGGCCTAGTTGACTGGATGTAGAAAAAGCAACAATTTTTTTGGTATCATTTTGGGTAAGGGCACATATTGCTGTAAATAGAGTGGTAATAGCTCCTAGGCATAATAAGACGGACTGTGCAAATTTGTTGTTCTCTGTTAGTGGATGAAAGCGAATTAGTAGGAAGATGCCCCGCTACTACTATTGTGCTTGAGTGGAGTAGTGCTGAGACGGGAGTAGGGCCTTCTATTGCGGAAGGTAGTCATGGATGTAGACCAAATTGGGCAGATTTTCCGGTTGCAGCTAGTGCGAGGCCTATTAGGGGTATGTTGGAGTTACTTGGATTTAATATAAAGATTTGTTGAAAGTCTCAGGCGTTAAGATAAATGAGAAACCATGCTATTTCTAGAATAAAACCGATGTCACCGATGCGGTTATATAGAGTTGCTTGCAGGGCCGCTGTGTTTGCATCTGCTTGCCCATACCACCATCCAATAAGTAGAAATGATATAATTCCAACGCCTTCTCACCCAATAAATAATTGAAATAGATTATTTGTGGTGTGAGAATAAGTATGGTAATGAGAAATAAGAGAACATATTTTAAAAATTGGTTAATATTAGGGTCTAAGTGTATGTATCACATTGAAAATTCTATAATGGATCATGTGACAAATAATGCTACTGGGACAAATATTATTGAGAAATAGTCTATTTTAAAGCTAAGTGATAGTTTGACAGTTTGGACTGTAAGTCAGTGTCAGTTTGAGATAATTATTTTTTGGCCTGTGTGAATGAATATTATTGTGGGAATTATACTAGTGATGAAGGCACATGAGATAGTTGTTTTTACGTAAAGTGGGTAGTTAGAGGTTTTATAGTTATTAGAGCTTGTAATTATGATGGGAATAGTTAGTAAAAGTAGGGTAACTTAAGGAAGAGAATAGGTTTATTACTTTTATTTGTAGTTGCACCAGATTTTTGGTTCCTAAGACCAACGGATTACTACCATCCTCTAAAAGTTCAAAAAAGCCATGTTGTTATACATGGGAGCATAGAATTAGCAGTTCTTGCATACATTTTTGGTAAATAAGAAGGTAATAAACTTCTATTATTAGATTCACAATCTAATTTTTTTTAAACTACATTTACAGTATAAGGACCCTAGAATAATTTTTGGGTTCAATGATAATAATAATAGGGGTAAAATGTGTAATGATATGAGGGCATTCTCTCATGTAAAGGAGGGTGAAGTGCTATTGATGTGATGAGTATATTTACCTCGTTGTGTTGTAATTAATATATAAAGGGAATATAAGGCGGTAATTACTATATTTAGTCCTATTAAAATAATTGTAATATTAGATCACGAGAAGGTGGATATTACTACAAATAGCTCTCCGACTAGGTTAATTGTTGTGGGGAGAGCTAAGTTGGTTAAGCTTGCCAAGAGTCATCAGGTGGCTATTAGTGGAAAGAAAGTTTATAGGCCTTGGGCTAGAATTATTGTTCCACTGTGAATTCATTCGAAGTTAGAGTTTGCTAGGCAGAAAAGTATAAATTTGTTTTGTTAAGTTTTTACTAGTTAATTCATTATGCAAAAGGTACAAGGGGTAATCTTTGCTTTTTTGTACTTTGTTTTCTTTCATCGTTCCCTTGTGGTACTTTCTCCATAGCACCATATTTAAAATTTCTACCTCCTATACTTTTAATGATAGATAAATGTTTTGTTTATATTATTTTGGTAATTTAATGGAAATATATTTGTGGGCTAGAATTGGTTCAAGGTATTCAAGACATGTGAAATCTTCTGGGTGTAAACTAGATGCTTTATTTAAGCTATATTTTGATTTGTCCAAGCACACTTTCCAGTATGCTTACCTTGTTATGACTTGTCTCCTCTCATATAATTAACACATGTAAATAAATTTTAAGTGTATTGTGCCTATTTGAGGAGGTGACGGGCGGTGTGTGCGTGCTTCATGGTCTAGTTCAACTAAGCACTATATTCTTAGTTTACTGCTAAATCCTCCTTTGGTTATCAATTTCATAATAACTTTCATATTGGATTTTCTTAAATTAGAAAATGTAGCCCATTTCTTCCCATTCCATAGGTTAAACCTTGACCTAACGTTTTTATGTAATATAATTGTGCTTACTTTTGTTCCTTTTAAGGGTTTGCTGAGGATGGCGGTATATAGACTGTATTAGCAAGGATTGGTGAGGTTTATCGGGGTTTATCGATTATAGAACAGGCTCCTCTAGAAGGGTATAAAGCACATCCAAGTCCTTTGAGTTTTAAGCTATTGCCGGTAGTACTCTGGCGAATAGTTTTGTTTGTGTAACTATTTGTGTTTAGAGCTAAGCATAGTGGGGTATCTAATCCTAGTTTGGGTCTTAGCTATCGTGTTTCAGACGCTGTAGAGTTACTTTCGTTATTTATTTTTGTTGCAATTATGGCTTTTTACAGCTTAATTAGAATTTAACTTTATTTGATGTGATGCTTTAACATGCTTTACACCGTGTGCCTATTAACTTGGGTTAATCCTATGACTGCGGTGGCTGGCACGAAATTTACCAACCCTAATCAATATGGCTTAGTCAAACTTTCGTTTATGGCTTAATTTTTATCACTGCTGTCTCCCGTGGGGGTGTGGCTAAGCAAGGTGTCGTGAGCTATGGGTGTGTGCTTGACACCAGCTCCTTTTAGTCTTGTTAACTTAGAGGGCATTTTCACTGGGGTGCAGATGCTTGCATGTGTAAGTCTATTAGAAGTTAAAAGGAAGGCTTGGACCAAACATGTGTGTTTATGGAGTTAATACACTCACCTAGGCGTTTTCAGTGCCTTGTTTTGTTGTTTAAGCTACATTAACTATGTGTCATTAAGGGAGGACAGGCACTTATATACTTACTTTATCCTGGAGTGCTAATTTGAGTATTGGAAATGTGATAAATTTAAAAAATTATCTAGGGAGAAGTGTGTTAAAAACAGGGATAACTATATAAGGTGAGGGGGGGAATGGAAGGGGGGAAAGAATTATAAAGTTGAATCATGAAATAATGGTTATGTCCTGTGACCACTGACTGTGATGCCCATGCCTATCATTATGGTGATGTTCAAAGATGCAGTTAAGTTCAGCTACAATTTATGCTCCGGGTCAGAGCCTCAGATGGCCATAGCTGAGTCCAAGCATCCCCCCAAAATTAAAAATACCAAATGTATGACACCACAGTTATGTGTGAGCATGGGCTGATTAGTCATTAGTCCATCAAGATGTCTTATTTAAGAGGAAAGAGTGGGCGATTTTAGATGAGATGGCCCTGAAGAAAGACTCAGATGTCTGATAAAGTTCATTAAGCAGCTACCCCCACAATTCATGGGCCCGGAGCAAGAAGAGGGATCCCTGCCAAGCGGGTTGCTGGTTTCACGTGGCATGGTGATTAAGCTCGTGATCTAGGGGACGGGATATGCATATTGACAAGGACGGATTTGACTTAATGTGCTATGTACGATCAATAACTATATGTACTATGTACTATTAATGATAATATATACATGCTTATAAGCATGAGGCATATAATATAATGTACTATTATACATATATATGTCTTAATACATTAATTCTATGTACTATACATGCATGAAGTAGTATTATGTGTATTGTTGCACATAATGTGTGTAGTTAGTGGTGTGTTGAGTATAAGCATGGCTGTTGAGTGCAAAACTGTGTTGAATTATTAAAGGTTTTAGAAAATTTTATACTGATAAGGTTCTTGATTTTTGTGAAGCTATATTAATAATGTTTCAGGGAATAGTTTAAATAGAACTTCAGCCTTGGGTGTTGATAGTGGGGCTATGGCTTCTTCCTTGAGTCTTAGGGAAATTAGTTGTTCTCCTTTTCTGGTTTACAAGACCAGTGTATTAAGTATACTATGAAGACTTGTCTTCATTTCAGGACATTATTTTTGATTATGCTAGTAATTGGTATAAGTACTAGGATAATGAGGAAATATAAGATAGATGCTAGTTGTCCAATGATAATGAAGGGGTGTTCAACTGGTTGTCCTCCGATTCATGTGAGTGTTAGTAGGTCTGCTACTAAAATTCAGAACAGGCATTGACTGAATGGTCGGAATATCATGCTTTGTGGTTTAGATGTATGGAGTACGGGCATAAAAATTAGAACTAAAATAGAGATTAGGGCTAGAACCCCTCCTAGTTTTTTGGGAATTGATTGTAGAATTGCATATGCAAATAGGAAGTACCATTTGGGCTTAATATGAGGGGGCGTATTGAGTGGGTTTGCTGGAGTATAATTATCTGGGTCTCCAAGCAAATCTGGTGTGAACAGTACTAATAGTATTAGGAAAAGAATTAGAAGTAGGACACCTAGAATATCTTTGATGGTATAGTAAGGGTGGAATGGGATTTTGTCTGCATCCGATGGGATTCCTGTTGGATTATTGGATCCTGTTTCATGGAGGAAGAGTAAATGGACTATGGCAAGTGTTGTGATGATAAATGGGAGAATAAAGTGGAAGGCAAAGAATCGAGTTAGGGTTGCTTTATCTACTGAAAAGCCCCCTCAAATTATTCGACCAGGTTTGTGCTGATGTATGGAATTGCTGAGAGGAGGTTGGTGATGACTGTTGCTCCTCAGAATGATATTTGTCCTCATGGTAGGACATATCCTTCAAATGCTGTGGCTATCACTGTGCATAGAAGAATTACTCTGATGTTTCATGTTTCTAGGAAAGTATATGACCCATAGTATAGGCCTCATCCTACATGTATAAATAGGCAAATGAAGAATATTGATGCTCCGTTTGCATGTATGTATCGGATAATTCAGCCATAATTGATGTCTCGGCAAATATGGGTAACAGGAGAATGCTGTTATTTTGTCGGATGTATAGTGTATTGCTAGGAATAGGCCTGTTAGGATTTGTAGAATTAAGCAGATTCCTAGCAGGGAGCCGAAGTTTCTTCATGATGAGATGTTTGATGGGGCTGGGAGGTCAATGAATGCGTTGTTTACAATTTTTATTAGTGGGTGGGGTTTTCGAATGTTGGTCATTAGCATTCTTGTAGTTGAATGACAATGATGGTTTTTCATATCATTAGTCATGGTTAGATTTCATGCGAGAATAATGATAACATGCATTGTATTTATTTTAAGTATCATTTTTGTGCTTGGTTTTGCAGGGTTTTCTTCAAAACCTTCACC
Organism: Odocoileus virginianus; assembly: GCF_023699985.2. Taxonomy (NCBI): domain Eukaryota; kingdom Metazoa; phylum Chordata; class Mammalia; order Artiodactyla; family Cervidae; genus Odocoileus; species Odocoileus virginianus. The sequence continues at coordinate 35,274,810 of NC_069706.1, forward strand.
TATTTATGGGGGATTAGGTTTAATTGTGAGTGGCGGGGTTGGTTGTGGTATTGTATTAAAATTTGGTGGGTCTTTCTTGGGTTTAATAGTATTTTTTATTTATTTGGGGGGAATAATAGTAGTTTTGAACAACCCTGCATTGCTTAGGGTAAGGACTGGGCCTGAATGCCCTGAGGGCAATCTGAGGGAACTAACATGAGATAGCAACCCAAACTGTGGGATAGCCAGAGAGAGAGAAAAAAAGAAAAAAGAGAGAGAGAACTATCCCACGAAAAGCCCTAACCTAGGCACTACCAGGCCCACTCACAGAACAAAGGACTGAGCCAATACCAGAGGAGAGCTAGCCGGCTGTGGACTGGCCCGTCCCCTGCCAGAGACAGGGAGGCAGGCGGGGTGCAGCCAGAGTCAGAAAGGGGCAATCTCAGCCCCAGAGAGGCATCCTGTACCAAACTGCGAGCAGGCTTCCAGTTGCTAACCAAGACTTGTTGGGATTCTGGACGGTTGACACCCACCGGGAGGGTTACAGCCTGAGACCAGCTCCCCAGAAGAGACACACGGCACACCTGAGACGGGTGCACCCGCAGCCGCCCAGGAAACCAAGCGGCTGGGACCAGGGAGGTGATAAGGTGCACCCCCCACCCGGGGAGACTGCGCTCACCAAGCACCGGGTCGCCAGAGCTGCTTGGACCTGGGAAGGGCACAAAACGCAGGCCCAAGCGAGTCTGCGCCAAGAACCTAAACCTGAGTGGCTTAGACCTGGGAAGTGCACGCAACCCAGGGCCCGCCTCAGACAGCTCCCCAGCAGAGGAAACTAGAGCCTGAACAGTGTAGATGGGGAAAGTGCACGCGCCGTGAGGGGGCAAACCCAGCGTGCTGAGACACTTCACACACTCCCCACACACGCCAGTGACATTTGTTTGCAGTGTTCCTCCCTCCCCACAGCACGACTGAACAAGAGACCCTAATTAAGTGACCATCTTTGCCCCTTGTGTCAGGATGGAAATTAGACACTGAAGACACCAGCAAACAGAAGAAGCTAAAATAAACAGAGGGAATCGCTTTGGAAGTGACAGGTGCAACAGATTAAAACCCTGTAGTTAGCACTGACTACATTGGAAGGGGCCTATAGATCTTAAGAAGTATAAGACGGATCAAGGAATTATCTGAAACTGAACTGACCTCACACTGCCTGTAATAGCTCCAGAGAAATTCCTAGATATATTTTTACTATTATCATTTTTTAAATTAAAAAAATTTTATTTTTAAGTCCTCTATTATCCTTTTTCATTTTTATAACCTACTATCACCTTGCAAAAAAAAAGACCCTATTTTTAAAGCAAACTTCATATATATATTTTATAATTTTTGTGACTTCGTATTGTTTTGTTTAATATTGTATTTTTGACAGTCTAACCTCTACTCTAAATTTTTAATCTTTGCTTTTTGGTATTTGTTATCAATTTTGTACCTTTAAGAACCAATCTTCAGTACCCATTTTTACTTGGGAGTGTGATTAGTGGCTTGATTGCTCTCTCCCCCTTTTGACTCTCCTTTTTCTCCTCCAGGTCACCTGTATCTCCTTCATCTCCCCTCTCTTCTCTGCCCAACTCTGTGAGTCTCTTTGTGTGTTCCGGGCTGTGGAGAACACTTATGGAACTGATTACTGGCTGGATCTGTCTCTCTCCTTTTGATTCCTTTTCTCCTCCTGGTCACCTCTGTCTCCTTCCTCCCTCTTCTCTTCTTGGTGTAACTCAGTGAACCTCTCTGGGTGTCCCTCACTATGGAGAAGCTTTTCATCATTAAACCTAGATATTTTATCATCAGTGCTATATAGATGGAGAAGTCCTGAGGCAACTGGAAGAATACGACTGAAAACCAGAGGCAGGAGGCTTAAGTTCAAGACCTGAGAACACCAGAGAACTCCTGACTCCAGGGAACATTAATCAATAAGATCTCATCCAAAAGCCTCCATACCTAGACCAACTAAGCACCACCCAAGAGCCAACAAGTTCCAGAGCAAGACGTACCATACAAATTCTCCAGCAATGCAGGAACATAGCCCTGAGCTTCAATATATAGGCTGTCCAAAGTCACATCAAACCCATAGACATCTCAAAACTCACGACTGGACACTGCATTGCACTTCAGAGAGAAGAAATCCAGCTCCACCCACCAGAACACCAATGCAAGCTTTCCTAACCAGTAAACCTTGACAGGCCACCCATCCAACCCCACCCACAGTGAGGAACCTCCACAATAAAGAGGAACCACAAACTGTCAGAATACAGAAAGGCCACCCCAAACACAACAAGCTAAACAAAATGAAAAGGCAGAGAAATACCCAGCATGTAACGGAACATGATAAATGCCCACCAAACCAAACAAAAGAGGAAGAGATACGGAGTCTACCTGAAAAAGAATTCAGAATAATGATAGTAAAGATGACCCAAAATCTTGAAAACAAAATGGAGTTAGAGATAAACAGACTGGAGACAAAGATTGAGAAGATGCAATAAATGTTTAACAAGGACCTAGAAGAAACCAAAAAAAAGTCAATCAATAATGAATAATACAATAAATGAGATCAAAAACACTCTGGAAGGAACCAACAGTAGAATAACAGAGGCAGAAGATAGGATAAGAGAGGCGGAAGATAGAATGGTAGAAATAAATGAAGCAAAGAGGAAAAAAGAAAGAAGAATTAAAAGAAATGAGGACAACCTCAGAGACCTCTGGGACAATGTTAAATACCCCAACATTCAAATCATAGGAGTCCCAGAAGAAGAAGACAAAAAGAAAGGCCATGAGAAAATACTTGAGGAGATAATAGCTGAAAACTTCCCTTAAATATGGAAGGAAATAGTCACCCAAGTCCAAGAAACCCAGACAGTCCCAAACAGGGACTCTCAAGACATATTAATCAAATTAACAAAGATAAAACACAAAGAACAAACATTAAAAGCAGCAAGGGAAAAACAACAAATAATACACAAGGGGATTCCCATAAGGATAACAGCTGATCTTTCAATAGAACCTCTTCAGGCCAGAAGGGAATGGCAGGACATACTTAAAGTGAGGAAAGAGGAAAATCTACAACCCAAGTTACTGTACCCAGCAAGGATCTCATTCAAATATGAAGGAGAAATAAAAAGCTTTACAGACAAGCAAAAACTGAGAGAATTCAGCACCACCAAACCAGCTCTCCAACAAATGCTAAAGGATCTTCTCTAGACAGGAAACACAGAAAAGGTGTATAAACTCAAACCCAAAACAACAAAGTAAATGGCAACAGGGTCATACTTATCAATAATTACCTTAAATGTAAATGGGTTGAATGCTCCAACCAAAACACAAAAACTGGCTGAATGGATACAAAAACAAGACCCCTATATGCTGTCTACAAGAGACCCACCTCAAAACAACGGACACATACAGAGTGAAAGTGAAGGGCTGGAAAAAGATGTTCCACGCAAATGGAGACCAAAAGAAAGCAGGAGTAGCAATACTCATATCAAATAAAATACACTTTAAAATAATGACTGTGAAAAGAGACAAAGAAAGACACTATATAATCATCAAAGGATAAATTCAAGAAGAAGACATAACAATTATAAATATATATGCACCCAATATAGGAGCACCACAATATGTAAGGCAAATGCTAACAAGTATGAAAGGGGAAATTAACAATAACACAATAATACTGGGAGACTTTAATACCCCACTCACACCTATGGATAGATCAACTAAACAGAAAATTAACAAGGAAACACAAACTTTAAACGATACAATGGACCAGTTAGACGTAATTGATATCTATAGGACATTTCACCCCAAAACAATGAATTTCACCTTTTTCTAAAGTGCACATGGAAGCTTCTCCAGGATAGATCACATCCTGGGCCATAAATCTAGCCTTGGTAAATTAAAAAAAAAACTGAAATCACTCCAAGCATCTTTTCTGAGCACAATGCAGTAAGACTAGATGTCAATTACAGGAGGAAACCTGTTAAAAATTCCAACACATGGAGGCTGAACAACATGCTTCTGAATAACCAACAAATCACAGGGAAAAAGTAAAAAAAGAAGTCAAAATATGCATATAAACAAATGAAAATAAAACAACTCAAAACCTATGGGACACTGTAAAAGCAGTGCTAAGCAGAAGGTTCATAGCACTACAGGCATACCTCAAGAAACAAGAAAAAAGTCAAATAAATAACCTAACTCTACACCTAAAGCAACTAGAAAAGGAAGAAATTAAGAACCCCAGGGTTAGTAGAAGGAAAGAAATCTTAAAAATTAGGGCAGAAATAAGGCAAAAGAAACAAAAGAGACCATAGCAAAAATCAACAAAGGTAAAAGTTGGTTCTTTAAGAAGATAAATAAAATTGACAAACCATTAGCCAGACTTATCAAGAAACAAAGGGAGAAGAATCAAATCCACAAAATTAGAAATGAAAATGGAGAAATTGCAACAGACAACACAGAAATACAAAGGATCATAAGAGACTACTATCAGCAACTATATGCCAATAAAATGGGCAACTTGGAAACAATGGACAAATTCTTAGAAAAGTATAACTTTCCAAAACTGAACCAGGAAGAAATAGAAAATCTTAACAGACCCATCACAAGCACAGAAATAAAAACTCTAATCAGAAATCTTCCAACAGACAAAAGCCCAGGACCAGACGGCGTCAAAATGAATTCTATCAAAAATTTAGAGAAGGGCTAACATCTACCCTACTCAAACTCTTACAGAAAATTGCAGAGGAAGGCAAACTTCCAAACTCATTCTATGAGACCACCATCACCCTAATACCAAAACCAAAGATGCCACAAAAAAAGAAAACTACAGGTCAATAACACTGATAAACATAGATGCAAAAATCCTTAACAAAATTCTAGCAAACAGAATCCAACAACATATTTCAAAGATCATATATCATGACCAAGTGGACTTTATCCCAGGGATGCAAGGATTCTTCAATATCCACAAATCAATCAATGTGATACACCACATTATCAAATTGAAAGATAAAAAAACATATCTTTATCTCAATAGATGCAGAGAAAGCTTTTGACAAAATTGAACATCCATTTGTAGTAAAAACTCTGCAGAAAGCAGGAATAGAAGGAACGTACCCCAACATAATTAAAGCTATATACGACAAACCCACAGCAAGCATTACCCTCAATGGTGAAAAATTGAAAGCATTTCCCCTAAAATCAGGAACAAGACAAGGGTGTCCACTCTCACCACTACTATTCAACATAGTTTTGGAAGTCTTGGCCACAGCAATCAGAGCAGAAAAAGAAGTAAAAGTAATCCAGATAAGAAAAGATGAAGTGAAACTCTCACTGTTTGCAGATGACATGATCCTCTACATAGAAAACCCTAAAGACTCCACCAGAAAATTACTAGAGCTAATCAATGAATATAGTAAAGCTGCAGGATATAAAATTAACACACAGAAATCCCTTGCATTCCTATACACTAACAATGAGAAAACAGAAAGAGAAATTAAGGAAACAATACCATTCACCATTGCAACAAAAAGAATAAAATATGTAGGAGTATATCTACCTAAAGAAACAAAAGACCTATACATAGAAAGCTATAAAACACTGATGTAAGAAATCAAAGAGGACACAAACAGATGGAGAAATATACCATGTTCATGGATTGGAAGAATCAATATTGTGAAAATGACTATACTACCCAAAGCAATCTATAGATTCAATGCAATCTCTATCAAGCTACCAACGGTATTTTTCACAGAACTACAACAAATAATTTCACAATTTGTATGGAAATACAGAAAACCTTGAATAGCCAAAGTAATCTTAAGAAAGAAGAATGGAACTGGAGGAATCAACCTGCCTGACTTCAGACTATACTACAAAGCTACAGTCATCAAGACAGTATGGTACTGGCACAAAGACAAAAATATAGATCAATGGAACAGAATAGAAAGCCCAGAGATAAATCCATGAACCTATGGACACCTTATCTTCAACAAAGGAGGCAAGGATATACAATGGAAAAAAGACAACCTCTCTAACAAGTGGTGCTGGGAAAACTGGTCAACCACTTGTAAAAGAATAAAACTAGAACACTTTCTAACACCATACACAAAAATAAACTCAAAATGGATTAAAGATCTAAATGTAAGACCAGAAACTATAAAACTCCTAGAGGAGAACATAGGCAAAACACTCTCTGACATAAATCACAGCAGGATCCTCTATGACCCACCACCCAGAATATTGGAAATAAAAGCAAAAATAAACCAATGGACCTAATGAAACTTAAAAGCTTTTGCACAACAAAGGAAACTATAAGCAAGGTGAAAAGACAGCCCTCAGATTGGGAGAAAATAATAGCAAACGAAGCAACAGACAAAGGATTAATCTCAAAAATATACAAGCAACTCCTGCAGCTCAACTCCAGAAAAATAAATGACCCAATCAAAAAATGGGCCAAAGAACTAAACAGACATTTCTTCAAAGAAGACATACAGATGGCTAACAAACACATGAAAAGATGCTCAACATCACTCATTATCAGAGAAACGCAAATCAAAACCACAATGAGGTACCATTACATGCCAGTCAGGATGGCTGCTATCCAAAAGTCTACAAGCAATAAATGCTGGAGAGGGTGTGGAGAAAAGGGAACCCTCTTACACTGTTGGTGGGAATGCAAACTAGTACAGCCACTATGGAGAACAGTGTGGAGATTTCTTTAAAAACTGGAAATAGAACTGTTATATGACCCAGCAATCCCACTTCTGGGCATACACACCAAGGAAACCAGATCTGAAAGAGACACGTGCACCCCAATGTTCATCGCAGCACTGTTTATAATAGCCAGCACATGGAAGCAACCTAGATGCCCATCAGCAGACGAATGGATAAGGAAGCTGTGGTACATATACACCATGGAATATGACTCAGCCATTAAAAAGAATTCATTTGAATCAGTTCTAATGAGATGGATGAAACTGGAGCCCATTATACAGAGTGAAGTAAGCCAGAAAGATAAAGACCAATACAGTATACTAACGCATATATATGGAATTTAGAAAGATGGTAACAATAACCCTATATGCAAAACAGAAAAAGAGACACAGATGTATAGAACAGACTTTGGGGCTCTGTGGGAGAAGGCGAGGGTGGGATGTTTCAAGAGAACAGCATCAAAACATGTATATTATCAAGGGTGAAATAGACCACCATCTACCAGAGGTTGGATGCATGAGACAAGTGCTCGGGGCTGGTGCACTGTGAAGACCCAGAGGGATTGGGTGGGGAGGGAGGTGGGAGGGGGGATCAGGATGGGGAATAAATGTAAATCCATGGCTGATTCATGTCAATGTATGGCAAAAACCACTATAATACTGTAAAGTAATTAGCCTCCAACTAATAAAAATAAATGGGAAAAAAATCCTCCAGAAAGCAGGAATAGAAGGAACATACCTCAACATAATTAAAGCTATATACAACAAACCCACAGCAAACATTATCCTCGGTGGTGAAAAATTGAAAGCGTTTCCCTAAAGTCAGGAACAAGACAAGGGTGCCCACTCTCACCACTACTATTCACCATAGTTTTGGAAGTCTTGGCCACAGCAATCAGAGAAGGAAAATGAAGTAAAAGGAATCCAGACTGGAAAAGAAGAAGTAAAACTCACACTGTTTGCAGATGACATGATCCTCTACATAGAAAACCCTAAAGACTCCACCAGAAAATTACTAGAGCTAATCAATGAATATAGTAAAGTTGTAGGATATAAAATTAACACACAGAAATCCCTTGCATTCCTATACACTAACAATGAGAAAACAGAAAGAGAAATTAAAGAAACAATTCCATTCACCATTGCAATGAAAAGAATAAAATACTTAGGAGTATATCTACCTAAAGAAATGAAAGACTTATATATAGAAAACTATAAAACACTGATGAAAGAAATCAAAGAGGACACAAATAAATGGAGAAATATACCATGTTAGAAGAATCAATATAGTGAAAATGAGTATACCACCCAAAGCAATCTATTGCTAGGGTCCAGCCCCAGCAGGATACAGAGGTACCCTCGGGATGAACAGCGCTGGCGAGAGAAGACACGTGAGACCAGCCTTGATAAGGCCAAGTCTGCGAGAGAGAGAGAGAGAGAGAGAGAGAAAGAGAGAGACAGGGAGAGAGTGACCAGACGGGGGGTGCAGCAGAGTCTAGCAGGGTCTGGCAGGGTCTGGCAATGCTTTATTTTTTACCATCGCTTTTATACCCTAAGTTAGTACATTTCTAAGGGGAAGATAGTTTAACATTACATCAGCTTGTCTTTCATGAAAGCAGGGTGTTTTCTGAATACTTCTTTGTTTATGAGGGTCTTGTACATTATCTTCTGGCCTTGGGGCCTATTAACATTTTATGCAAGTCAGGTGAATGTAAACCTATTTTCTGTTTCTATGGTGACCTTAACTGAAAGGTAGCAGTCTCATAGGGCAACAGTACAGAGTAGAAGTATAACCTTGTTAACACAAAAATTAATCCTTCTGCAGAAGTTGTCAGTCGCGTTTATCTAAGAAGTTTACCCCACACTGACTCTGCGACTTTGGTGAGGCAGCTTCTGCCTAGCACTCCTGCCTGACAATTAACAACCATCTCATTGTTACCACACTAGGGCTAAGCTCTTATTTCTCTAGATCTATAACTATATTAACAATGGTTTCCATAATGCAACCTGAGCACATTAAGAGCAAAAACACAGCAAACAAATGTTAACCCAATAACCACTTTTAGAATAATTTTTCTTGTGTTTTCTAATAGGGCTTCCTCACTCCCCAAAGGGCTATATGTCTATTAGGACTTTTATATAATCAGGTTCTTTATGCTATTTTTTGATTAAGGTATTATAAGCAATCATGCATATTAGTGCCAAGGGCATAAACGCATTTGCTAAACAAATTAAAATACCAGCAAAGGAGTTTAAATTAAAACACTCCTTTCACCCTGGATAATCTCATAAAATACCACCACCAAGGAAACTTACTGATTAAAGTTCTAAATAGATTCTTATTTGGGAAGAGATCGGGGAAGGCCTTCTGCCTGTGTCACAGAAATTAGGGAGTAGTCTATTGAAGCAAGCATCAGAAAGACAGATATCATCTTTAAGGTGAGCACTGGGGGCAGCTTTTCAGAATCCCTGAAAACCTGATCTGCCTTGCCTGTCAGGTTTTCTCCTCATGACCTTGTCATGGGTGGGATCACATGTGTTGGCTCCGGCAATCTATAGGTTCAATGCAATCCCTATCAAGCTACCAATGGTATTTTTCACAGAACTAGAACAAATAATTTCACAATTTGTATGAAAATACAGAAAACCTCGAATAGCCAAAAACAATCTTGAGAAAGAAGAATGGAACTGGAGGAATCAACCTGCTTGACTTCAGGCTCTACTACAAAGCTACAGTCATCAAGACAGTATGGTACTGGCACAAAGACAAAAATATAGATCAATGGAACAGAATAGAAAGCCCAGAGATAAATCCATGAACCTATGGACACCTTATCTTCAACAAAGGAGGCAAGGATATACAATGGAAAAAAGACAACCTCTCTAACAAGTGGTGCTGGGAAAACTGGTCAACCACTTGTAAAAGAATGAAACTAGAACACTTTCAAAAACCATACACAAAAATAAACTCAAAATGGATTAAAGATCTAAACATAACACCAGAAACTATAAAATTCCTAGAGGACAACATAGGCAAACACTCTCCAACATAAATCATAGCAGGATCCTCTTGTGACCCACCTCACAGAGTAATGGAAATAAAAGCAAAAATAAACAAATGGGACGTATTTAAACTTAAAAGCTTTTGCACAATGAAGGAAACTATAAGCAAGGTGAAAAGACAGCCTTCAGAATGGGAGAAAATAATAGCAAACAAGGCAACTGACAAAGAATTAATCTCAAAAATATACAAGCAACTCCTGCAGTTCAATTCCAGAAAAATAAATGATCCAATCAAAAAATGGGCCAAAGAACTAAACAGACATTTCTCCAAAGAAGACATATAGATGGTTAACAAATACATGAAAAGATGTTCAACATTACTCATTATCAGAGAAATGTAAATCAAAACCACAATGAGGTACCATTACACGCCAGTCAGAATGGCTGCTATCCAAAAGTCTACAAGCAATAAATGCTGGAGAGGGTGTGGAGAAAAGGGAACCCTCTTACACTGTTGGTGGGAATGCAAACTAGTACAGCCACTATGGAGAAGAGTGTGGAGATTCCTTTAAAAACTGGAAATAGAACTGCCATATGACCCAGCAATCCCACTCCTGGGCCTACACAGCAAGGAAACCAGATCTGAAAGAGACACGTGTACACCAATGTTCATCGCAGCACTGTTTATAATAGCCAGCACATGGAAGCAACCTAGATGCCCATCAGCAGACGAATGGATAAGAAAGCTATGGTACATACACACAATGGAATATTACTCAGCCATTAAAAAGAATTTATTTGAATCAGTTCTAATGAGGTGGATGAAACTGGAGCCCATTATACAGAATGAAGTAAGCCAGAAAGAAAAACACCAATACAGTATACTGCCAGGAGCCATTATGGGAGATCCCACCCATGACAAGGTCATGAAGAAAAAACCTGACACGCAAGGCTGTTCAGGATACAAGGGACCCTCCAGGTTGGCCTCGGCCTCTACCCCACCCTGTATCCTCCCCCCTTTTCTGCTGTTGTTCTTGTTCGCCCTGCTGCAGATTCTTGTGTTGCCTGCCAAGAGTTCTCCTGCTCCTCTTTCACTGAATAAAGAACAACTTAAAACCCTAATTAATAAATCTCCTGGATGCTGGTACCCTATGAAGGGGCCAGGGATGAAGGAAATGCTTCAATCCAAACCCTTTTGCTGGCATTCTGGCTTGTTTGATAAATGTGTGCTCTCATTGCAGAAAATGCTCATGATTGTTCTAAACATCCTAAGCACAGTACGCTAACAAAAGAAACTATTAAGCATAGGTCACTCCGCGGGGTAAAAAAGGCTCCACAAATAAAATAGCCACAAATGTGCCTAATAAAAAACACTTAAGATAGAGATTAGCTGGTGACTTCTTGCAGGTAATTAACTTTTAGACTAAGAGCCTGCTTTGTGCCATATCTGCTGTTTGTGCAATCCTTTGCATTTCTGTTCCTTAATAATGTGATCCTATCTAGTTCCCATGGAGATGGCGCCTAATAGAAAGAAAATAGATTAACCACAAAAAAGACACGGTCAGCTACTGAAGTTGCTAAAGTTACATCAGGTGCAAGCCATAAATTGTCAACAGGCTTGAAGGCCAAAAGATATTATACATAGAGATTAACCATAAAAAAGAGCCTAATAGGCACAGAGCCCTTCGGGGGGGGGGGGGGGTGAGGAAGCCCTATTAGAGAACACAAAAATGTTATTTTAAAAGTGGTTATTGGATCAACATTTAATTGCTGTTAATGTGCTGAGGTTGTGCAGTGGAAACTATTGTTAATATAGTTAAAGATCTAGAAAAATAAGAGTTTAGCCCTAGTGTAAAAACAATAAGATAATTGTTAATTTTAACCAGGAGTGCTAAACAGGGGCTGCCTCACCGGAGCCGCAGTCTTTGTGTGCTAAACGTTTTGGATAAATTTAGCTGAGAACTTATGCAAAAAGACTAACCTTTGTGTTAACAGGATTGTATTTCTACTATGTTGCAACCTGCTGTACCATGAGGTTGCCACTTTTCTGTTTTCTGCTGAGCTCAAGGCCAGAAGATAATGTACAAAAAAATCTACAGAAAAAGACTCTCATAAACAAAGAAGTATGCAGAGAATACCTGGTTTCGTGAAGGACAAGCTGATGTAATGTTAAACTAAGTCTGTGTGCTTATCTCCCCCTTAGAAATGTACCAACTTAGGGTATAAAGGCTACGGTGAAAAACGAAACACTGCCAGACTCTGCTGCACATCCCGGTCTGGTCTCTCTCTCTCTCTCTCTCTCACTCGCTGACACCGTTCATCCTGAGGGTTCCCCTGGATCCTGCTGGGGCTGGACCCCGGCAAGTGGTGCCATGATCAGGGAACCCGAAGGTAAGCACCCCCCCCCCATTGTTCAGTTTTCGGGATGGCTAGGACCCCACTAGGGTGCTGCAGGCCCCCCTGCATAAGATAGGTAGGGTGAGAAAAGTGGGTAGGCTTCAGGTTTCTTCTTTAGGACTCCACTAGGGTGCTACAGGCCCCCCTGCATAAGAAAGGCAGGGTAAGAAAGTTGGGTAGGTTTCAAGTTCCTTCTTTTCTAAGATTAAGATCCTCTCCTTTTTCTTCTTCTAATTAGTAACAAAAATGGGTAACAGTGAGTCAAAAGAAAGGCAGCTTTTTATTGGAGTTGTAATGCAACTCCTTAACCGCAGAGTAATTAAAGTTAAAAAGACCAGTGTTCAATCTTTTTTCACATTTGTACAGGAGTAATGTCCTTGGTTTCCAGAAGAGAGCAGTTCTCCTGGGTTCCCTTACCCTCCTGCTGTCCACCTGAGTGCCTTTCCCAATGCAGTCTCTTGCTTTGTCAACACACGTGTCTCCTCGGACAATTCATTTCCGAGTGTTTTGGGCCCTGGAAGGGGTCCCCCTTCTGCTACTGGTGGGGACTCTTCTTCGCTGAGACTGACATCCTGACCACTCGGGGTACTCAGAGGCCAGCTTGCCTGCCAATGGACCAGACCCAGAGGCTGCAGCTGGGACCCTTTTGTCCCTGGTCTCCTCCTGATGCAGACAGCTGGCCAGAGTGCCCCGACTGGTAAGGAACAAGACTTTATTTACCTTTCTCCCCTTCCCTCTCTCTTTCCTCTCCTTAGCCCTTCCTATCCTTCCATTTTTCTAGTCCCCCAGTCCTGGACGCAGGAATCTAAAAAGCCTTTAAAAATTTTATTTATTTCAACTTTTTTATAAACTAGTAAATCTTATACTGTAATATCTAATTCATGACCAAGCTTAAAAAAATAAAGCTAGATCTTGCACTGTGTCTGTCTAAATATGTCTTGGTGTGTCTTTGTCTCTGGGTAATATTTTTTAGGTTAATTTGTAAATGAGCTCTATTTAATTGGCTTAATAAAAGATAAGCACTTACAAATCAAATAATTCTAAATTAAACAATAAGTTCCAGGTTCAGGTGAACTGTAAAATATTCAGTATAAATACCTGATATTAATGTTTGTTTGTTGACCTATCTAATATAGACATGTCTTAAAGTAATTAACAGCAAGTAAAATATTTTCATTGTACCTAGTTTTAATATAAGTTAAATACTATATCTGTTACAACTTCGTCAACAAGAAAAATTACCTCGAATAAAGAAACTTCTAAAAAATGTGAACAAGATATGAGTTTATATATAGACTCTATTAAAAATGATTATTCTTTAGGAATATCTGTCTACAATAGTCTCTCCAGATTGGTGTAACTTAAATTTCTAAGGGTTGTGCTGAGCTGGGTATTGAAAGTCTACTGAATGAGTGGGTCATTTCCAGATGGGATAAGGTTTTGAAATATTTACTACTAAACACTGATTTCCTTTTACAGAAAAACTAAAGAAATTTGGGACTGTTAATGAATAAAAATAAGCTGATGCAAAAACTTGAATTTTACTTTTCTCTCTGTTAAAAGAACACACTTTCTTCAGATGTTGAACTGCATTTGATAATAGATTTAAGTTTATTTGCCTCTTAAATGGTCTGCTCTATATTTGCCTCTGAAATCCTATATTGTTACTTTGGTTGAGTGAATAGCTGTTGTTTCACAGTGACCTGTGTGCTCTAAACCTTTCTGTTATTTGTTGACAAACTTCCTAAATCATTCTGATGAAGCACTTTTAGCTTCTAGTTCACTTTGGGATGCTTCAGAGGGCCCCTGAAGCATCCCAGAAAGAAAGATATTAAACTGTGTTTATTTGGTTGGTTAAATTACATTAAAAAGATTATCAAATGAGTAGCAAATCTGTTCATGTTATAATCGTATAATATATATGGTATATATATGGTATATATAATATGGTAAAATTACTAATACAGATATCCTAAAAATTATATAGTTCTTAACATTTTGATATGTCTTAATATTCTAATGAAAAACCTGATGACTTCACAAAAGTTAACAAAGGACTGAATGAACCAGCGAATATGCTTATAACTTTTATGGTTTCTATCTGAAAAATTACAGGTTTGAATCTTGTGTTTTCCAGGAGTGGGAAAAACCTTCCTCTCAAACTAATTATAGAAAAAAATTTGGTCTCTCAACAGGGAATGCCTCGGAGTCCTGAATACATTTTCCTGCTAGCCTGTGTCTCCCAAACTTAACTGGGCTTACTTACCCAACCCCCACTTTATTACAGGTCATAAAATAGACGGAGAAAAGACCGATCAAATCAACCAATGACTCTGCCCATATGCCCCCTCCCTGAAACCCTCACACCCTGAGGAGGAAGAAAAACTAATTAACATTTCTTTAGGCTATGAAGTCCTTCCATTGCCTGGGCCCAGAAAAATTATGCATAAACATTGGCCGACAAACTTGGGCTTCCGTCCTACCTCCAAAAGAAGGCTTTCGGACATCGCGGCCCTTTCTTTGTCAGTGAACCATGCTTATACTACTAAAACTTTAGGGAAAGAGTTAGGGAAAGAACAAAAAACATTATATATTATGGTGCTTAAGTGGCTTAAAAGGTTACTAACACTATGTTGAAACACTACCATGACAAAGGACTTCTTGGCTGGCTTGACAGTGGAATGACACCCTTCTCCTACTCCTGGAGTCGTCCTCGATAAACAAATTGGGCCTGAACTATGAGACACATATAAAATTTAAAAACTTGCTGCCAACACCAGAAAACTTGAGACTCGGACCGGACATTTCACAGGGACCAGTCGTGGTCATAGTAACTATTCCTTTCGCTATAATCAGTCATATTTTATACAGGCCTGTGTCCCACTTACAATTTAATGTGTAACTTGTATTAATTGCCAATTTTGTGTTACTCCTGTTCAATTCAATCGTAGTACCTACAACTGGGTACAAATCAAATTTCATTTACATGATAATGCCTCTCTGAATGTACAATTACTGCAAAAGAAAATCTTTGAAACTTTTTCTAAACGTCTGCCCTCTTCCACTAATTTGAAAACTTTAGCTGAACAAATTATCCGGGCTAAACCCACAAGAATGGTTTTAAAGTATTACCCACAACATCAGGTCTAGAACTGTAACTTTGGTATTGTCTTGATAATTGTATTTGTTGTTTATCGTCACCTTTCTATAAGGTTGGTTAATACTAACCAAACTCATTTGGTCAGGACCTTTTTTACAAATATAATAAAATTGAAAGAAAACTGTCAGGAAGCATTTAACAGGAGGCTTCCTGTGTGCTATTATAGATCTGTCAAGAAACCTTTGGCCCTTATTAATTCCTGAATACTCAGGAATTAAGAGGAAAGGCACGCCTTTCCTGGGGCTGAGAAATCCAGGCATTTCCTTTGTCAGTTTCTCATTATGGTGATAAGTACCCTCTTCTCTCTTTAATAGGGATCGCCTTGTGTTCTGTAAGTCTGCAATTTTAATCTTTATCTTTGCTGAGAATAACTACAGTATATATGCCCATGCCATGTTGACTAAAACACCTTCGCTCCATCAGAGCTTTGGTCCCCACGGAATAGCTCTAGCATAAGTTTAGATTTAGACAAATTGCAATGGACAGATTAGAACGATCGAGCATTCCTGACTGGATTTCACCACCACTGGAGCCGCCACTGATTTCTTTAAAACCTTCTCCAACATTATCTCTGACGAAAGTGTTTTGTCTACTGTTCTCAGTTACATTGTTGTAATAGCACTGATTCTTATTGTTATCCTCCCTTGTATCATCAGAGCTCTTCAGCAGAGCACTCAGAACCTCGTAACTGAGATTCATCTGACTGTTTTAAAAAGTAAAAAAGGGGGAGATGCCGGGAGCCATTATGGGAGACTCCACCCATGACGAGGTCATGAAGAAAATACCTGACACGCAAGGCCATTCAGGATCCCATCCATGACAAGGTCATGAAGAAAATACCTGACACGCAAGGCCATTCAGGATACAAGGGACCCTCCAGGTTGGCCTCGGCCTCTACCCCACCCTGTATCCTCCCCCCTTTTCTGCTGTTGTTCTTGTTCGCCCTGCTGCAGATTCTTGTGTTGCCTGCCAAGAGTTCTCCTGCTCCTCTTTCACTGAATAAAGAACAACTTAAAACCCTAATTAATAAGTCTCCTGGATGCTAGTACCCTATGAAGGGGCCAGGGATGAAGGCAATGCTTCAATCCAAACCCTTTTGCTGGCATTCTGGCTTGTTTGATAAATGTGTGCTCTCATTGCAGAAAATGCTCATGATTGTCCTAAACATCCTAAGCACAGTACGCTAACAAAAGAAACTATTAAGCATAGGTCCCTCTGCGGGGTAAAAAAGGCTCCACAAATAAAATAGCCACAAATGTGCCTAATAAAAAACACTTAAGATAGAGATTAGCTGGTGACTTCTTGCAGGTAATTAACTTTTAGACTAAGAGCCTGCTTTGTGCCATATCTGCTGTTTGTGCAATCCTTTGCATTTCTGTTCCTTAATAATGTAATCCTATCTAGTTCCCATGGAGATGGCGCCTAATAGAAAGAAAATAGATTAACCACAAAAAAGACACGGTCAGCTACTGAAGTTGCTAAAGTTACAGCAGGTGCAAGCCATAAATTGTCAACAGGCTTGAAGGCCAAAAGATATTATACCTAGAGATTAACCATAAAAAAGAGCCTAATAGGCACAGAGCCCTTCGAGGGGGGGGGGGGGGGGGTGAGGAAGCCCTATTAGAGAACACAAAAATGTTATTTTAAAAGTGGTTATTGGATCAACATTTAATTGCTGTTAATGTGCTGAGGTTGTGCAGTGGAAACTATTGTTAATATAGTTAAAGATCTAGAAAAATAAGAGTTTAGCCCTAGTGTAAAAACAATAAGATAATTGTTAATTTTAACCAGGAGTGCTAAACAGGGGCTGCCTCACCGGAGCTGCAGTCTTTGTGTGCTAAACTTTTTGGATAAATTTAGCTGAGAACTTATGCAAAAAGACTAACCTTTGTGTTAACAGGATTGTATTTCTACTATGTTGCAACCTGCTGTACCATGAGATTGCCACTTTTCTGTTTTCTGCTAAGCTCAAGGCCAGAAGATAATGTACAAAAAAATCTACGG
The DNA here is from genome assembly GCF_023699985.2 of Odocoileus virginianus. Classification (NCBI taxonomy): domain Eukaryota; kingdom Metazoa; phylum Chordata; class Mammalia; order Artiodactyla; family Cervidae; genus Odocoileus; species Odocoileus virginianus. The sequence goes on from NC_069706.1 coordinate 35,292,120, forward strand.
AAAAAGACTCTCATAAACAAAGAAGTATGCAGAGAACACCTGGTTTCGTGAAGGACAAGCTGATGTAATGTTAAACTAAGTCTGTGTGCTTATCTCCCCCTTAGAAATGTACCAACTTAGGGTATAAAGGCTACGGTGAAAAACGAAACACTGCCAGACTCTGCTGCACATCCCGGTCTGGTCTCTCTCTCTCTCTCTCTCACTTGCCGACACCGTTCATCCTGAGGGTTCCCCTGGATCCTGCTGGGGCTGAAGCCCAGCAGTATACTAATGCATATATACAGAATTTAGAAAGATGGTAACGATAACCCTATATGCAAGACAGAAAAAGAGACACAGATGTATAGAACAGACTTTTGGACTCTATGGGAGAAGGTGAGGGCGGGATGATCTGAGAGAACAGCATCAAAACATGTATATTATCAAGTGTGAAACAGATCGCCAGTCCAGGTGGGATGCACGAGACAAGTGCTCAGGGCTGGTGCACTGGGATGAACTAGATTGATGAGATGGGGAAGCAGGTAGTAGGGGGTTCAGGATGGGGAACACATGTACACCCATGGCTGATTCATGTCAATGTATGACAAAACCACTACAATATTGTAAAGTAAATAGCCTCCAATTAAAATAAACAAATTAAAAGTTTTTTTAAAGTATAAAAGAGAGAAGAATCAAATCAAGAAAATTAGAAATTAAAAAGGAGAGGTTACAACAAACAATGCAGAAATACAAAAGACTATAAGAGACTACTATGAACAACTACATGGCAATAAAATAGATAACCTAGGAGAAATGGACGGATTCTTAGAAAAGTTCAACCTTCCAAGACAGAACCAGGAAGAAATAGAAGTTATGAACAACCCAATTACAACCACTGAAATTGAAGCTGTGATGAAAAATCTCCCAAAAAACAAAAGCCCAGGACCAGATGAACTCTCCAGGACCAGGAGAACTCTATCAAACATTTAGAGAAGGGATAATGCCTATCCTTCTAAAACTCTTTCAAAAAATTTCAGAGGAAGGAACACTTCCAAATTCATTCTATGAGGCCACTATCACCCTGACACCAAAACCAGACAAAGGCAACACACAAAAAGAAAACTACAGGCCAATATCACTGTTGAACATAGATGCAAAAATCTTCAACAAAACTTTAGCAAACAGAATTCAGCAACACATCAAAAAGCTCATACACTATGATCAAGTTGGGTTTATTTCAGGGATGCAAGGATTCTACAATATATGGAAAATAATCAATGTGATACACCATATTAACAAATTGAAAGATAAAAACCATATGGTAATCTCAATAGGTGCAGAAAAAGCCTTTGACAAAATTCAGTACCCATTTATGATTAGAACTCTTTAAAAAATGGGCACAGAAGGAACCTACCTCAGCACAGTAAAGGCCATATATGACAAGCCTACAGCAAACATTATTCTCAATGGTGAAAACTGAAAGCATTCCCCCTAAGATCAGGAACAAGACAAGGGTGTCCACTTTCACCACTATTATTCAACATAATTCTGAAAGTCCTACCTACAGCAATCAGAGAAGAAAAAGAAATAGAAGGAATCCAGATTGGAAAAGAATAAGTAAAGCTCTCACTGTTTGCAGATGACATGATATTGTACATAGAAAACCGTAAAGATAGTATCAGAAAATTACCAGAGCTAATCAGCGAACTTAGCAGTTACAGGATGCAAAATCAATACACAGAAATCACTTTCACTTCTATATACTAACAATGAAAAATCAGAAAGAGAAATTAAGGAATCAATCTCATTCACCATTGCAACAAAAAGAATTAAATATCTAGGAATAAACTTACCTAAGAAGACAAAAGAACTGTACACAGAAAATTATAAGACACTAATGAAAGAAACAAAAAAATGACATAAACAGATGGAGAGATATTCCATGTTCCTGGGTAGGAAGAATCAATATTGTGAAAATGACTATATTACCAAATGCAATCTACAGATTTAACATGATCCCTATCAAATTACTAATGGGATTTTTCACAGAACTAGAGCAAAAAATTTCACAGTTCATATGGAAACACAAAAGACCCTGAATACCCAAAGCAGTCTTGAGAAAGAAGAATGGAGCTGGAGGAATCAACCTTCCTGACTTCAGATTGTACTACAAAGCTACAGTCATGTATGGTACTGACAGTATGGTACTGGCACAAAAACAGAAATATAGACCAATGGAACAAGCTGGAAAGCACAGAAATAAACCGATGCACCTATGGGTACCTTATTTTTGACAAAGGAGGCAAGAATATACAATAGGGCAAAGACAAACTCTTCAATAAATGGTGCTGGGGAAACTGGACAGCTACATGTAAAAGAATGAAATTAGAGCACTTCCTAACACCATACACAAAGATAAACTCAAAGTGGATTAAAGACCTAAATGTAAGACCAGAAACTATAAAATTCGTAGAGGAAAACAAAGACAGAACACTCGATGACATAAATCAAAGCAAGATCCTCTATGACTCACCTCCTAGAGTAACGGAAATAAAAACAAAAGTAAACAAGTGAGACCTGATTAAACTTAAAAGCTTTTGCACAACAAAGGTAACTGTAAGCAAGGTGAAAAGACAACCCTCAGCATGGGAGAAAATAATAGCAAATTAAACAACTGTCAAAGGATTAATTTCCAAAATATACAAGCAGCTCATACAACTCAATACCAGAAAAATAAACAACCCAATCAAAAAGTGGGGAAAAGACCTAAACAGACATTCCTGCAAAGAAGACACAGATGGCTAACAAACACATGAAAAGATGCTCAATGTCACTCATTATTACAGAAATGCAAATCAAAACTACAATGAGGTATCACTTCACACCAGTCAGAATGCCCCTCATCAGAAAGTCTACAAACAATAAATGCTGGAGAGGGTGTGGAGAAAAGGGAACGCTTTTGCACTGTTGGTGCGAATGTAAATTGATACAGCCACTATGGAAGACAGTATGGAGGTTCCTTAAAAAACTAGAAATAAAACCACCATATGACCCAGCAATCCCACTCCTAGGCATATACCCTGAGGAAACCAAAACTAAAAGAGAAACATGTATCCCATTGTTCACTGAAGCATTAATTAACAATAGCTAGAACATGGAAGCAACCTAGATGTCCATTGACAGATGAATGGATAAAGAAGCTGTGGTACATATACACAATGGAATATTACTCAGTCATTAAAAGGAACACATTTGAGTCAGTTCTAATGAGGTGGATGAACCTAGAACCTATTATACAGAGTGAAGTGAATCAGAAAGAGAAAGAGAAATACTGTATTCTAACACATATATACGGAATCTAGAAAAATGGTACTGAAAAATTTATTTACAGGGCAACAGTGGAGAAACGGACATAGAGAATAGACTTACGGACATGGGGAGAGGGGAGAAGAGGGTAAGATGTATAGAAGGAGTAACATGGAAACTTACATTACCACCTGTAAAACAGATAGCCAATGGTAATTTGCTGAATGGCTCAGGAAATTCAAACAGGGGCTCTGTATCAACCTAGAGGGGTGGGATGGGGAAGGAGATGGGAGGGAGTTTCAAAAGAGAGAGGATATATGTATATCTATGGCTGATTCATGTTGAGGTTTGACAGAAAACAGCAAAATTCTGTAAAGCAATTATCCTTCAATAAAAGATAAATTTTAAAAATAAATAAATTTTAAAAGCTTCAGCTCAGGTGTCACCTCCTTCCAAATCCCTTTGGGGCTAAGCACTTTGTCTCTTGCCCCCAAAGCACCAGGTCCAACCTCCCACCATATTGATTCAGTCTGTTCATGGGCCTGAGGTTTCCCCACCAGACTGGCAGCATCTCATGTCTGACCCAGAGCAAGCCGAGCAAATCTTTGTAAATCCAAACAGAAGCCAAGACAAGAGCCCCCTGTTGACCTTCCAGGCATATTTGAGGTTCAGATGAACCTCCTGATGGGAGATATTGGGAAATCCCCAAAGCAGTGCCCATGGGCACCCACTGGGTGTTTCACAAACAACCAGGAGATGTTTTGGCAGAGGGCCTGCAACATGCTCAGCAGTGAGCTGGGCCCTAAAAGGACACCAATGGGGCCAACATTAGCCTCCAAGCTCCCCTGATCTTTGGGTGGCCCATCCCAGCAGGGAGATTAATGAGGGAGACTAAGCTGTTTGGAACCAGCACGGCTTAATGATTAAGGTCACAGGTCTGGTTCTGTCAGGTCTTGGAGTCACCTCTGCAGACATCTGGGCCCTTTCCACTGGCACCTGCATCCCAACTCCATGTTCCACCCACTCAGCCTTCATGACAGTGCCTGTCCACTGCTACAGGTCCCCTTCACCCTCCTGAGACAGCCATGTGCAGGCTCACAGGATCTCTCCTGGGATCCTGTTATGGGCTGAATTGTCTCCTCCAAATGTATAGGTTGAGCTCTTAACCCCCAAAACCTCAGAACTGGAGGCAGTCAGTGCCTTTAAAGAAGAAAGGCTTAACCAGCTCATATGGGTGAGTACTAACTCAGTATGACTGGTGTCTTTACAAGATGAGAAAACCAGGACAGACGAACACAAAGGGGAGACCATGTGAAGACACAGCAAGAAGACTGAAGAAACCAACCCTGCTGACACCTTAATCTTGTACGTCCAGCCTCCAGAATTGTGACAGGATACATTTCAGTGGTTTAAGGTTCCCAGTCTGTTGTGAATCATTGTGGCAGCCCTGGGGAGCTAATACAGTCCCTTCTCCTTCCCTCATGGGTGGATTTTCAGTGTCCTATCACCCACTTGGAGCAAAAGGTTCCTGGTGGCAAGCAGGGGAGGGAATCCCCTGGGCTTTCTGCAGACTAGGCTCTGTGTGCAGGGTCACACTCCAGACGTGTGAATGCAGCCGGGGCTCACCCTGCACAACAGCCTTCTCCCCCACCGAGATGTCCCGCCTTCCCGGTAGGACCCTCCATCCAGGGTGGAAGCCACAGGGCAGAGCTTGAGTAAACCTCACCCCTGACCACAGAGGCCTGTGAGGCCCACTTTCTTATTCTCATTAATCCCAACCACTCCCTATACACTGGATATCATCTTGGAGGATCCCGGAAAGGGTGACAAAATCACCAAGACTGAACTTAAACAGCCTGAGACACCTGACCAAGACTGAGAAGCCACTGAGAACTTTAAGGCATGAAGCAGCCAATTCAGTTCCCATGGCTGGCCTCTAATTCAGCTTTCCTGGGCTTTTACCTCTCAAAATGGAGCCCCGAAGAGGTCAGACCTGAGTCCCTGAATGTACAACAAGTATGTGTGGCACAGGCCAGGAGGAAAGCCACTGTGAAAACAGGTTGCTCAGGCCAGGACCCGAAGCTTCTCTCTCACTCATCCCCACTCCAGTCCACCCTCAAGGCCTGTCCAATCCTCCCACAAAATGCATTTCTGCTGTGTCTGCTCTGAACCACCTCCACTTCCTGAATCTTTCACCTGAATACCTGGGCAGCTCCCAGCCAGCCCCCCATTCCACTCTGCCCACTCCCTGCATATTCCAAAGGAAGGTCTGATCCTGTCCAGTTCCAGGGGGATAACCTTGTTAAATATGCAAATAAGATTTAGACAAGAATCTAGGGGTCTGCCCAAGGTCACACACTGACAAGGAGGAAGAACTGAACCCAGGTCTGTTGGGTCTTTAAGTCTGTTGACCCTGATGCAGGGGTGTTCCCCTGAAGCAGTAGAAATGGTAGAAATAAGACAGGCTTTGGAGTCACACAGACATAGTTTCAAACCCTGGTTCTATCCTTATTAGCTATGTGACCCTGGGGAATCTGTAACTTCTCTGAACCTCAGCATCCTCATCTCTAAAAAGGATTCGATGCATATTCCACAGCTTGTGTGAAAAGTAAGAAAGGTTTTAAGAAAATAGATGTAAAAACATCAGGGACATAATAAGGCTCTTAGTTTTAATTCCACCCCCCCCACAAACAGACCTGGGGTAAATATCTGGATGTAAATAGTTAATTTAAAGGGTGATCCCAAGAAGCATTTTGAGAGGATAAAGGAATGACCCGCGAAAAGTAGGAATGCAAGTATAAAATAGTCATACTTCGGAGACATTACAGGTTCGGCACCTGACCACTGCCATAAGTAGGTATTGCAATAAAGCAAGTCACACAAATGGTTTGGCTTCCCAGAGCATATAAGTTATGCTTACACTCTGCTGTAATCAGCTAAGTGTGTAATAGCATTGTATCTTTAAAAAACAGTGTGCATATTTTAATTTTTAAACTTTTTGTAACTAAAATTGCTAACCACCATCTGAGCTCTTGGCATGTTATAATCTTTTTGCTGTTGGAGGGTTTGAAATATTGCAAGAATTACCAAAATGTGACACACAAGAGACACACAGTGAGCAAATGCTGTTGGAAAAATGGTGCTGACAGATTTGCTCCACACACGGAGGTAAGTCTGTTTTTATTTCTTCATCATCAAGTGCCATGCCTGACAAGAGACCTTTGGAAGACATGCTGATGCAACTGAACTAAGGAGGGCCGTCTAATGCTCAGCCGTCCCCTCCTCTCCTCCAACACTGATGCTGGCTTCACCTCCTGCTTGAGCGTTCCACGAGCCACTCTCAAGTGCCCGCAGCTTCCACCACGGAGTTCAGCACAGCCCTGGAAGACAAATTCTCTGCATGGAGACAAGAGGTGGGATTGTTGGGTTGGGACCGAGGACATATTTAAGGGATTTTAAAAAATGGAGCAGAAAAGAACCAGGCCAGCAGCTTGAGTGAGCACTGCAAGATCATTTGACCTTCTGGATCAGCTCTTTTCAAGCAAGGACCACCTATAAAGATGGAATACAGATGTCAGAAGATGATGATGCCAAGTGGACAAGACCCAGGACTTCCATCAGCTTCACCTAGAACAACTTTGTAAACTGAGGCTAAGCATTCCTTCTAAGAATGTAGTCAAGGGCCACAGAGTGACCTATGGAAGGGAGAACTGGAGAAGGCAACAAGTGGGAAGCAGGAATCAGCTGAATCTGACCAGACATGCGATTACAGAAGAAATGAAGGAATGATTAGAACGTGTTGCTGGGAGGAAGTCATCATGAGAGTCCAGACCCCAAGGTCTCACTCCAATCTGTAATCCACTTCCTGTCACATACGGAGGTGGTTCTATACATTCTCAGTGTCCAGGTAATAGGGTTCCATGAGCTAAATTTCAAAACTTCCAAGGTTGCAGATCTAGAAGACCAAAATAGAAGGCAGGGGTGGGGACTGAGATTAGTAGCCAGATGGAATGTGTTGCAACACCAATGAAGTCACACCAGTGACAACACACAACTGTTATTCCCCTACAGCACTACTTTGATGGCATAATCCTTGTTGAATATTAAACAACAAACTCAGTGTGGCACATGAACCTTATAAAGTTCAGATTATAATCAGACCAGTTCAGAAAAATTGAGAATATGAACTCAGCTTACCCCAGGAACACACCATTATGGGACAACTCTGGTGCCTGACACTAAAAGTCAAGACTTCTTTGACAATTTCAATTCTCTCAGAATATACATATTGAAAGACAATCTAAAAGTTTGTCACCTGCCTGCCCAGAAAGTATATTCACACACACACAAAAATCTGTATATTGACTAAAATGTAATAAGCTCATACTCATTAATTTATTTGGGGGACTTTAATCAACAATTTAGGGCTTATGAAGTTACTTTAGCGGTAACAGAAGCCGGAAATTTTCAAATACCTCTCAAAAAGGAGACCCTTAGTCTCTGATAGTGTTAGTTGCTCAGTCGTGTCTGACTCTGCAACCCCCTGGACTGTAGCCCTGCCAGGACCCTCCATCCATGGGACTCTCCAGGCAAGAATACTGGAGTGGATTGCCATTTCTTCCAAGGGATCTTCCCGACCCAGGGATCGAACCCAGGTCTCCCGCATTGCAGGCAGACGTTTTGCCTTCTGAGACACCAGGGAAACCTGGTGGGTAGATCACAAGTCCCTCAAAAGTCTATGATCCGACAGAATACATTAGTAATTCTAATTCCTCAAGCAGTTATGGAACGGTCAAAGAGACCAGGAAAAGCTGACCGAGGAAGGAAAGTTTGGTCCACATGCTTCACCCATAGGCTCTCAATCACTCACACACACAGGCCCACTGTAGTGTTAGTAAAATAAAGCAGAAAACATGTACACTGAGACAGCAGAGAGGCTAGAGCTCTGAGTCTCTGACAGGTGAGTAGAAATGGAATCAGCTTTTTTTTTCCTATACAGTAATGCAAAACCATACAAAAATAAATAGTTCTACAGTAAAGGTAAATATACAAATGCAAAAACCTGTGTTGCTGTAACCAATTTCTAACTTCACTTTTTATTCTACTATAGAATTTAAAAGACAAATGCATAAAAATAACTATACCTCTATATTAATGGGTACACAATACATAAAGATGTAACTTATGACAACAATAACACAAATTGGGAGAGTGTAGAGTTGTAAAGAAGCAGAGTTTCTGTGCAAGTAAAATTAAGTTTAAAATAGGTCATTGTAACTTTAGGATGCTTTATGTAATCTCCATGGTAACCACAAAGAAAATATCTACAGTATACACACAATAGGAAATGAGAAGGAAATCAAAACATGTCATTACAAAAAAAAAAAAATCAATGAAACACAAAGGCAGGCAGTAAGGGAGGAAAAGAGGAGCAAAACAGATATAAGACATACAGAAGACAAATAACAAAATGGTAATAACAAGTCCTTCCCTATTAGTAATTACTTTAAATATGAATATAAATGGATTAAACTACCCAATCAAAAGACAAATATTGTCAGAATGGGTAAAACAAATAGAATCCAATGATATTGTATCTATAAGAGATTTGTTTTAGATCTGATGACACGCATGGGCTGAAAGTGAAAGGTTAGAATAAGATATTCAATGTAAATTATAAACAAAAGAGAGTAAGAATGGCAACTTATATCCTGGAAACATACAACCTACTGAAGGTACAAGTAGTATAACATGCAACAAGACTGAATCATAAAGAAGTTGAAAATCTGAACATATCTATAACTAGTAAAGAGATTGAATAAGTAATCAAAAATCTCTCAGAAAAGATAACTCCAGAGCCAGATGGCTTAACTGGTGAACATTTAGAGAGTTAATGGCAATCTTCTTCAAACTCATCCAAAAAATCAAAGAAGAAAGAAGACTTTCAAATTCATTTTTATGATGTCAGCATTACCCTGATACCAAAACCAGACAAAGACACTATAAAAAAGAAAATTATAGACCAATGTACCTAATGAACAATGATGCAAAAATTCTCAACAAAATATTTACAAACAGAATTCAAAAGAACATTATAAGGATCATATACCATGACCAAGTAGGATTTATTTCTGGAATGCAAGGCTAGTTCAACATACAAACATCAGTCAATGCAATAAACACAAACAGGATGAAGAGGGAAAAAATGACTTGATCATCTCAATTGATGCACAATTATTTTTACAAAATTAACATCTATTCATGATATAAATAAAAACAAAGTAGAAATAGAAGGAAACTAATTCAACATAATAAAGGCCACATATGAAAAGCCCTCAGTTAACATTATACTTAATGGTCAAAAGCTAAATGCTTTACCTCTAAGATCAGAAACAAGACAAGGGCCTTCACCACTTCTGTTTAACATAATACTAGAAATCCAAGCCAGAGCAATTAGTCAAGAAAAAAAAAGGCATTCAAATTGAAAAGAAGTAAAATTATCTCTGTTCACAGATAAAATGATTTTATATGTTGTAAATCCTAAAGATTCCAAGCACAAAAATGTTTAATAAAATTCAGCAAAGTTGCAGGATATAAAAATCAACATACAAAAATAGGCGGTTTCTATAAATTAACAAGGAAGAGTATGAAAAGGAAATCTTTAAAACAATTCAATTTACAATAGCATCAAAAATAATAAAATATCTAGAAATAAATTTAACCAAGGAGGCAAAAGACTTGTGGCCTGAAAGCTATAAAACTTTGCTGAAAGAAATTAAAGATACCAATACCGTAAAGATACCCCATGGTCATGATTGGAAGAATTATTATTGTTAAGATGTCAATACTACCCAAAGGAATCTACAGATTTAATGCAATTTCTGTCAAATTCCAAACAGCATGGTTTTTTTCTAGAAATAGAAAAATCCATCCTTAAATTTATATGGAATCTTGAGGACTCTGAGTAGCCAAGACAATCTTGAAGAATAAAGCCGAAGGTCTCAGACTTCCTGATTTTGAAACTTATCACAAAGCTACAGTAATCAAAACAGTGTGCCACTGGTATAAAGACAGACATATACACTAGTGGAACAGAATAGAGAGCCCAGAGGTAAACTCTCATAAAAATAGCTAGGTGATTTTTGACAAGAGTGCCAAGACCATTCAATAGGGGAAATAACAGTCTTTTCAACAGACTGTGCTGGGAAATGTGAATAGCCACATGCAAAAGAATGAAGTGGGACCCTTATCTTATACCACATACAAAAATTAACTAAAAATGCATTAAAGACCCAATTGTAAGACCTAAAACTATAAAACACTTAGAAGAAAAAATAGGGGTAAAACCTCAAACACTGGATTTGGGAATAATTTCTTGGATATGATACCAAAAGCACAGGAAACGAAAGAAAAAATAGATAACCTGATCATCAAAATTTAAAATGTCTATGCATCAAAGGACACAATCAACAGAGAGAAAAAGCAACCTATGAAATGGGAGAAACTATTTACACATTATATCTTATAAGGGGTTAATATCCAGAATACATAAAGAACTCCTACAACTTAACAATTTTTAAAAAATTATTTTATTTAAAAATTGGCAAAGAATTTGGATAGGCATTTCTCCAAAGATATACAAATGGCCATGCCATTTGTTTATTCAAATATGAAAAAAAAGATGCTCAACAGCACTAATCATTAAGGAAGTGCAAATCAAAACCATAGTGAGGTATCACCTCACATTCATTAGGATGGCTACTATTAAATACAAACACACACAAGTATACCTCAGAAACACTGCATGTTCAGTATCAGATCACCACAATAAAGCAAATTTTATTTTCCAGTGCACATAAAAGTGATTTTAAATTATACTATTATCTATTAAGTATGCAATAGCATTATGTTTATATATATAAATTTATATACACCTGAAACTAACACCACTGTATACCTGAAACTAACACAACATTGTAAATCAACTATATTTCAATTTTTAAAAATCATAGTTTTTTTAAAAATGACGATTACATGAACACTGGAGTTCTGGTCTGACTGAATAAACAAGATCAATTCCCTGGGTTGAAGATAAAAAGTAAGAAAATATTAAGATATCCTCTGTAGACAAAAGTTACAAATTAAACCACTTAAAGCAATAACTTTCCAGTAGAGAAGCCCTAAGGAGATGATGTGGAGCCCAGGAGAACTGGGCCCAGCCCGACCCAAGGTAATTACTGATCATTTGTCTTTAACAATGCCCACTGGGTACTACTCTCTGGAGGCCAAGAGTAGCTCAGCAGATAATCTGAGTGTGAGGCCCACACACCTCTTTGAAGCCCAAGAATCAGGGAATGAAGCCTCCTTACTCACCGTGCCTTCCAGGCACAGATGTACTCCTCACACTGCTTTCCATGGGGCTCAAGGTTGTGTCTCTGGCTTCCGGTTGCTTCTGAGCTGTCTGTCCCTCCTTAGGGAAGAGCGACAAGTCAGGAAGAGGCACATTCCTCAGGCTGGGTTGGCAGAAGTCAGAAAAACTGGACAGGTCAGTGCCAATGTGGGCACAAGAGGAGACACTCCTCTCTCAATGCTCCAAAATGTGTAAGCCCAAAGACATCGCCTCCACTTCTCAAAGATAAGCAGGACAGGAGACCTGTAAGATGCCTTGGAAACCATCTAGGAATCCAACCCCATCACTTTACAGAGAAGCAATCAGAGTACAGAATTTCTAAAACCACACAGGATTCATTCGATTCCTAGACAACCTCACTCAGCCCCTGCCCTGATTCCCTATTGTGGAGTCCTGTCTATTAATTCTATCTGTTTCTAATGCTTATCCTTGACAGAGACATCTGAAAACATTTGCTGGCATTAAGACAGGCTCAGGAGCAAAGCAGGTGTCTGCCCACAATGACCTATTTCACATCACATTGAATGTAAGCAACTTAGCAAGGAAGAAACTAGTAGAAATTATACCTCAAACCATTCCTACAACCCTCTAAATTAACATCTTATTTTTGCTGGCAGATGTACAAATATTCTGACATAGACGTTATCTGCAGGTATACGCTATCTTATGTTCTGCTTTCAAAGTCTGTATCATAGACAAATAATATCCAGAAATGAACACATGCTTTCACTTTTAATATCTGTATAATATCCCACTGCACTGATAAATCATAGCTGCAAAGCTATTCTCTTATTGAGTATTTGATTGTCTCAAACTTTTTTTTAAATATAGGAATGTTTCAACAAATATCTGAACAAATTACCTTCTTTTTCCATAGGATTTGTTTCCTGCTATATAGTTCCAAATGTAAAATGCCTATGTTTACTACATTTACTTAAGTTTCTGTAAACCTCTGTAAGTCAGATAATAATACCAATCTATAATTTGGGGTAGAATTTAAAAGCTAAAATTTAAGTAGTTACTACAGTGCATGCTCTATAGAATATATTTATTATTAATTTATTACTAAAAATAACATCTCTATATACTTACTTGGAAAGCATGATCACCTAAATATACCTAAACCTTTCCATTAAAATCTATTTGTATCATATATATATCTTTACTTTATCCATTACAACTTTCTTTGAGCAAATATTTTATTTTTCAAGTTGAATTAAAAACCCAAAATATCAATTTTATCATTGGTGGGAATGAAACCACCTTTTTCATTGCTTTTTTTGTGGTTTATTTTTAGCAATGACTTGATTTAAGACTTTTATGCAAAAAAGTTATGTTTTTATCTCTTTTTCTTCTTCTAGGATAACCAATACCAGCATTTCTAGTGAAATATTACATAAGGAATGATAACAGAGAAATTCATATCTTGTTCTTTTGAGGGAAAAGGTTTAAGTCTTCCATAAACAAGATGTTGAATACATAGTTTACATATTAAGACAAACACTCCTAATGTTTTCAGAGCTTTAATCTATTAAGCAATGATAAGTTTATCTAGATACTTTATCCAAGTCTAATTACATTATTTTGATATTTGGTTCATGATGAATTAGGTTAATGGATTTCCTTGAGTTTAACAGTTAACTCAATGTGTCATTTTCTTAATTCGCAGATATTTTATTTGGGGTATGTATATCTATATCTATGAAGAAAACTGGTCTAAAATATTTCTTTCATTGTCATTGTTTAGCCTGAATTTAAAATACTTGCCTCTAAAAGTGAACTGAATAATAATAACAACAATAATAGTAATAGCCAGGTTAATTGCTTACTATGTACAATGCACTATTCTCTACAAATTATAGGTATTCTCTCATTTAATCCTCACAATAACCTCTTTTAGCAAATATTTCAAATTAACATGCTATGATTTTCTCTATTTTTAAATTTTTTATTACTGAATTAATTATTAGTTCTTAGAAGATTTTGAAGACATTGGAATCAGATGCCCCCTTAGAAACTATTTAATAACTTTATGTTTCTTTCTCTATTGGCTTCATATTCATATTCTCTAATTCATTTTGCATCTTTGGGGATATTTCAAACATATGTAAGTAGTCATCTATGGTTTTATTTGACAAGATGTATTAGCCCACAGTTGAAAAGGACGTGGCAAGGACTTTTGAGTTTTAAATGAGATGAGGAGCCACTGGAGGACTTTGAGCAGAGGAGTAACATCTGACTTATATTTCTTACCATTCACCCTGGATGCCACGTAGAAACAGACAGCTGAAGATCGGATGAGGATAGGAACAGTGAGCCTGGTTAAGAAACTACTGAATAACCTGGATTGAAAAAAAAGTTTGCTTGGGCCACAAAGGCAGCAGTGGTCACAGAGAAAAAGTGGTCCCATCTGGTTACAGCTCAAAGGTAGAGATGACAATATATTGGTGAGGACAGTAATTGATTATTCAATAAGAGGAGTTAAGGGTGGTATTAAAGTTTTGGCTTGAGCAGTTAGAAGAATAAGATGGGACTGAGGAAGCAGCAGTTTTGAGGAAACGATCAGCAACATGGTTTTAGACAAGTCAAGTCTAAGACACCTGTCAGACCTAAATGTATATGGAATGCAAGAAGTTGAGCCTAAGTAAGTTCAAAGTTCAAGGGGAAAGTCCCAAACTGGAGAGAGAAGTCTGGCTGGTATGTAAAGCTGTGGGGCTAATGAGACTCCAGGTAGAATGAGGCCACCTACAGAACAAGTGTAAACAGAGGAGAGGTGGGGCTGGAGCTGCTGAAGGGACATCCACACAGCTGGAGGTCAGAGGAGGAGGAGCAAGTGAGTAGCCAGTGAGGGAGGCGATGCCCAGATGAAACTGCTTCAAAAGCCAAGTGAAAAATGTGCTTCCCAAAGGAGGAAGTGACCAACAGTGCCAGCTCCAGCTTGTTGGGTCTCAGGAGATGGAGCCTGAGCGCTAACCGCAGATGGAGCAATGGCAGCCTTGACAAGGGACACTTCAGAGATTGGTGGAGAGGCCTGGAAAGGGGGCCTTGTGAGAGAATGGGAAGGGGGATCTGGAGAACATTTTGAGAACTTTTGTGGAAAAGGAAGGACAGAGAAATGAGTTGACAGCTGGCAGGAAATGTGAGGACAAGTGTGGATTTTTCAAACTGGGGGATGTCTGCAGAAATGGTTTAGAAGCAATGAGGGGATGGGGGGAATCTTTTCTGTTTTGAGCTAGACTTTTTGAGTTTTGGTATCCTTAAAATGACTTCCCTGGTTGTTCAGTGGTAAAGAACCCGCCTGCCAATGCAGGGGATGCAGGTTCGGTCCCCGGGTTGGGAAGATCCCCTGGAGAAGGAAATGGCAACCCACTCCGGTACTCTTGCCTGGAAAAATCTCATGGGCTGAGGAGTCTAGCGGGCCACAATCCACAGGGTCGCAGAAGAGTCGGACACACTTAGCGACTAAACAGCAAAAACAATTCTTAAAATAGAAGTACTTGGGAAGACTATGTTCCTAACCAGTGGGAAATAGTAACAGGAAAATGTTCTTCTCCCATATCTCTGGGGAAGTGGGAGGATGGGAAGGAAAGACAGGATGGAGACTCCTTGGTTTGAAAAGAACGTTAGTCAAGAAAGGACAGAGCTTTGGTCGCTGCGCCACAGCTCCTGTTCACACTCGAGTGTGTCTCAGCATCTCTGCTGCAGCTACACGAACAAGCCGTCTCTTCCCAGCACAGACAACCTTCTTTACCATGTCCCTGTTCTATCCATCCTGCCCTGCACTCCCTTCTCCTGTCCCCAGGCTGGTCACCGCAGGATTCCCTGATCCACTGACAAGAATGCCCCAAGTTTAAGTTTACCCGGTAGCACTTCTTCAGTCTTTTTGAGAAAATCAAAACACTGCTTTGAAATCAGACTGACCTGGAATCAAATCCTGATGTCTTTGGGGGAAATTATTCAAACCCTCTCAGTCTCGGCTTACTCATCTGTAAAATAATAATAATAATGCCTACTTTATACACATTGTGAGGATTAAATACATGCACCCACACACCCATGCCTAGCCCTGTAGGTGCTGAAAAATGTCAGCTCCCTAGTCTAAGGGCTGTCATCTTACCGTTTGACTAGAAGCTTCTTGGGAGCAAGAACAAAGTCCTTTTTTTTCAATGTTCACTGTTTTCTCATCGCTCACATCACCCAGTAAAGAGCTGTTTTAATCAGCACTGGTCAAATGAGGATCTAAACCATATTAAATACATGCTTCCTTTCATTTTTACTTTTCACTGAACAGATTTCTTTTCTCTTAGCCTCTTAGGCTTCTATCTTATGGCTGTCCTTTACCAAAGATTCTTGCCTGTGGGTTGTCAAATACTTGAATCACTAAAAAAAAAAAAAAAAGCATCAGTAAAATATTACTTCCAAAGGAGCCATTTCTTTTCTATACTAAGGCATAACTCTCAACACAGACCAAGAGTCTGTGGGCTGGGTCCTGCACGAGCTGAAATCTCCATCCTCACTGGATACTGCCCAGTGGAGCAGGGAAGCCCCTTTGCTCCAACAAAATGGTGGCACAGAAAAAGCCTCCCAAGACCATGAGCCCCTTTTCGCTCCCTGCCCAGGTCCCAGGTGGGCCATACCCATTCCCATAGCTTTTCCAGACTGATTTCCCCTGTCAGCTATTCATCCCCAAGCAGCGCAGTAACTCCAATTGCTTCTTTCTCACCCTCCCTCTTCATGCCGTACCTTCTATAGGACGCAAATCCCACCTGTGTCTTGTGAAGCACTGAAAATTCATTTGTAACTAATGAAACTTCAGCTATGTTTGCAATGAACTCCAACTCTGAGTTGCTGCCCTGCTGCCCATTCTTTTACTTTGGGCAACGTCACACTCGCAGTTCCTCTTTGTTTTCAGCAGGGGCGGCTCTCACCCTCCAGAGGCAAGGCCCTTCCTGGGTCAGCCCTGATGGAAGGGCGGGCTGAGCTGTCCCAGTCAGCAGGCTCTTCCATCCAGGTGTGCCCTGGCCAACTCCATCCCCAGCATCATCACCAGGAGCAAGGTGGCCCAGAGCCAGTGATGAGTGGCAGCCAGGGCACCTGAGTCCTGGGCTCCCCGTGGGTGGGGGAGCAAGGGGAGATAAACTACTGGCGGGGAAGAAGGTTTGTGGAGAAGGAGGATGTTTACAAATATTATCCTGCAGTTCCATGTATGTGCCATTGTGGTCCTAGAATTCTGTACAGAAAGGGCCTTCAGGTGGCAATCCTATTGGGATTAAGAGGAAATTACATTCCTATAGCTCTTTCCTTAATACGGAGACATCATCACAACAAAGAATGAGAGTATGATGGAAATCTGGGGGCTAAAACACCTAAAGTATCCCTGTTGTTGTTGCCACCACACAAGGCTTCTCCTTGGAGATATGGCACATGTGGCTTTGTGGGGCTCAGGGTCAGTAACATTTGGGTGGCAAAATAGTTAAAACCCTGACTTTGCGGTCTGCCGGGGCCACGGGAGAAGTTTCCTGGTTGAAGCTTCTCCTTTGATAGGCAGAGAGCCTTCTTTCGGATTTCTACCAGATGAACACAGAGATGTGAGCTGAGGGGGTGTACGGGGGAAGGAGGGAGACACCACCATCCTCTAAAGCCCGTGCCTGGTCTGGATCTCCCAGCAGGACCAGCTGACCATGGAGACGGGAAACCACACAAGCGCCTCCCAGTTCATCCTCCTTGGTCTCTCCAGCCAGCCTGAGAGGCAGGAGCTGATCTTCGGGCTCTTCCTTCTCATGTACCTGGTTGGGGTGGCCGGGAACCTGCTCATCATCCTGGCTATTGGCTCGAACTCCCGCCTCCACACGCCCATGTACTTCTTTCTCAGCAGCCTCTCCCTGGTGGATGTCTGCTTCATCTCCGCCACAGTCCCCAAGATGCTTGCGAACATCCAGACACAGAACCGGCCCATTTCCTATGGCGACTGCCTAACCCAGATCTACTTCTGCATCTTGCTTGCAAACATGGACAACTTCCTCCTGACGGCCACGGCTTATGACCGCTGCGTGGCGATACGCCAGCCCCTGCACTACTCCACAATGATGAGTCTGCCAGCCTGTGCCCTGATGCTCGTGAGCGCCTGGCTCGTTGTCAACCTCCACTCCCTGCTGCACACCCTCCTCATGGCCCGGCTGGACTTCTGTGCCAGCAACGTCATCCCTTACTTCTTCTGTGACCTTGTTCCCCTGCTCCAGCTCTCCTGCTCCAACACCCTGCCCGATCAACTCATGATTCTGCTAGTGGGGGGCCTGACCGTCCTCATCCCCTTCCTCAGCATCCTCGTCTCCTACGCGCACATTGTGTCTGCTGTGCTCAGGGCCCCATCTGCCCGGGGAAAACAGAAGGCCTTCTCTACCTGTGGCTCCCAGCTTGCTGTGGTCATGCTCTTCTATGGGACCATCACAGGGGTCTACCTGAGTCCCTCACCCTCCCACTCAGCTGACAAGGATTCACTGGCTTCAGTCATGTACATGGTGGTCACCCCCACGCTGAATCCCTTTATCTACTGCCTGAGGAACGAGGAC
The DNA here is from genome assembly GCF_023699985.2 of Odocoileus virginianus. Classification (NCBI taxonomy): domain Eukaryota; kingdom Metazoa; phylum Chordata; class Mammalia; order Artiodactyla; family Cervidae; genus Odocoileus; species Odocoileus virginianus. Next base: position 35,310,384 of record NC_069706.1, read on the forward strand.
ATGAAGGGAGCTCTGTGGAAACTGGTCAGTGTAAAGGCTGCATTCCATGGGCTATGATAGCAGAGCTCCCCTTCGGGGCCTCTGTGCTGGGAAGGGAGATGAACCCCAGGGACAGGCTCAACACACAGAGGGTGGGAGGAGCAGACCTCACTGTCCTGTGTTGTCACTGTGGCCAGCAAAGCCTTTCACTGCTCCATAAGTAATCTGCAGGTCCAAAATATCTCAACCCCTGTGCTGACTGCCTAGACTACCAAGAGGGGAATAAACTCTCCCACAAAGACAAAACCACATAAACAGGTATAAAGGAGCTCTATCTGCAGACCCTCCGGAGAGAGTTCACATGAGAACAGTGAGTTCATAGCCGTCTGTGACCCGTGCTGGTGGGCTTCCCTGGTGGCTCAGGCGGTAAGGAACCTGCCAGTGATGTGGAAGACCCAGGTTCAATCCCTGGGCTGGGAAGATCCCCTGGTGAAGGGAATGGCAACCCACTCCAGTTTTCTTGCCTGGAGAATCTCATGGACAGAAGAGCCTGGAGGGCTATAGTCCATGGGGTCACAAAGAGTCAGATACGACTGAGCGACTCACACACACACACACACACACACACACACACACACACGACCTGTGCTGACAGCCTGTGCCAAGGAGATGCCCTTTGAGAACCCCCAAGCACCCCTACAGAGGCTCAGATCTTTAACCCTCAAGCAACCCAACTTCCGAACTCCTCTGCTGTACCCCCACTTCCCAACCACCACCACCACACTCTGGGCTGAATCTGGCTTTGGAGACAGGCTTCAGAGTCCTCTTGAAGCTGTCCACACCTCGGCCCGGGTCCTGCTGGCTGGAGTTCCACAGCTCTACCTACTTGTATCAGGAATGCCTAGAGTGACTGTCTCAGCTGAACACCTATGAAGGCCCTATACTGCCCCACTTATGTGCTTCCTCGTCTCTTAGGAAAGAGAGGAGGCTGGACTTAAGAGTTGGTTCTCTGGGTGTGAAGCATGTAGAAGGGAGGGGCCAAAATAATCCTTCTGAAGATGCTTCTCTACAAGCTGAGTTGGAGAAAGAGACAAAGGGAAAAGGCCTCATATAATGGGTTCATGGCTGAAGAAGCTGTATGTGGCTTTCTGTCCAGTAGGATAATATCCTAGGCTGTGATGGGTGTGGCAGAGCTGGGGAGAGCATTACACAGAAAGTCATCACAACTGGCATCCGGTTCTGGCCCCTCCAATTACCAGCTATTTGACTCCAGCTCATCTGACACTCATCATTCCTGCCAACACACCAGGCTCTTTTTGTCCCTCCTCATTCTTCTCCAGCTGCCCCATTTGCCCATTTCTATCCATCAAAATTCCAGTTGTCCCTCAAGGCTCAGATAAAATACCATGCCTTTCATGAAGCTACCTCAAGTCTCCTCAGTCAAAAGGAAATTTTTTTCTCCTCTGAAACTCCATAGAAATTGAATTCTACTACAGCCTCTGTCATGCTGTTTTGCATACTTCAACTTTGCCGGGCTCCCCTCAACTCTACTACAAACAGAATTGTTGGAGTCAAGTTTTTCCTTTCTTAAATCTCAATGTTTTAAATTAACAGCAGACATGCAGAAAAAACACTTATGGTCTTTCTCCCCATGATTTTGCCTTAACCAATACTTTTAAATTTCCCCAACCCCAGACAAGGAAAAAGAGTTAGCAACCTGGTTGGCCAGAGCCCAAGGAGTTCACTGGCCCATATTTTATGAGGGGCAGTGTGCCCTTAAGGGTCATCATTCAGGGATGAAGCTCCCTTCCTCCCAGCCTGGCCCCTTGATTAGTCCTCTTCTATCCGTGTGTCTGGCCCGAGTTCTCACTGGGGTCCAGTCACCTCTTCCTCCCTCCCTTCCCCTGCCCCCAACACCATGACTGAGTACACAGGTCCTTAATTCATCTGGAGCTGAGTGGGAAAGCAACGTACGCCTGGGCTACTTCCCAGCTCACCTTTAACCAGTGAGCCCATGACAGAGGTTACTGGGTATAACTCACATACCAACAGTTGAACTTTGGCTCAGTTTGCTATTGTTCCTTGAACATATTGTTTCCGTGGGATCCTGAGTGTCAGGAGTTGGGATGATTGGATTTCAGCTTTCCTGGGTCTCTGATCATAGAACCACAATAACAGTAGCAAAATCTCACTATCACCTCGTGATGTCATGAAAAGCTGATGTCAGCATGAAGAGGTCTTCATATGCATTTGCTATAATGGTGAATAATACAGCAGTTTGGTCTCAAGGTTAAAAAGAAAAGGAACAAGAAAAAGATTTTAAAAGGGGGCAGGCAGTGAATACATTTGAAAGACCTTAAACTGACCTTGCTCATCAGTGGGCTGTGAGGATGCTTCCTGCTCTGAGGCCTCTCTTCCAACAAACACCTTGTCAGCCTGGCTCATGTCCTGGCCAGGAGGCTGCTTGCTGAGGGGTAAATGGGAAGGAACAACCTGCACACAGGTCAACTACAAGATGTTCAGCAACTCAGCCACCCTTACAGATTTGGTAGCGTAAACCCAATCCTGTGACGATACCAGAAGGTTCATTTATATTTTTAAAACAAAATGTTTAAGGGGAAAAAAATTAGTTCTGTTATCTACATTTTTAAAATAGTGTTATGAGGGGAAGTAGAAGCATCTCCAAGAATTAGAATAAAAAATATCCCCTATGTCACATTTTACAAGTCATAAAACACTCCCTCTGCTCACAGTGGGTGCCTTCCCCACACCAGGGGCGACAGGTACTGCATCTGTTCAACAAAGGTAATTTGAGCTCAAGGGAAATCATGTCCCAGATACCTTATCCCAGAGAGATATTAGCAAACAAAGCAAAGTTTCCTCTGTCTTGCAGCAGCTCCAGGGATTAAGGAAGCAAAAAAAAAAAGCAAAAAAAAAAAAGAAACATTCAACATGTCAGAGTTGTGTTATAAAGAAAAATAAACCCAGATCAGGCACCAGACATAGACCAGGAGTGCTCCTGTGGGCAGGCTGTGCTTCAGTTACTATTGTTCATAACCAACAATGTCAACTCAGTGGCTTAAAATAATCATTTATCCAGAGGGATGGGGTGGAGAGGGAGGTGGGAGGGGGGACCGGGATGGGGAATACATGTAAATCCATGGCTAATTCATTTCAATGTATGACAAAAACCACTGCAATGTTGTAAAGTAATTGGCCTCCAACTAATAAAAATAAATGGAAAAAATAATAATAATAATCATTTGTTCTCTCATATTTCTGGTGGTGACTGGGCCCTCAGAATAATGTATAGATGGGGTTTTGTCAGAGCTCTGGAATCATCTGCAACACTCAACTCTCCTAGAACTATCACATTGGCTTTGCTGGACTCTCCACATCCAACCTGGCACGTGGTTACAGATAAGTACAACCTCCTCCTGTTATAACAGAACTCAAGCATTTTTTGTAGAGCTGCACTCCCAAGATGCCCTAAGCAAAGTGCTTCACCTGTCTCCCCCATCCTGGGACGTGAAAGTGAAGGAGAGTGACAGCAACTGAGAAAATGAGGGAAGCAGCAGCAGGCAGAGAAGCAGATACTAGGTGACTGCACCCAAGAGAAATGGATGCATTGAACAAATCTTTGTGAAGCACTTTTATTAAGCTGGGCATTGTACTGAGACATAGCAATAAATGAATTTCTGATTCCCTCCTCCCCGAAAAAATCTTCTATTATCTACAATTTTAAAATAGTGTTATGAGGGAAAGTGGAAGCATCTCTGAGAATGAGAATAAAAAATATCTCCTATGTCACATTTTCCAAGTCATACAACACTCCCTCTGCTCACAGTGGGTAACTATCCTTGATGTTTAAGAGGTTCCTGTGTTATGGCTACCAGCTGAGAGTCATAACAGCACTTCACCAAGAAGATCATGACTTACTATTCATTTGTAGAACCATCTTACATCTGCTTTGGGCTGGTGGGGGGAAACTTCGGGATTTATTCAAATGTTTCAACAAGTGCTCTGGTGCAGCCAGCGTCCCACATGATGATGGAGCAAGATCTCTCAAAATAGACATGCATATTACCACCTGAGGGGTTGGGTAAAAGGAAGGTACCAGTGGAAAATTGTTCCATCCCCAAGTACATTTCAAACAAGTTCCCCAGGCGTCTTTGATGTCAGGGGTTTTCAGAGGACACTTAGAGAGTCTCTGCTGAAAAGCATTGTTAAACGATAAAAAAAGGAGGCATAGTAAAATTTTTCAGTTTATTTGAGCAAAAATCATTCCAGACACAGGAGGCAGGAGCAAGACGTCTACAGTGAAGACAAGTAAGAGAAGTGAGTAAATTGAGAGGCTGTAGTTTAAGGCTGCCTTATACAGGAAGTCAAGTTGGCTGTTTGTGATTGGCCATCCTTTTCGTTTTTAACCTTGAGGCGTTCACAGGCTTAGGTTTGGGTTTGCTCATATAGGCTGCCAAGGCATTAGAGTTACCTCTAACTGCCTTCTTGTTTAACTAGTTTAAAAGCATGAAGGATAAAAATCTCTATCCTGAATATCCTAAGGATAGCTTTCACCTTGAGCACTGAGTGTGGCAGGAACATGTCCACCCTTCCACTACCCAAGCTGAAAATAGCAAACTGAGTGAGCTGATCTGATTGAGAGCTGAGTGCCACCCAGAGGAGCAGTATCCCCTGTGGTACCATGGAAGGCAAGGGATGTTCGAAGACCGTGGACCTGGTCACCTCTAGATCCCCTACATTGAATTTTTTTAATCAGATGCCATTATTCTATGAGAAAGTGAACTTCTAGAGTCAAATACCACATGATCGAGTTACCTGCCCCACTGCTCTGGGAATTTCCTGAAATATAAAGCACTCCAACATAGAGATGTGACCAGTACCACGTGGGATTGACCAGGGAGCTACAAAGAATGCTGCAATGAATTGTCTTGTGCATATGTATCTTGTTGTTAGAGGTGTGTCTTCAGAATAAATTCACATGTAACTTTGTTAGATATAGCAGTGCTAAATTCCCCCCACATAAAGTTGTACCATTTTGCATTCTGTCAGCAGTGCGTAAGAATTCCTTTATTCCCACAAACTCATCAATCACATGTAGTCGGCTTTTGAATCTATAGGATAAGAAATAATATCTCAGTGTAGCTTTACTTGGTATTTATTTCATGAGTGAAGGTGAACTTCTTTTCATATGTTCAAGAGTCACTTTCATCTTTTTTGTGAATTCAAATTTGTTAATTTTTCCATGCAACACCATCTTTATTATATGCTAGGTTTCCATACAGGGATGGGTCTGTTTCTGAATCTGTATTCCACTCCATTGGTATATCTGTGCTACCACCACATTGTTTTAACTCTTGGTTTTTCCATTCTTTTCATCATCACCTTAGTCCAGGCAGCAGGAATTCCTAAAACTGATGGCTGAGAATACCTAGAGGGAAGACTGGTTCTCAACAATAAACTGTTCATCGTACATTCTGCGTCTTCCTGTTCAGAGAATCTGCTGAGCCCTTCTACAGAAGTCCATGAAACATCCAGATGATAGAGATCGGGTTTTCTCAAATTTTTCAGACATGGAGATGGTGTTAAGACTCAAATAGCTTCCAGGGGTGGGACTCGAGAAGACAAATACAGACTTCTACCATCCCTTTTCCCAGGCTTTGTCTAAAAGCTCATACACCACCTTCTCAATAAACACAGTTTTTAAGTAGGAAAGGGAAATATGAAGCCAACTCTTGCAATCTGCCGTGTTTCCTGACCTCTGGCCACGGAGACCATGAGCTGTGACTAGTGCATGCGGCAGTGAGGACAGCCCTTTTACTGGCCCCTCTGTGCTCTTCCATCTCCTCAGTCCCTCTGCTTCTCAGGGTACAACACCAGTATCACCCAGCCCTTCCACCCTCACACTCGCAGCAGTTTAAGTTCCTGGAGACAAACACAAGCAAGATGACAGCCTACCCTCCCTACTTCATAACAAATGTTTACTGCAGTTTTTTATTGAAAGGTATCAACCGTGGGAATGGGTTGCACAAGACCAGTCTCTAGAAATATGCCCTTCACTGAGCCAATAAAGAAAAAAAAGGCAAGAAAGGGATATGAAATTGTGAGAAGCCCAAGTGAGCTACTCTGACCTATAGAACTGCTAAGTGAACAGGATGTCCCTGCGGATGGCGTGCAGCAGTTACAGATGACTACCAGGCTGGGGGGCCACTGAGAGGCACTGTACTTCAGTGCTCTTCCCTCCTAAGGCACACTCGAGAGACTTCTAGCCATGAAAAAGGTAGAAATACAGGGCTTTCATCCATTCAAATATTTTTGTCTACTGTGGGCCCTAAAGACCTTATTATGGGGGCAAAAATGTTGGCACTGGCTGCATCATGCTTGCATGGCCCCCAACATGCACCTGTATTCACTGGGGACGGTGAGTCCAGGCCCAGCTCACTGCTGTGTGAAGGCTTCACAGCAGGTACCTGCCCGAAAGGAACCCAAAGCCACCAGCCAAGCTGCCTGTGACAGATCCCAGCACCCACCCTGAGACTCAGCTTCAGTAGCTCTTGGCTCTGCCTGGCAACACTGCACTTAATCCACATGATCTCTAGTAGCTCCTCTGTTTTCTAGAAATTAGGCCAGGGGTCTCTAAGGTCCAGGTCTTAGAAACCCAGTCTTTTCTTCCAATAGCTAAGCCATCTAACTTGCTCCAGCACTTACCCTGAACCCTAAGGGCAGAGGTTCTCAGCCAAGATCAATTTTGCTCCAGGGGACATTTGGGAAGGCCTGGAAACACCTTTAGCTGTCACAACTGTCATCTAACAGACTGAGAACAAGGATCCTGCTAAACAGCCTATGAACCACAAGAAAGCCAGGGCAGCCTCCAAGACAAAGACGTGCCTGGCACACAGTGAGAACAGTGCCAAGGTTGAGAAACTCAGGCAAGGTTTACAAGAGCAAGGAGACATGTTTTGACAGCTTCTTTCCCCGTCTCAGAAGTGGATCCAGACAACTTGTGTTGCAGGGTGAAGGTGATGGGATGAGAAACCAGCTTATTTTTTAAGAAACAAAGGTATTCCTACTTTTCTCTAGCACACTTAATCAGCCTTCAGACAACATTCACCCTGGGATACATTTTGAGAAGCATTTTTTTTAATGCATTAGCTCCCCAGGACAGACCTTAGGCAGAAAGCTATCCAGTCTGTTAACGCCCAGGGAATAAAAAGGGGTTTCTCTTACAAAGCTCATACCCCTTGGGAACAGCACTTTCTCACCACCACAGGCATCATGGCACACACAGCTAGGCCCTGAAAGCGCACAGCCTTAGCCCAGCGTGAGGGAACTACAGACACCCTGTCACACACAATGAGGGCTAAATATAAAGTGACCAAGTGTCCCTGTTTGCCCTGGAGTCCCAGTTTACACCACTGTCCTGACATAATTAAAAGCACTTCCCTTTACTCTCAAAGGGAGCTTGAAATGAACAAGATGAGCTTGTACCACCCTGTCACATGAGAGCAAAGAAGCCATCAAAGGTGATTAGTGTTATATAGAATCAGGAGCCAATGTGAAGAGGCTCCCACTGGTCAGAACTGAAATTATTTGAGCATCAACAACTGTGGTGGATTGGTTTAAATTCAAGAGTGCATTTTTTATTAAAAAAATAATAATAACTGACCACTTTCATGGTGATCAGTTTAGAAGAAAAGCCACTAGATTATTATTGTGAAGACAGGCAAATAAGGGAAAGAATCCAGTATTTCCCTGTATGAGTTCACAGATACAGCTGTGAGGCACCCCAGCTAAAAAAATGAAGATTCTTTTATACAATTAGCGAAATAAATGCAATTAGGCTCTTCAGTTCAGTTCAGTCACTCCGTCATGTCCAACTCTTTGGGACCCCATGACTGCAGCATGCCAGGCCTCCCTGTCCATCACCAACTCCTGGAGTTTACCCAAACTCATATCCATTGTGTTGGTGATGCCATCCAACCACCTCATCCCGTTGTCCCCTTCTCGTCCTACCTTCAATATTTCCCAGCATCAGGGTCTTTGCAAATGAGTCAGCTCTTCACATCAGGTGGCCAAAGTATTGGGAGTTTCAGCTTCAACATCAGTCCTTCCAATGAATATTCAGGACTGATTTCCTTTAGGATTGACTGGTTAGATCTCTTTGTTCTCCAAGAAACTCTCAAGAATCTTCTGCAACACCACAGTTCAAAAACATCAATTCTTCAGCAATCGGCTTTCTTTATAGTACAACTATCACATCCATACATGACTACTGGAAAAACCATAGCCTTGACTAGACGGATCTTTGTTGGTAATGTCTTTGCTTTTTAATAGGCTGTCTAGGTTGGTCATAACTTTTCTTCTAAGAAGTAAGCATCTTTTAATTTCATGGCTGCAGTCACCATCTGCAATGATTTTGGAGACAAAAAAAATAAAGTCAGCCACTGTTTCTCCATCTATTTGCTATGAAGTGATGGAACCAGATGCCTTGATCTTAGTTTTCTGAATGTTGAGCTTTAAGCCAACCTTCTCACTCTCCTCTTTCACTTTCATCAAGAGGCTCTTCAGTTCTTCTTCACTTTCTGCCATACAGTGGTATCATCTGCATATCTGAGGTTATTGATATTTCTCCCCACAATCTTGACTCCACCTTGTGCTTCCTCCAGCCCAGCATTACTCATGATGTACTCTGCATATAAGTTAAATAAGCACGGTGACAATATACAGCCTTGACATACTCCTTTTCCTATTTAAAACCAGTCTGTTGTTCCATGTCCAGTTCTAACTGTTGCTTCCTGACCTGCACACAGGTTTCTCAAGAGGCAGGTCAGGTGGTCTGGTATTCCCATCTCTTTCAGAATTTTCCAGTTTGTGGTGATCCCCACAGTCAAAGGCTTTGGCATAGTCAATAAAGCATAAATAGATGTTTTTCTGAAACTCTCTAGCTTTTTTGATGATCCAGCAGATGTTGGCAATTTGATCTCTGGTTCCTCTGCCTTTTCTAAAACCAGCTTGAACATCTGGAAGTTCACAGTTCACGTATTGCTGAAGCCTGGCTTGGAGAATTTTCAGTATTACTTTACCAGCGTGTGAGATGAGTGCAATTGTGCGGTAGTTTGAGCATTCTTTGGCATTGCCTTTCTTTGGGATTGGAATGAAAACTGACCTTTTCCAGTTCTGTGGCCACTGCTGCTTTTTCCAAATTTTCTGGCATATTGAGTGCAGCACTTTCACAGCATCATCTTTTAGGATCTGAAATAACTCAACTGGAATTCTATCACCTCCACTAGTTTTGTTCATAGTGATGCTTCCTAAGACCCACTTGACTTCACATTTAGGCTCTTACCATTATATAATGACAAACAACCAGAAAAGCCACCATCTGTACTATGTTCTTGCCAGAATGTGAAACATGAACCTGACTAGCCCTCTACACCTTAAGTTTTCAGTTAATCAGACGGCAGAGAACTATATTTAACTAGGCCATGAGTGTGCAAGCAATAAAATTCAGAATGTGAGAAAGTCCCCAGGACACATAATCCAGCTGTTTTAATGAATAAATTTTAAGGGGAAGGGACTTCCCTGGTGGTCCAGTGGTGAGGGCTCTGTGCTTTCCACTGTAGGGGGCATGGATTCAATCTCTGGTTGAGGAATTAAGATCACACAAGCCATGCAGCATAGCCAAATAAAAAAGAAAAACATATATCAAGGGGGAAAAGATATATCAGACTCAGAAGACAAGCAACAAATCACAATTTATGGATCTTACTTTGATCTTAAAAGAGCTTTTTAAAAATCGTGTGGTTTTTTTTTAAGTGCATTAATTGGAAATTAAGGAACTATTTAATTTTTTAGGTATGATAATAGCAATGTGGTTTTTTTTTTTTTTTTTTTAAGAATTCTTAACATTTAGCAGTATACAGTGAAATATCTATAAACAACATTTGAGATCTGCTTCAAAATACTTCAGCTGGGGAGGAAGATGAAGAGGAGGAGGGGGCAGAAATGTAACAAGATTAGCTATGCAGAAACAAATGGTTAAAGCTAAATTATGAATACATGAAGATTCATTTATATGTTTGAAATTCTCTATTCTAAAAAAATTCCCAAGAAAAATACAGAAAACAATATTTGGCATTTGAATAGCTATCAAAAATAAGGTTAATACAACTCTATGGGAAAATTTTCCTTTTGGGACTCTTGGGAGGAACTGTAGTAGCTTTGGTCTCAAAGCAAACAAGGGAGCCCACACAGGAAGATAGCAAGCTCTAACTCTTACAGAAGCTCCCTTCTGAGATCCCAACTGACTGAAAACCCAGTGTATACTCAGAGAATCTGCCATTTAATTCAGGTAAACAGAAAGCCACTGATGAGCAACTGCAAACCCATGCTGGCCCCATGCCCCCTACACACCTCTTAGAAAAGACCAAACTTGGGTCAGGTCAGCCCCTATGTTCTACAGACTAGAAGCCAGAGGCTGAGGGAAGCCTGTCATTGGGTTTGGACTCCAGGTGGCTATGAGCCTTGCCTGGCTTGTCTGAGGCGTGGGGCAGAAAAGAGCTGACTCTGCATCTGGACTCAACGTTGCTGGGAAATAGCAGTCCAGCATCTCAGAAAGTGGACGTCTCACAGTACTCACAGCCTCATGGGGACAACTGAAGGGCCAGGAGGTCTTCTGCTGAATCAAATGTAAACACCATGGTTACCTGCCAAATGAGTGATAAAATAATGTGTTTCAAATCAGAGTGAGTAATGCAACTCTCTGTATTAAAGTCATTACCAATTATCAATATCCCATTTACAATGGAAAATGGGGGGGGGGGGGGGCAGGAAACCCCAGTGAAAGAAGATAGTATTAAGAGGCACCATAAGACAAATCACATCTTGCAAACACAGGACACAGTCCAAAGACAACTAACTTACAGTCCCATCAGAAGACTAACTCACTCGGCAGTGGCGTCCGAAGGCACTGCAGCACGGTCCGGGCTAGTTAGGCAGTTTCCAGAAAGTCCAAGTAAAAGGAAACCCTTTAACGATGGCAAAATAATATGAGAGCTTAAACACAGTTACAGATAATGCATGTTCTTATTTTTTAAAAAATGTATTTAATTCCTAAAAACATCTTTGTTTTTCCTAAATTAGCGTTCATATAAAAACAGCCAGCTACTGTCTCATCATCTCCAGGTGGCCTGAGGATCCCAAGCACCTCTCAGATGACAAGGACCGAGATGCACCGAGGACAGAGAGGATTCAGAAACAAGAGGTAGGTGGTGGTAAATGCACTACAGGGCCAGAGCTGACAGGACGGAGGCACAGGCCCAGATCAGAGGGTATCTAGGAGTATCCACAGGTTCCACCTCAGGTGATTCTGAAGATCAAATACATTCACTAACACGTAAGTTCCCCAAGGACAGGGACTCCCCCCATTTTATTTACTAACCTACCTCAAGCACCCAGAAGAGCCCCTGGCACACTGTCAGGCCTCAATAAATATTTGTGTAATGAGTCAAGTGAGAAAACAGGGAAGTGCATTTTGTATGCTGTAAAGTGCCATCAAACATAGAGTATTAACACCAGTTCATCTTTCAGACTCATTTAATTAGAACTTCATTCCGAACTGGATTCTTTTTTAAAAATACTCTCATGTTTAGACAGTGACCAAAAGCAAAATATTCATTTCCTAACAGATGTGTGGACAGTGTTTTTGTTCAAGGAACAATGGAATGGGAGAAACTACTAATGACAGTAGGTCACAGAGAGAAAGGGGCCACAAAGACAGTAAAATAAAGGCAGATGCCTAAGTGACCCAGCTGGGGAGGGAAAGATCAGGAACTGGGCAGATGGGGCGGAGAACTTCCTCTCAGTACTCACCGGGAATGTAACTCAGGGCGCTCTGCTTTATTAACAAGTCTGCTTCCAGAGCTTGATCCCACACTCTGGGGCGCTGAGGTCTCAGCTGTCTGGTCACTGGACTCCCAGTGCCAGACACACAGTAGGTGTTCAATAAATATTTGTTAAATGGAAGAGAACTGGGGGGAGAGAGGGAATCAGAGTCTGAGCTAATGATCTTGCAAGGACACAGCCCTCTGGAAAATGAGGTTCAAGCTGCTGACAGGTGAGAAGATTTCACCACAAAGACCAGATTTGCTCAGGAGGTGGACGTGAACATCCATGGACGGAGAAAAACCTCGACCTGAACTGAAACTTGGGCCATCACTTCCTGGAAAGAAGGTTAAGAAGTGCTAGCACCAGTTGGGTGAGAGATGTGGCATCTCAACTAAAGCAGGCCTCTCCCTTACCCAGCGTCTGAAACGAGGGAAAGAAAAAGGGTCAAAGCGGCTCTCCACACCCAACACTCCTAACACCTGCAGCCCTTCAGGGAGTATAGTGGGTACTTCCTCCCATGAGGTCCCGGAAGGCCCTGCCTTCTCCATGAGCCAAAAAGGGGCATCTGGGCCAGGTGCCCTTACTGCCCCAGGGGCTCCTGGCGGTGCTGCGTCTTCTGGTGCCGGTTGAGGATGGAGCGCTGGTTGAAGCTGCGGCCGCAGGCCGGGCAGCAGTACGGCTTCTCCCCGGTGTGGATCCTCTGGTGCCGGACCAGCCGCTCCCCCTTGCTGAAGCGCTTCCCGCACACCTGGCAGCCATAGGGCTTCTCGCCGGTGTGGGTCCGCCGGTGCACCGCCAGGTTGGCGTTCCTGCTGAAGCGCTTGCCACACTCGCAGGTGTAAGGCTTCTCGCCAGTGTGTGTCCGGCGGTGCACCTGCAGGTGCTGCCGGCGGCTGAAGCTCCTCCAGCAGTCCGCGCACTGGAAGGGCTTCTCGCCTGTGTGGCTGCGCTGGTGGACCGCGAGGTGGTGGCGCTGGCTGAAGGTTTTCCAGCACTCACCGCACACGTGGGGCCGCCGGCCCAGGTGTGTCCGCTGGTGCTTCAGCAGGTACTCGCGCAGCGCAAAGCCCTTGCCGCACTCCCCGCAGCTGTACGACTTCTCCTCCTCGTGCGTCCGCTGGTGTCGGACCAAGTTGGAGCTCCGACTGAAGCCTTTCCCACACTCGGGGCACTGGAAAGGCTTCCAGAAGGAGCTGTGGGTCTGGAGGTCATCGGGCAGCGGGGCGACGCTGTGCTGGGGTGGGAGCGGCCCAGGCACGTTTCCCAGCGAGCTCCTGGCCTCCTGCTCACATGGTCTTCCTAGCTCCGGGCCCTGGAGCGCAGGCTCCCCACACCGCTCTGCCGGCCCGCAAGCGAGCTGCCCCTTGGGGTCTGCCAGCTGGGTCTTTGCCTCCTTGTCCTTGCTCCCCAGGCCTACAGGACAAAGGAGATACAGACCAACACTGAAGAGGATCTGAAGAGAAACTTCTAGTCAGAACTTGGCTTCTAACATGTCCCATTAACAACTACCAATGACCTCTGTGCATTTCACTTGCTCTGACTCTAAAACCAGATATTCTTTTACTTCTTTCCACCTGTTATGGACTGAATGTTTGGGTTCCCTCCAAAATTCACAGGTGGAAGTTCTCAGACCCCTGGGGCTGCTGTTAGGAGGTGCGGCCTTTGGACCGTGATTAGGTGAGGGTCTGGGGGTGGAGTCCCCAGGATGGGACCATGTCCCAGAAGAGCAGAAGCCAGGGCTGGCTCTCTGCACACAAGGGTCATGTGAGCGGGAGCCCTCGTGATGGATTAATGGCCTTATAAAAAAAGGAGGAAGAGACACGAGATCTCTCTCTCCCTCCCTCTGCTACATGAGGAGCTGGCAAGGAGGCGATTGCCCGTGAACCAGGAAGAGAAGCCCTTGCCAGACAACAAATGTGCCAGCAACTGGATCCGGGACTTCCCAGCCTCCGGAACTAGAAGATATTAAGTGTCTGTTGTTAAAGCCACCCACTTGGTGGTATTTTGTGACAGCAGCCCAAGGTCAGACCATCTCCCTGCCTTCTTACGGAACCATGTGCTAAATTACAAGGCCCTCCCTCTTAATTTCCTACTAAGTCACCCTGTGCTTTTCAAAATCTAACTCAATGCCATCCTTTAAGGAACATACCTTGATTTCTCCCCTACTGTGGGTCTCATCAGCACATGCATTCAATTAGCACTGTTTATTCCACACTTACTTACACATGACCTTGCTGCACATGCTACTCTACAGTCGTCGAGATGTTCAGCTTCCCCAGGATCACAGACCTGTTCCAGCAATTTTTCCACATCCTCCCTCAGCTCACTGTCCCTGCTCACACTGTGCCCTCCACCTCACCCTGGTTTATTACTCTGGGTGTCTGGGAGCCTGGCACTGGGACTGACTCAAGGAAGATGTTTCATGACTGCTGGATGGGCCAGTGAAGGCAGCTGTCTGTACCAGGCCACCTCAACATCAGCACATTTATTAGGAATGAAATGCCCTTCCACAGGTCCTTCCTTTGTTCCCTCTTTTACTCTAAATTAACAGAATAATTGGTTACATAAGGTCAAGAGGAAGGGGAAGAGAAGAGAGGAGAGAGATACTAGGGAGCAAAGAAGCCAAGAAAGAAGAGGGAAATGACAAGTCACACTTAAAACAGGAAAGTCCTTTCAGGCAAGGCCATTAAAAGAGAAAAGGAAAAAGGACACTTAATGCTTCTTGATTTGACAAAATACAGAGGAGACAGCGAGCATTTCTGATGTCTTACCTGGAGGTGAGACCCCGCAGTCCTGGGGTTCCACATACTCCCCAAAGCAGTCTATCTGGGTTGGGGTTACATGCCTCCACTCCTCCTCAGGGAAAGCCAGGGCCATGTCTTTAAATGGGCCCAACCCCTGAAAAAGCACAGGAGATGGCTAAGGATAAAGAAATAATCCCAAGGCAGGAGCAGCTGAAGAGCACACACACGCGGCCACACTCCAGGGGAGAACAGAGCAAGAAGATGGAGGAATCAGGGTCCCAGATGGCTCCAAAATGGGACTGGAAGTGCCTCCCTCGAGACAAGTTTAACGACAGAGAAGTGATCGACTTGTCTGAGGCACTGTATTGAGTCTTTGCTGCAGCCGCTTTGCTGGTACCCAATAACCACTACTCCAATTTCCACTACTCAATCACCTCCACTACATCCTCATATTGGAGGGAGATGGGGGCTGCTATTTATCCCCTCATGTAGAATCAATTTTCCCTCAGAGATAAGCAAACACTTGGGCAGGCCCTATCTTAAGAACAACGCCATGTAAAAACGAATATGCTGCTGTCATGACATGGTAAAGAAGAATATTTGTGGCAGGAGAAGAGAGTTTAACTTAATTAAAAAAAAATGCTGATGTCTTTCTTCCTCTCCTCTAAATGTCCTTGGAAAACAGAAGCAGGAAACAGCACAGGCACCAAACCTTGCCCAAATACTGCTTTAATGAGATCAAACTTGAGTCACTTCTTTTTTTTCTGCCAAATGATAACTTTCCTTCTACAAGGAACTCTTCACTTTTAAGACTTGATGTCCCTTTCAAAAAGCTGTCAGATGAGACACTCCTCAACTCCCTGAGAACACTGGGCATGCCATGGGAGACACTCACACCATGACAGAACTGCCCACCTGTGCTCTAAGGATCCCCATCTGTGGCAGGCTGAGAAGTGCTAATAAGGCCAAAACTCCTGGTGCAGTCTTTGGAGGGGCCAGAGACCATGCCACTTGGCACTGCTGGGCACCCCCACCTCTGAGTCAGCAACACTCCTGCTGACTTGGGAGGGAGGGAGGGGTCCACAGGAAGAGCAGCCACAGACAGATCCATAAAGGCTATCCACAAAGGGCTACTGATCTCCTGGCCGCCCACCATAGCCGAGATCATGCCTATGGGGTTTCCACCAATAATGGCTTCCTCCTCATAACTGGGCTTCCCTTGTGGCTGAGAGGTAAAGAATCTGCCTGCCGATGCAGGAGACATGGGTTCAATCCCTGGGTTGGGAAGATTCCCTGGAGGAAGGCGTGGCAACCCACTCCAGTATTCAGTATTCTTGTCTGGAAAATTCCAACAGGGGAGCCTGGTAAGCTACAGTTCATGGGGCTGCAAAAGAGTCGGACATGACTGAGTGACTGAATAACACCACAGTTACAAGAGTAATACTGAGTTGACTGAGGAAAAAAAAGAAATTAAAGAGTAATACAAATAAGGGAGCTGAGCCTCATGCCTAGACCCTAAGGCATAAGGCTCAATCCAAATGAGTAACTGATGATAGTCAAGAGGAAAAAACGTCCATCAGGACGAGAAAGGAAGAATCACTCAACTCTGTGCACAGTGCTCTGCTGTGCGGGAAACTCTTGAGGAAGGTGCACCTCAGTCAAAGCAACCTCGTGCTCCCTGATGGGCAGGCACAGCTCACCTGGGATCCAGCCGTCAGGAAGCTAGCTGCCACCTCCTGGTCTCTGGTGCTCACTGCAGGGAGGCCAGCACCGGCGTGAAGGACTGGCAGAGCTGAGCAGGAAAGGAAAACAGGAGCAGGTTTAGCACTGTCCTGCAGCAGCTCGGCCACAGGCTCTGCGGCATGACACACAGAACCCCGGGAACTATAAGGAGACTCCAGACAGGCCGGGCATGGGTGTACCCCACTCTGTCCCCAGAGGGGAAGAAGGGCCCAACCCAATACACACGGCCCTTCAGGACGGTTCATGCTCCCAAGTCACAGGCTCACAATAACCCCTTTGAGATTCAGCAACACAGTAAAGTCACCTGTTACTTTCAAGGATTTGGTTTATCCACCCACTTAAAAAAAAAAAAAATCCCTACATGCCAGCTACATATGCCCTGGCGCTCTCCATATTAAGGATGTGAGGGGAAGGAGAAAAAATGACCAGACAGCGTGATCCCAGACAGCCCTGGCAGATATTAAGAAATTGAGCTACAGAAAAAGCTTCACCACATCTGTTTCCTACTGAAGTCAAGGAGGAAGTCAGGGAAACGCAGAACTGCACCTGCAGGTGCCTTGGTTTGTCAGCTGAGGGATAAGGAAAGGGGAACGCAGGGTACAAAGCAGTTTTCTGCACCCTATCTTCTTATTGCTTGCATCTTACCCTGCTCCTGGAAGGCCTGCGTCCCCTCTCCAGGGTCCTGGCTGAGCTGCTCCTCAGCGCCTCTGTCAAGGCCTTGGACGTCTTCCCTGTGGGGCATCCCCCACTCGGGCTTGACCTCCACGGGCCCCAGGTGGACACTTGGTTCCCAGGGGTCTCTGCAAAGTGCTGTCTCCTCCCGCTGTCCCTGCACGTGGCACGGAACCTAAGAAGAGTCCCCAACACCTGTTAGAATGAGGCCTGCATTAAGACTGTCATGAAAGCCATTCCAGCTGCTGGGGAACGGACAAGCTGGCTCAGCTCTTCCTGAGCACAGCAGTGAAAAGGTGAAAAGGAAGCTAAACTGCCTTCATCAGGCCCTGAGATCAGATACTTGTCTGTATCCATGCCATTTGACAAGAGTCCCTTCAGCTCACCTCGGTACTGATCACATTCCACCATGAACAACATCACAGAGTGACAGTATCATTTCATTGAGAACTTCAGCCCAAAACACACATTAGAAAAAAAACATTCCTTAGTTAAAGATGCTGAAAACAAAAAATACAAGGCCTAGACTGTGCAGTGAATTAGTGAGGGAAAAAATTGTTCTACAGATAGCAAGGAAAACCAAAACCCACAAAAACAGGCCCTTTCTGGTCCATTTTTAAGCTTCTACTAAAGACAAAACAAAACAACTCTCTTAGACAACACAGGAAGTCAGGGTGACTGCTGTGGGAAAGGGGAGAATAAACTGAAGGAAAGTTGTTACCTGCCAGCAAAAGAGTAAGTAATGTTCGGGCCTGCCCTCTCTTTCCTAGACAGCCAGCAGGAAACGGTACCAGAGAGGGACAGAGACATGACCAGAGACCCAGGGAAGCCTCTGAGGTGCAAAGTCACTCGTCATGTGAGTCACCTGAGCCAACGCCTCAGACGTGGACACAGCACTGCTACAGACAGCGCTCCTGAGAAAAACTTCACCAAGGAGAATTCCCCGCAAGCCCACATACGTCTCCGCCCAAAGAGGAAGGCGACCCCCGGACCTTTAAAATCCATCATAACTGCCTTCCTTTCTTTTTTTTTTTTTTTCTTTCAATTTTTGGCCATGCCACACAGCATGTGGGATCTTAGTTCCCTAACCAGGGATTGAATCCGGTGCCCCCTGCATTAAGCCAGTCTTAACCACTGGGAGGTCCACCACTGCCTTCTTGGACCCAAGGCTCACAAAGGAAGTATGGCCAAGCCCCTGCCCTGATGACCAGAAAAGAAGCTACCGGCCCTGACACCAGCCCTGCATCTTCCCTGGGAATGGCTTTCCTTGCTGAAAACTCTACCCTCCAAAAAGTACTTCTAGTGGCCCAGGAGCAGAGAAAAGAGACTCTATGCACATCACCCACTCCCACTGCTTCATCAAACCCCTCGATTCTTTACAGTTTCCCTTCCACATCAAGAAAGCAAGACCCAGAACCCCCTTCTCACCCACCGCCTTGGCCTCCAGGGCTCTCTGTGTGAAGTCCTCCACCATGGCCACCAGGGCCTTGCCGCTCTCAGGGCCATGCTCCCAAATCCAGGCGTAGAACTCCCGTGGCAGGATGGTCAGGAACTGCTCCAGCACTAGCAGCTCCAGGATCTGCTCCTTGGTATGCAGCTCAGGCCGCAGCCACTGGCGACAGAGCTCCTGGAGCTCCCTGAGGGCTTCCTGGGGCCCTGCTGCCTCCTGGTAGCGGAACTGCCGAAACCGCAGGCGAAAAGTCTCCGGACTGGGGTCCTCCCTCGTCCTGCCCCACGGCAGCTCTTTCTCCAGTTTTACCACAGGGCCACCCATTTGCTGCTGAGGCTCTTCTGCCATCCCTGGACGCTCTATAAGCATCTTACAGAAGACTGTAAGTCTGTAGGGAAGACCAGACAGACAACAGGACAGCATAAATAAGACACCAGGAAGCTCCGAACATCCCAGCTCTGCCTCTACATCAATAAACATTCCACTGGAAAACAGGATAACGAGACATTTTCAAAAGACTAGACATATATCCTGAGTCATGTCAATTCAACTCAGTATTTGCTAACCACTTATGTGTGGAGGGTAAATAGAAAGCATACAGGACTTAGCTTATACCCACAAATAACTTAGAATTTCATGAAGAGGATAATACTATAATCATTAAATGAAGATGTTTTATAACTAGTCACCAGGGCCCACTCTTTCAAAATCAAAGAAAATATACATTCAATATATATCTATGACTGGCCCACAGAAGCTAGGAACACAAGAGAGAACAAGACAGACAAAGTGTCTGCCCTACGAACCTCACAAACTGGTGCAGCAGATGGAAAAAAAATGTAAACAAATAAATTTAAATTATAAATGAGAATTAGTTCTAAAAAGGAAATAAGGAGGGTGTTAATGGGGACAATCAACTTGGAAAAGGCTTTTCTAAAGAAATGACATTTAAGATGAGACCCAACAAATGAATGAGAATGAGCCAGTCATTCAAAGAACTTTCCAGGCAAAAGAAAGCCTTGGGGGCTAGACATTACAGGCAGTCTGCAAACAAACCAAAGTGCAATGTGGCTTCAGTAGAGTGAGAGACAGACAGAACACAGGGGAAGGAGGAAAACAGATTACCCAGGGCCTGGGCATGCAGTAAGATTTATGGACTTCACTCTTATTCCTTATTTTAGTGGGGAGATATATGTTCTTCAAAGGTCACTCTGCCTGCGAAGTGTCAGCAGAGTATAGATATGAAGGGTCAAGAAGGAAAGCTGCACTTACCCTAGTCCAAGCAGGAAACAGAGACTTAGATCAGGGCAGTGGCAAAGCAGCAGTCAGTCAAGGCATTTTGCAAGTAAAACCAATAGCCTTGTTGGTGGCTAGAATGTGACAGTGTGCACAACCTAAAGAAAACAACACAATGATATACATACATACATTACTATAATTGATCAAAAGAGTTCCAACTTATGTAGGCTTTACCATTTAGAAACCATGTGAGCACACTCTCTCATTTAATACGGACAACCATCCTAGTGAGTACTGAAAAAACTGAAAACGTAAGAGGCTAAACAGATGATTGAGGTCAGCCTCCCAAAACACAAAAGTATAGATAAGAAACATGGGAAGTCAAAAAAAAGAGAGAGAGAGAAAGGTTTATGCAACTTCGAGTACTCATGAGAAAGAAGAGACCTGTAAACTTGGGTAGGGGGAAGGAGGAAGAATCGTTTTAAATGTAGCAGAGAATAAGCGAATGGCAGTAGGCATTAATATTTTCCAGGCGTCTGCTTAATATTCTGCTGAGTGTGTATTTATCTATCCTTCTCAAATGTATTTACATTTTCACTCTATTTGTTTTCTCTGCTGCATCAATTGAGATTTCTCTTTCCTGACTTTCTAACTACTGAATTTGTTCACCCCACGATTGCATTTACCACATTACAGTGCGAATACTTATCCGTGTGTCTCCAACTACAAGATTCCCTTCAGTAAAGAAATGTCCTGGCAACCCACTCCAGTACTCTTGCCTAGAAAATTCCATGGATGGAGGAGCCTGGTGGGCTACAGTCCATGGGGTCCCAAAGTCAGACACGACTGAGCGACTTTTCACTTTCACTCTCACTTCCTAAACACACTGGTGGCTCTGATTATTACATTTAAAACTGGGATGTTAGACTATATTTTCAGTATTCGGTTTAAACAGTACAGTACTGTGTAGATAAAGTGATATTTAAAAATATTGTTACCAAGTGTTAAAAAAAAAAAGAAAGAAATGGCCTCATTCTGGGGAATTCCCTGGCGGTTCAGCGGTTAGGACTCTGAGCTTCCACTGCAGGGGGTACGGGTTCTATTCCTGGTCTGGGAACTAAGATGCCGTACTGACTGGCCGAGAAGAAGGGAAAAAAGAAAAAAAGCCCTCACTCACTCATCTTTTACTTCGCTTGGGAAATAGAAGGCGTCACTTTGTTATTCTTTGAAGGAGCTTCTCGTTCTAAAATGACCACTTTTCACTCCAGAGTGTTCTGCTTCGGCTCACGATATCCGGGTTCTGGAGACCTCCCCCGTTAAGCCAAACCAGGCCGGGCGCGACCAACCTCGCTCCTACCTTAGCCGAGCGCCGTGCGGCTCCCCCGGGATCCCGCCCAGCAAGGCCTCGGTGCTGCGGGAGTCAGCTTCGGGGAGACGCGCCGCCCTCAGCGTCAGCCTCGCCGCCACCGCTGACGCCCGCAGCAGCCCCACAGCACCAAACCCGGGGCCCAGCCACCTCGGCCCCGCCTCTCAAACGCGTCTCCCCTCACAGCCCTACACCTGAGGTGGAAGCTTGCCCCAGCCCGCCGCGAGCCGGAAATGGGCGACGGACGCGGCCAGACAGGTGCGTTAAGGAGGGGCCCCTTCCGTTTCCTCTCTAGGACGCTCGGAGGCCGGTGAGTCTCGTTGATCCCCCTTCCCCGGGGACCGTTCGGGAGCGCGCGCCGGACCACCAGAGGCTCCACCCACCTGCCTCTGTTCAGGCCCACGGTCGCTAGGCCCTTAGCGCCTGCGTGCCTTTGCATCTGCGCTCCTTTATGGGAAGGACGCTTCTCCAGACACACCGCGAGATAAAGCGCCTCCCTCATGGGACTTTAGATTAGAGCCCAGTCGGTCAACACATGTTTACTGCATCCTCCGGGGCTTTGTGCGAGGCTTAGGGTCAGAGGGTGACGGAGGGGAGCACCGGGTATTGTGGGTACGCATAAGAGTACCGTGGGTACTGTGTGGGGGCGTTGGGTAGGGGCTAGTCAGGGAAGGGTCCCTGGAGGAGCCGGCACCTGAGCTCAGATTTGCTTCAGTTCAGTTCAGTTCAGTCGCTCAGTCGTGTCCGACTCTGCGACCCCATGAACCACAGCATGCCAGGCCTCCCTGTCCATCACCAACTCACGGAGTTTACCCAAACTCGTGTCCATTGAGTCGGTGATGCCATCCAACCATCTCATCCTCTGTCGTCCCCTTCTCCTCCTGCCCCCAATCCCTCCCAGCATCAGGGTCTTTTCAAATGAGTCAGCTCTTCGCATCACGTGGCCAAAGTACTGGAGTTTAGCTTCAACATCAGTCCTTCCAATGAACACCCAGAACTGATCTCCTTTGGGATGGACTAGTTGGATCTCCTTGCAGTCCAAGGGACTTCCCCAACACCACAGTTCAAAAGCATCAATTCTTCAGCGATCAGCTTTCTTTATAGTCCAACTCTCACATCCATACATGACTACTGGAAAAACCATAGCCTTGACTAGGCAAACCTTTGTGGACAAAGTAATGTCTCTGCTTTTTAATATGCTGTATATGTTGGTCATAACTTTCCTTCCAAGGAGCAAGCGTCTTTTAATTTCACGGCTGCAGTCACCATCTGCAGTGATTTTGGAGCCCAAAAAATAAAGTCAGCCACTGTTTCCCTATCTATTTCCCATGAGGTGATGGCACCAGATGCCATGATCTTAGTTTTCTGAATGTTGAGCTTTAAGCCAACCTTTTCACTCTCTTCTTTCACTTTCATCAAGAGGTTCTTTAGTTCTTCTTCACTTTCTGCCATAAGGGTGGTGTCATCTGCATATCTGAGGTTATTGATATTTCTCCCGGCAAACTTGATTCCAGCTTGTGCTTCTTCCAACCCAGCATTTCTCATGATGTACTCTGCCTGTAAGTTAAATAAGCCTGGTGACAATAAACAGCCTTGACATATTCCTTTTCCTATTTGGAACCAGCCTGTTGTTCCATGTCCAGTTCTAACTGTTGCTTCCTGACCTGCACACAGGTTTCTCAGATTTGCTGGGTGGACACAAAAGTGAGGTCAGGTGGCCCCAGCATAAGGAGCACCATGAGGAACCCAGCGAGTGGTGGGGGTTTGTGGCTTCCCCGCACCCTCACAACCACTAGAGCAGGTGAGCTAAGTACTTAGGGTGATGGATGACCTGGAGGCAACCGGAAGCCAGTGAAAGTGTTAGTTGCTCAGTCGTGTCGGACTTTTTGCGATCCCATGGACTGTAGCCCTCCAGGCTCCTCTGTCCCTGAAGTTCTCCAGTCTAGAATACTAGAATGGGTTGCCGTTTCCTCCTCCTAGGGATGGTCCCCACCCAGGGATGGATTCTTTACCATTAGCTCCATCTGAGAAGGCCAAGGCATGTGTACTCCCGAGCTATAACCAGCCTAGCTGGGAGGCAGAGTGCTCCCCAGTATGAAAGCACCTCAAGACTGCTAAGGGGAAACTTTAGAGGTGCCTACAGGAGGCCTCTGGCTCTAGTGAGAGGCTCAGTACCCATGTGTGAATTGGCTAACCTAGCTATTTTTTCCCAAGGCATAGACTTGTTAGGCTCAGATTCCCAGACCTGGGAGCTCAGTGTCAGGGAAGCTTCCACCTATTACCACTCCCAGCCCTTCCCTCCAACACAAATGTGAGAAAATTTCCCTGTACTGAGTCACAGTTTTTGTCTGGGAACCCTTTGTAATGTCACTATCTCAAACACCTTCTGCTGTGGTTATACTCTGTTCAGTGTTTATTTTACAAAACCTCGTATCACTTGGTCATTTCCTGATACTCTTCCCTCCCCTCCTGCCCTCTAGGCTGCAAGCTGGTGTTTTATTTGTTTTCGGCCACACCGAACAGCGCTCAGGATCTTAGTTCCCCCATGAGGGATGGAACCCGTGTCCCTTGCAGTCCAAGTGTGGAGTTTTAACCACTGGGCTGCCAGGGAATTCCCTTGTGTGTTTTCTGAGGTATGGATTAACAGACAGTAGTCCTCTTTTTATTGAAAACACTTGTCCAAAAAAATCACTCAGAAAGCTCAGGAAGAATTCAAAAAACGTTTAACAAATATCAAACACACACAGGATAGAATCACTGTGAGTAGGGGGAGGGAGGGGTTGACTTGACACTCAAGAGCCTCATCACAAACAGCAGAGACTGATGGAGACCGAGGAGCCACACACACTGACACATGTGCAACTGCACTGCTCGATGAAGGGCAGGGCACAGGCCGGGTCTAGATAATGGTTTCTTCCTTCAGCAGTGTCTCCTTCTGTGTGCAGCTCAGTTCTCCTCCCAGACTATCCAGGTTTTCCAGGTACGAGATCTCTTGGGTGTCCTCAGTACTCTGGGAAATGGGCAACAAATGGCATCTAGGGCAGGCTATTTCTTGGATGAGGCAGATGGCACCTGGGTCACAGCAAAAGTTTGAGTCAGGAGAGAGAAAACGTGTGTCAAGCTCAGTGCCCCAGAGGTTGGAAATTCCCTCCTCTGACCTGATTCCTCTGGTCTGCACCTGCCCTCCAATTTAGAGTTTTACAGAAATATAAGGCAAAACAGTACATTGATGGACAAAGCATACAAATAGATGGATAAACTCAAGGAACCGTGGCCAGTGCTGGAAGTCATCTGAGCAACTGTCTAACCATTAATAGGTAAGAAAACCAGGTTTCAGAGAGGAAGGTCAAACACAAAGTCCAGGCCTCTTCATGCCCAACCCATTCAAAATTCTCAGTAGGTTTTGAATCCTGCTGGACGGAAGGAAGGGAGAGTGACTAGTAAGGAGCAAATGGAGATATCCTGACTGGATAAGAAACGCTGCATCACAGCTGAGACTGAGATAAAACACAGCTTCTATTTCCAGCTTTACAGTCAATGAGATACTCTCCCTCTAAACAAAACTTCTAAACATTTCTTCAAAAACCTATTTATAAATACATCATCAAGCTGGCATCAGAGTAATAAGACATTTTCAGAAGCCAAAACCATAATGATCTCAGGAATCTAGAGAGTTAAGCAAACACACAATTAGCCTTCACCTTGGAGACATATATTCAACCCAGGTGATCCTGAGTTTCCATTCAGTTGGCCATTCAGGACATAGAAAATAAAAAGGAAAGCCCAGGTCCTGTGTGCAATGAGGGGATCTAGTAAGAGTCAACCACATGAAACTAGAACTTCAAAGTTGCCTGCATGGACTCAATTCACAAGCACAGGCTAGCTATTATGTGGGTCTGCAGCTAGACTCATAGTACCTAAGTATTTTGATTGGGGTCCCAGGGTAGTTGTTGTGCACCCAGGCACCAGGCAGAAGCCAATGCAAATCCTTTTTTAAGGAAACACTTTAAATACAGGCCTCAAAGATCTTCCAAAAAAAATTTCAAGGAAAATGAGTTCACAGTCAAAACCCACAGAACATAGCAAGGAACAAGGCACCACAAGCAAGAGCTTGTAGAAACAGAGGCAAGTGATTCAACTTTAAAACTTATAAGATACAGAATATAAAGTAAGTATGTTCAACATGTATAATAAAAATATATTTGGAAAAGAGATTTAAAACATAAGGAAAAAGTATAAAATGAGAGTTACAGGAAAATACAACGTCTAGTTATAACATAGATTCATTGAAATAAAAATTTAAAGGCTAGGTTAAATAGATCAGACACAGCTAAAAAGTGAATGGATAAAAATGAAGGTGTCGCTAGATACATTATTCAGAATGCAGCCCAGAAAGACATATTTTCTGTCTTTACAGAAAATATGAAAGAGAAACTGACAGATATGCAGGATAGAGTATTAGGGTCTAATAGAAGTCCTCCTGGTGGTTCCACAAAGGACAAAAAAGGGGAAAAAAAGATATTAGGGAGGAGATAAAAAATGTTCTAGAAATGCTGAAAAAGACCACTCCTCAGCTTCAGTTCATGCACCAAATTGTATACTTTAAAATAATGCATGGATGAAAGAAGTAATAAGGGGAACGAGAAAACATTTGAAGTTGAACAACAAAAAATATTACATATCAAAATGAGAGCTGCAAATAAAGATGCAATTCTTAGATGGGGATTAAAGTTTTAAATGCCTACTTAGAAAAGAAGAAATAATCCATGAGCTTAGATCCTGATTTAGGAAGTTGAAAAAGGAACAGAAAAATAAACACATAAAAAAATTAAGTAGTGGGGAGGGAGGTTCAAAATAAGAGGCAAAAACTAATTAGGTAGAAAACAAACAAGAAGTTTTGTTTCAAGAAAGCTAAAAAGCTGATTCTTTGAAAAGACTAAAACAACTGATAAACCCTTGACAAACTTAGTAATGAAAAAAACAGAAAAATCAGGTATGAAAAAGTACACAACTACAGATGCAGAACAAATTTTTAAAATATTTTTGTCAATAAAATTTAAAACTTAGATAAAATGTATAAAGAAATATATAACTTGGCAAAACTGACTCAAGGAGAAATAAAATACCTGAATAGTCATAGAATCATTAAAGAAACTGCATCATTATCTTAAAAATTCTCCCATAGAAAAATACCATGTTCCTTTTACTGGAAAGCTTAGTTACACAATACTCAAGGTAGTAAAAATAAACGAAGCTTAGTTCCTCATATTAATATGGAGGAATCTCAAGATTATAATATTGATCAAACATAGCAAATTTCAGAAGAAAAAATACAGTATCATAATACTCATATTAAGTTTTAAAGTATGCAAAACTAAATAATACATTGTTTAAGGATATATAACCATGTAGTAAACATAACTGGCATAAATTTCAAAATAATTGATTCCTGAGGATAGAGAAGGTGAGAGGGGAAGAGCCACATGGTAGGGGGAAAAGCTTCAAAAAAACTTAATATTCTGACATATTTCATTAATTTTAACAAGCCCATTTTTTCCACATTTTAACATCTTGAAATAAAGATGTGCCTTACAAGCTATGAGCACCTTAGAATTATATTTGGCATCAATCTTTTCTTTCTCAGTGGTACATAAAATAAGGGTGTAACTTCTAAACAATGGACTTGACAAAAGATGGCTAGTTCTTAAATATATGCTGTAAATACAGGTGTACAGTTTATAATTACTTTTATCTTACAGATATATCCTGTTATATATTCAATGTATAATAAAATCTAGTCTAAATAGGTTATGATCATGGGTCAGGTTAATATTGTGGGAAGAGGATGAGGAGTAGGGACAAAATTAAATGGGATGAAGAACTTAGATGATGATGATAGGTAAAGAAAAAGGGATTCAAGTGAGGAATAAGATCACAGGTTTCAAGCTAGAAAGATAGGGATAGAAAGCCTTAGGAACCAGGATGGTGTAAGGGAGCATATGAAACATGCAAGTTTGGTTCTAAAGTCAAGGAAGATGGGAATGGGGAGGGTGAGGGTGGAGGACAGAGTTGAGGCAGGCCCTAGAGCAGTGCCGTCCAGCAGAACCACTGCATCCGCACTGTCCAATGTGGACGCCACTAGGCACATGACCATGTGGTTTTTGAATATGTGAGGTGTAGCCAATGTGACCGAGGAACTCAATTTCTAACTTCATTTCAATGTTAATTAATTAAAGTTACCTAGGCACATGTGGGGGCTTCCCTGGTAAAGAACCTGCCTGCAATGCAGGAGACCCAGGTCTGGGTGACCTGGGTGGGGAAGATCCCCTGGCAAAGGAAATGGCAACCCACTCCAGTATCCTTGTCTGGCAAATCCCATGGACAGAGGAGCCTGGTGGGCTACGGTCCGCCAGGTCGCAAAGAGTCAGACACGACTGAGTGACTAAACGGCGGCAACAGCCACATGTGACTAGGGTTTCGCGCAGCACAGCTCTAGAGCACCCACAGCTCCTGAATCCAGACAGAGGGCGGGGAGAGGGCGCCAGCCCCAGATCACTCACCAGCCACCATGAACAGAAGGATGCTGAAGCCCAGGACGTAGTAAGGCCACTGTATGGAGAGCTGCGGGGGGCTGGGCTTCACCCGCAGACTCTGGATCTCCAGGGCGTGCAGCAACAAGGCCAGGAAGGCACAGGCCCCTGCGGGGTCACGGGCAGTCCCCCTTGGTCTCCTCCTGCCCCCGCTCCGGCCTTCCTGCACCTGCGTGAGGCTCCTTTCTCCTGCCCAGGCCCCTTCCCCTTTCAGAACCAACAACCTCCACCCCACACACCTGTCTCACCCTCCTTCCTGACTCTTCACAAAGCCCGTGTGCTTCGCCTCCCAGAAACCCCTTTCCCGGGCACCCTCTGTGCCTGTGCCCTGGGCTGACTCCAGATGGGCCCCTGGGTGTGATGCTTTGGGTGACACTCAACCTGGTTTTCCCACTGTGAGCGTTCCACCTCCTCCATCTGATGGGAGCTTCCCAGGGCAGGGCCTTGGTCAGCCTATTAAAGTTAGAAGGTTCTAGAGGGCAGAGATGGTCTCTTCCATTCGTTCATCCAAGAAACATTTGTATTTGGTTTATAGCCTATATTTCAATTATACTGTAACTCTGTACCAGGTTCCAGGACAGCTGCTAGGACAGAGATGATGGGAAAGACCCCCAGAGAGATGTCACCAAGCCAAGGTGACAAGGGATGTGCCCTCTGGAAGTGCAGAGTCAGGAGGAGCCCCAAGGAGGGGGTGGCTGTGCCCTGGGCAACTTCACAGAGATGGAAACAGATGAGGGGGGCCCTAGAAAGTCCCTCTCCTGACCTCAGACAGAGACCACCCCCATCTTTGGACCCCTCCCCAAGTCTGGGGCCCACTTGCTGCTCCCCACCTGTGAGGAAACTGATGAAAGCTGACACAAAATTGTGCTTCCGGGTCCTCGGAAAGAGCTGAGACGCAAAGGACACCATGATGAAAGTGGTGAGGAAAGACAAGACGACGGCGGACAGCAGGGATACTCGGCCAAGGATGACGTAAACTGCAGGGGAAGGCGGGAGGGAGAGCAGGCTGGCCCCCAGCACTCAGCCCAGAGGGCGCAGGCCCACCAGCCTCAGGTGCCAAAGCGTGGCCTGGGACCAAAGTTCCGACCCCGCCATGGGTAGACCACACATCATTAACACCTTCCCAGATGCCTACTTTCATCTAACCCCAAGAGACTGAGAGAAAATATCCTTTCAGTCGTGTTCAATTCTGTTCTATCTGCCCCCAGCAGTCCTCTGTCACCCCCCAAACCCCAAGCTGGCCCCACTTCCCTCTCCCCGATCCCTGCCTTCAGCCCTCCATACTGGATAAGGGTCGAGGCTTCCAGCACTTGATATGGAAGCAGTTCTCAAACAGGCCACTGAAGAACACTTCCTGGGACTCCTCGTTCACCAGCCGCACCCAGAAGGGGAAGATGGAGACCAGCAGGATAAGCAGGTAGCCCAGGGAAGTCAAGGCAGGGGCTATGGCCCAGGTGAAGCCCTTCACGTCTCTGTCCTCTATCGTCAGCATCACCTGGGAGAGGAACAGTGAGGGAGTCCCACGTGGCACCAGCTGATAGAGATGATGCCCGCAGACATGTCAGCAGATGTGGGACTCAGGAAATGTTTGTTTTGCTTTGATTAACCTTACAGACCTTCTTTAGCTGGCCTAACCAACACAGAAAACATTTTCTCTCACTAACTCACTGGGCGATCTTGAAATGTGTGGGGTCCCTTCTTTGAGCCTCGATTTCCACCTTGGTAAAATTTCCACCTCTCCCAGCTCTGAAGTTCTAATCTTTCAGTTCTGTTTAACAGCCCCCGCCCCCCCCACCCCCCACCCCCCACAACTGGCCACAGAGCCTCTCCAGTCAGCTGTTAGCTGCTGTCTGCCCTTGGAGATTTCAGAATGAGGACCAGGCAGGTATTCAAACCAGAGCCTGGAGTGCCTTTACTCAGGGACTGGCCCTCTTGCCTCAGGACCTGGGGTTTAGAGGGACAGGGGTCCACCTGGTCCTCTGCTGAAAAATGAGCAGAAAATATACACACAGAAACTTTTAAAAATAGTTTTAGAGTTTCATAGACCCTCCTGAAGCCGTAGGCTCCCTCTAGGCTTGGAGGTTGAGCCCCGATCCCTCATAACTTCTCTATCACCACCAGCTGTCATCAAGGATGTCTCCCTAGAAGGAACACCTGTGAAATGGAAGGTAAGCACCGGCTGGATTTGGCTGTAGAAGCCGTGACTGTGTCCCAGCTTTATCACTTGCTGGCTGGGTAGCCTTAGGGAACTCACTAAAACTCTCAGGACCTTGGGCTCCCCATTTGGAAAAGGGAGGAGGTAACACTTGCCCATTGAGGTTCTTGGGCGGACCAAGTAACATGCTGCAAACAAAGTGTCAAGCACAGTGCTTAGGGCCCAGGTGCTTGGTTAAAGATTCACCTAATCAACCTCCTCTCTGCCTTCACCGAGCCTGGCAGCCCTGAGGAATGAGATGGAGAGGGCCAAGGAGGGGGAGGAGAGGAGGGTCGTTGGAAGCCTGGGTGCAGCAGCAAGGGTGGGCCCTGTCCGGATGGCCCCCGATGACCATAGCCATGTGGCAGTGCAGGAAGGTGGCATCCGGAGGTCAGAAGGACAGGACAAGGGAGACGGGGACACCCCAAGACAACAGCCCTTGCTTCTGCTGCCTCAGCAGACTGTGCCTGGCAGCACCAAGCTTCCCAGCTGCACACAGCAAGTGAGGGACTTCCCTTTCCTCTCAGCCCACGTGTGTGCCCAGACACTGGGGCCCCTCTGAGGCCCCCATGTGGACCCCTCACTGCAGCTGGGCGCAAGGAGCATCTCTGAGGCTTTGAGATCACCTGAGCACAACAGAAGAACTAGCTGGAGGGCAGAGGAAATCCACTGCTTATAGAAGAGTTAACAACTGTTCCTCTGTGACTGCTGTCAGAGCACTTGGGAAATTTCTAAAGCACTTTCCTCTTTCTGTCATTCCCCAGTTTTTCTTCTCCCCACCTGAAAAATTTATCCTGCCCTCTCTGCAAAGCTACCCTTTGAGATCTCTCCACCCTCCGGGCAGTACTGATGAGTCACCCAAACTTCAGGGCCTTGGTTTCCTTCACTCTAAGAGGATAAAGTCACTGGACCAGAGAGAGTTGAGTCCTGGCTCTAAAGCTCTCCAGGTAGGAATCATGGCCGCATCTTGATCCCATCCTCTGCAGGGAATGCAGTACCCTGGACATTTTCAACTGATGCTCTGAGTCCCTTCCTATCCCCAACCCCCACCCCTCTGCATCTCAACTTGTCTAAACTGACCTCAGTGTCCCCCCTATTTCAATCACCTGCTCCGTCACCCACACTCTAGTCTGGAGTTCGTGCTGGCTCCTCTGTTTCTCCCACACTTTCACCACATCAACCGTCCTCACCTTCTCAAATTTTCTTTCATAAAGTCTCTAAAGCACCCACCCTCCTGCCCCCACACCCGCCATGACTCTCTCCACTCCTGGAACACCACAGTCACCCCACGCATCTCCAGCCTGGCTTTCTCTCCTGAGGGCAAGCAGGTCTCTTCCCCTTTAAGCCTTTTAAATCCCACATCTTCTGCAAACTTCAACTTGGTCCTTTCTACTCCCTGGACTCTCCCAGCCACCAGCCATTATCCATTCACTCCATAAAAATGAACTGTGTACTTACCGGGCGCCCCATGCCCAGCTTAGGCCAATGGGGAGAATCAGGGATGAAAAAAAGACAGGAACTCGCAGGCTCTGGGTAACTACTGGGGAGAAGAGACACATAAACTTGTCAGGCAGTACAGTGCGTTCCCCTCCTCGCCTGTGGTGACTCCAAGCTGTCCCCTGGCCCGCCCCAGCTGCTCTCCAGAGTGGAGGACCCTGCGGGCCTTTCTTCAAGGATAAGCCAGCCTCTGCATGGAGCTGCCCTCGGTGCTGGCTCTGGACAACTGGGCACCAGGGACATACAATCTGGGACACACTGGTATAAGCCAGACTCAAAGGACCACGGACATGTTACTATAAAGGGGGATTTGCAGATCCTCTTGTACTGATGAAAAAACATCTGGAAAGGAGAACAGACCGGTACAGGATGCCACAGTCAGAGTGGACACAGGGACCACAACCCTGAACGGCCACCCTGTCTCCTCAGCTCTTCACCAGTCACCACTGGCCGGCAGTTGGGTTTGGGATTCCCAAAGTACAGGAGAGGGAGACAGAAGGGGGTGGGAATAGAGGGTTGCCAACTTTTTACTTTGCCAAGAACTCAAAACAAAACGAACTTACTATCCTCTACTCTCACTGACGTTTCAATTATTTTGAAAAGGACCAATGACTGGAAGAGCTGCGTGCCCCGCCAGGCCTGGTTCCCGCGGGCAGAGTCTGTCTCCCTGCGCGCCAGCGCCCAGCCCGAGTACCCAGGCCCAGTGCAGCCCTGTCACCGGCCCAGGTGCTGCGCAGCCCAGGTAAGTGTATTCCAGGCTGGAACCGAGAAGGGAGCTGTCTGGGCCCCCGAGAGCCTCACTCCCCACTTGTCCCACCAGCCAGTAATTTGAGGTCACTTGGGCCGAAAGTGACTTAGGCTGGGTGAGGGGTTCCTTCCCACGGACGACCCTCCTCGGTCCTAAGTGGCCCCCAAGCCCCAGTGACACTATCCAGACCCATAGCTGGGTCCTGACCTGGCCATTGGGCCCCAGATCCAGCCCCACGGCTCCCAACAGAAGGGTAATATTTGGCCTGGGGGGCCTCCTTCACGCCCTTCCCCTCCCAACCCGAGGCTCCACCTCCACTCGCCCCTCCCCACCGGTCTCCAGTCCCTACACCCGCCTCGGCTGCTGGCACAGCCAGCAAGACCCTCCTTTGCTGCCCACACCCCTCAGGCCAGCGAGAGGATGCTCGGTCTCCCCACAGAGCCCACTGAGCCGGAGCCCTCGGGGCCCCACGGCTGCGGGAACCTGGCCTCCCGGGCGGTTGCGGTCCAGGCTTTGCTCACCGGTACGCAGAATGGGGTGGGGGTGGGTGCACCCTGAAGTCCACCGGATTCGAATGCCAGCTCTGCCATCACCAGCAGGGTGCCCTTGGGGAAGTTACTTCTTCTTCCTGGGCATCAGTTTCCTCATCTGTGAAAAGGGCATGATCATAGTGACTTCTCCAGCGGGCTGGCTGGGAGGGGCTGGGAGACGCGCTGCGGACCTCGCGCGCACCCCCCATCCCCCCCATCCCCAGTCTTTCCCTCGCCCTTGCCCTGCGCATGCACTCAGGCACACCCCCCAAACCCCCACCCCGCCCTGGCTGGCACAGTCCTCTGCCCTCCGCTAAAAAGGCTGTCTACACCTCTCCCAAGGCGGGCTGGTTTTAAACAGGCACTTCCAAGAAGAGGCACTCTAGCTCTTAGCCCTGGTGGTTGAGCCAGGGGGCTGGTTTGTGTGGCAAGGGGGGCCACACTTGGAGCTGGATAAGTCACCAGCTCCCTGTGCTTTGAGACTAAGCTCACCAAGGAAAGGCATTTGTAACTCATTAAGATTTTTAAGAACCAGGATCGTGTCTGGCACCTCCACACACCTCTCCACTAGCAGGCACATATTCAAAGACAACAGGAAAGGATGAGAACTGATGAACCATTAATTTATTGAATCACCTAACATGTGAGAGGTAATTATCTATCATGTAAAACAGAGCTTCCCTGGTGGTTCATATGGTAAAGAATCTGCCTGCAAAGTGGGAGACCCAGGTTTGATCCCTGGGTGGGGAAGATCCCCTGGAGAAGGAAACGGCACTCCAGTATTCTTGTCCGGGGAACCCCATGGACAGACGAGCCTGGTGGGCTACAGTCCATGGAGTCGCAGTCAGGCATGACTGAAGCGTCTAACATACATCATGTGAGGGGCTCATTGTATAATCAGTATTCTACCTGTCATAAGGTTCAGACCCCAATTTGTAAGGCCTCAGGCATGACAGGTCTTTCTTGGCTTAGTTGGGGAAAGGCAGAGTACAGATGGGAAGGCCTGGAACCAGGCCAGGGAGACCTCTCTGCCCTGCTCTCAGGGATGGCTTTTGATCCCTCCACCCCAGTGGCTGTTCTTCTCCAGGTGGCAGGGGAAATAGTCAACTTCTAGACTCACAGCCTCACTTTTAGTTACCCTCAGGAAAAAAGAATGTTTTCTTCACCCTATTCCCACCCCTACTTGGTTCCCAGTTCCCCAGGGATTCTGACTGACTCAGCTCTGGTTACAAGCTCATTCCACTCTGGCCAAAGATGATGCATCAGCTGTGCCCCACAGAGGCCAAGCAGGTAGGATAATCTAAGAAGTTGAAGGTTTTGAGGAAAGAGGCAGATGGGACCCCCAGGGTAAAGCGATTTAGAGATTCATTCCTAATGGACAGAAACTCCAGGACAAGAACAGCAGGATATGTAAGGGAGGAGGCTGGGCCCTGCCCAGACGACACATTTCTTAAAGTCAGAAGACCTCCCTGACCACACATGCACAGAAAGGCTCCTTGGAGGCCAAAGGGAAGTGATGCCAAGGGATGTTCCCTATCCATATGCCTTTTCAGTAAAATCCATCTTGGCTAAGAGATGTGTGTGCACACACAGGAGGATCCTGAGATGTACCAAATATGGACCAGGCAAATCAAAATGATTGGCCAAAGGAAAACCGGAAGAAATGCCCCATAAAAGTAATTCCAACTGCCACAAGTGGGCCACTCATTGACTCTCTCTCTCTCTCCCTGAGTCTATCAACATGTACTGTATTTTTTCCCCCTCTTTAATACTTTGTTTCACTATTTTCTGTCTTTGTGGGAATTCTTTTCTGCAAAGCCAAAGGGTCAGGGCCCTTGTCACTGACCACTGGTCTAGTGGCTAGGATCTGGTGCTACCGCAATCTCTGGCTGGGAATCCAAGCCTCGCTCCAAGCAGTTGCAGGCGAAGGCCACTAGAGATCATATCGGACCACTTATCTGGAGCAGCGAAAGAACGTTCTAAAAAGGAAGAGGGATGGTGTTCTCAGAAGAAGGGAGAAATTATGGCAGACTGTAACAGCATCTTCATACTTTTAAGTATGACAGCACCCTGTCACACTTTTAAATGTCATTATACAGCAAATCCAAATCACTGGTATGATTATGCCCAGGCGACAGATGGAAAAACTGAGCCCCCGGTTAAGAACATGTCCAAACTATCACATGAATGGTTGCTAAGAAATCATGGACAATTACTAAAAACATTAGGCTGTGGAGGAATAGATTCTTCACATGGTGCTGAAGCTTATTCTCCTTAAATATTACTAATTGCAAAAGAAACGCATATCTTTATACAGAAGAGATCTGGCAGTCACTCCCTTAAGCCGGTAAACAAACAGTATTAGTTGGGGTAGAATAATCTCATGTCATGTGCCTCTTGAGGTGAGAGCAGTATGACGGAGGCATCGCCTGTGAGGTGCTCTTGCCAGAAGTGGATCATCAGGCCTCCAGACCTCGTTCCAGTTGAGAGAAAACACAGGGGGGTGAGGAGGAAGCTAATGCCACCTCAGGAAAACAAGGAAATCAATTTCATGGAAAGTTATAAAAGATAACTGTTCTTGACTCCTCCAGAAGTCAGTCATTTAAAAAAAAACAACAACGGTGGGACTCTTCTAGATTAAAATAATCTAAAGAGATATAAAGCCAAATGTAATGTGACTCCTGATTTTTTTTTTCTGATTTGAAATAATCTAGCTATAAAACACATTCTTGGGACAACCAAGGAAAATCTAAATACAGACTGCATTTTAGATGGTATTATGGAATTTAATTCTTTTTCTTAGGTATGTTAATAGTCTTGTGATTATGTACAAGAATGATCTGACTCTTAGGAAAAGCATACCATAGTATTGGGTTGGCCACAAAGTTCGTTCAGATTTTACTGTTACAGGAAAATTTGAACAAACTTTTAGCCAACCCAATACTCAGGGTGAAACTTACTTTCAAATGATTCGGGGTGGGGGGTGGGGGGAACACGTAAATAGAAAGCAAATATGGAAAAATGGTAATACTGTTTATCATGGTGGAGGATATATAGGGTGTTCATTAGTCTACTCTTTCAAGTTTTCTGTATGTAAATCAGGTAAAAAGTCAGAAAAAAACAAAGAGACCTTGTCTGAGAACACACACAGCCAGAACCTGGACCTGGGTTTATCGTTCAGCCACTCAACACAAGTGCCTTCTCTAATGACAGATGTCAGGGGAGACGCACACAGTCCCTGCTCTCACCAAGCTTGCAGCTAGCACCAACAGGCAACTGATAAATCATTTTTTAAAAGTGTGACCAGTGCAGAAAGTAGTAGAGCATGCTGTGGGAAATACAGAGTGAGAACAATTCAGTCCAAGGGAAGACGTGCCGAGGCCCTTCTAGACAGAATCTTATGCCCAAACAGGGATTGCAATGTGCAAAGATTTTTACCTGCTCTCCGGCAAGAACTATTGTGCGTTGTACTTTGTACATATGCACCATTGTGCACAAACAGGACAAAAGTCTGACTTACCTCTATGACAGATGTTTTCTAGTCAATTCTAGTTCTGCCTACTTTTTTTTTTTTTTACCCTTTGCTGGTCGCAACTCATTACAATAAATTAATTTTATGGCCCCACCCCTGCCTGAGTGGCTCTTGACCTACATTTGAACAATACTGTGTCCCTGAATTTCAGAATGACGGGCAGAAGGGGTAGCCACAGAGGGCTGGAGAAGTCGGTGGGCAGAGCTGGGAGGAGAAGGGTCTTGTTGATTTCAAGCCGAGGGCTGTGATGCACTTTTGTGGGGATGAAAGCAGTCACTTCTGGGTGCCACTGTGGAAATTTGTCTTCCTCCTCCTCCTATCTCCCTTTGTCCAAAGACTCTTCTTACCTCTTCAACCAGAGCATAGGAAATGCCTCTATGCGGGGGTCCCAAGGCTGTATTCAAGGGGCTGCCAAGCCAGCCCCTCCCAGGATCAGAAATTGAGAAAGTGTACATAAGTATCAGAAATTTAGGAAGTGTATGTAAGTATCGTGTCCTCAGGAAGCATTTTCGTGCTTTCCCAGGTCCAGAGTAGAGAGACAGACAAGGGAAGAGGGAACTGTTGGCTGGAAGGGTCAGTGGAGAGCCCGTGAGCTGCAGCTAGAACCTTCAGAGTTCTGACTCCCCTGGGTTCTGTATTTCCCTGGTCCCAGGCTCTAAAGGGAAAACCCAAGTTACCCAAACTGAAGTTTTACTGCATATAACACAACCAGAACCTATCAATAAGCAGGCTCATAGGGCCCCCACGCAACAGCTGGTTCCACTCCCAGTGCAAAGGTCCCTCCTACCACTCCTTCCATCTAGCCTGGGTCAAAAAACTCAAGGCTGAAGAAAAGTGGCCAATGGATTCATTAGCTAAGCCATTGACAACCTGGATATAATCAGTTTCAATGGAGCAGAAGCAGTGCCCTGTGCTAAGTGAATGGCAGTTACAAAGATAACAGCAACTGGTGAAAAAAAAATTTAAGGGTATGAGAGCAAAGCATGTGTATGACTAGAATTCAATCAGAGAAGGAAAACCATGATGAGACACACACAGACACACACACTCACACCCCTGACCCAATAAAGGCAAAGAAGAATCCAGGGGAAGGCAGACTAGTTTAAGGCCCAGCCCCAGTGAGGTGAGTCAACAGATCAGCAAGAATATCACATGTGAGCTACAAAATCACTGCTGCCTCTCTTCTGCCCTATAACTGTCCCAAGAATCTCCCCTAGAGCCCAGACAGACTGAAAAACAGAAGAAAGGGGAAGTCTGACACATGAGGTTCAGTCTCCTGGATTCTGCACATAGCAAAGCCCATGACATGTGATACTGAGAAATTATTTGGCTTAGAAAACTGGCCCATTTATTTAAAGCTTCTATGACTTATAAAACAAAAAGAGATTCAGTAGTCTGCAGGATACTGAGGAGCGAAAATGGTGGCCCCAGAAAACCCAAGAGCCACTTCCATGTACAGTGACAACCAACAGGACAGGTGAGATAGAAGGAAACTATTGGGTTCAAGGGTCATCCTGCTGCTTTCCTGATCCATGAGTCTGAAGTCCCTTGGTTTGTTCTTCCCTGGAGTGGACCTAACTCATCCCATTTTCAGAGGATGACTGTAGAGATTTGAAAAACAAACCATAGAATCTCCCTCTGATGTAGATCCTCAAGATCAAATAAAAAGGTTTGATAAATGCAAACTAAAGGTTCCATTTCAGTCACCCCTCCATGGTGTTACTCTACCCCTTTTGCACCCCCTTCCGACACACAGCAAGGCTCTCCCATACCCACCATTCCCCCAGCGTGAACTGGCCAATGCTGAGTAAGGCGGGAACTCTGTCTAAAGGTTCTCATGCACTGAATGCATGAGAGATTTGTCTACTGTGTGGCTTCTCAGTTCTTAGTCAAAGGTGAACTATGACTGAAGACGGTCCACCTTCACTACAGACAGAGGTTTTCTCCCCAGTGCAAGTTCTCTGATGTTCTCTGATGTCGGAGCTGAACTCTGACAAAAGGCTTTACCGCATTCACTTCATTTACGGTTTCTCTCTTGTATGGGTTCCCAGGTGATGAATAAGGTATGAATTGTGCTTGAAGGTTTCCCACATTCTTTATGTTTAGAAGATTTTACTCCACTGTGAGTCTTCTGGTGCTGAATGAGGTACGAGTTGCAACTAAAGGCCTTCCCACATTCACTGCACTCATAGGGTCTTTCTCCAGTGTGAATCCTGTGATGTTTGAAAAAGAGTGAACTCCTACTGAAAGATTTCCCACACTCATTACAGCCATAAGGAGTCTCTCCTGTATGGACCCTCTGATGTTCAACAAGGTGTGAGTTCCGACTGTAAGCTTTCCCACAGTCGCTGCACTCGTAGGGTCTCTCTTTGGTGTGAACTCGCTGATGTTCTGTTAGATGTGAGCTCTGGCTAAAGGCCTTTCCGCATTCAGTACATTCATAGGGTTTCTCCCTAGAGTGGATTCTTTGATGTCGGAGGAGACTTGAGCTCCGGCCGAAGGCTTTTCCGCACTCGTTACACACGTAAGACATCTCTCCTGTGTGGGTGACCTGATGCTGGATGAGGTGTGAGCTCCGCCGGAAGGCCCTCCCACACTCATCACATTCATAGGGTTTCTCCTCAGTATGAATTCTTTGATGCTGAGACAGATTTGAACTATGGCCAAAGGTTTTTCCACATTCATGACACTTGTAAGGCTTCTCTTGCATGTGGATTTTCTTATGCTGAGTAAGGTATGCATTCCGCCTGAATAATTTCCCACAAACGTTGCACATTTGAGATTTCTCTTCAATAAGAACATATGACTGCTGGATGAAGTCTGACATATTACTGAAGTTTCGTCCATATTCATAGGGTCCCTCATGTTTGTTTTGTTCACATTCATCTCCTTCATGTGGTCGTGTCCCTACTTCAAGAGTTTTCTGCTTTATAATTAATTGATCCTCAGTCCAGGTCTCACCATCTGACAGAAAATACAAAAAAGGTATATGTAACAGTAAAAACTCCTGGTGGGAAACAGGATGATTAAAGTATTCCAGGGTATTTGGTTCAAAAAAGTATGAAAAATGGCCTTGAAATACAGGGGAAAAAACAGATACAGGCTGAGCAGATTTGGAGAAAGTGGTGAGTAAACAAAAGTGAAGATTTATATGAAGTACCTAATCAGACGAGTACACTGGAATTAGCAGAATAGGAAAACAGAGTCTGAGTAAAGTGAGATTTTTCTCAGAACTCAGGAAGGGTGATGCTGGGGGTTCTGAATGGAGAGAGGCAGGGACTGAGCAGATAAATCAAAGAGAACTTCACACAAAGTTTCTGTCCACATGGTACCCTGGCCATGTGGGTTGTCACCATGGTAACAGGAGATACTTCCCATAACCAGACACCAGCACCTTCCTCACTCCTGCTCTCTCTCTCCACATACAGATGCTCACATGCTCACTCACAAATGTGACATACTCAAGACCTTAGAGGAACCTTTTAAGAAGTGGTACCAACTGAGAGGATTTGCTAAAGAGAAGGGGAGAATAGGAGGAAATGCTTAAAATACAAAGCATGAGGTAGCAAGAAATATTTCCGTATCTATTTCAGCTCTATTCCATATCTTTCATATCTATTTCTAAGAGAACCAACAAAAACCAACTCTGCAGCCTAATTCTATCTAAGGGAGACAATGGAAAAACATCTGTTTACTGTATGTTTCTCCTCCTAAGTTTTACTTATTAAATATGACTGATTGTAGTGCAGTTATGTTACAGAAAGAAGGCCCTCTGCTTAATCTTTCTGGAAGAAGGGGGTGCTGAGGAATATGCAATGTAGTATCACTTCCATCAGCAATCAAAGTAAAACACATGCAGCCCAGATTTTAGGAGGGAATGGTCATTGTCTTTAATTAATTTAATAATTGTCTGATATCAGAGAACCATATTTATATGTTCTCCACAAATGATGATATCAGAGAACCATATTTGTTTGTTCTCCACCTCCAGATATGTCCTCTTCTATACATTCCATTGGGATATTGGTTTTAATTTTTTTTGTGTGTGATGGGAACTTTTAAGATCTACTCTATAAGCAACTCTCAAAAATATACAATGTAGTATTGCTAACTGTAGTCACCATGTTGTACCTTAGCTTCCTGGGACTTACTTACCTTATAGCTCTAAGTTTGTACTTTTGATGCCCTTCATCAAGTTCTCCCACTCCCCACACCCCACTTTCGGCAACACCAATGTGTTCTCTGTATGCATGAGTTTGGAGTTTTCAGATTCCATACACAAGTGAGGTAATGCAGTGTTTGTCCTTCTCTGACTTATTTCACTTAGCATAATGCCCTCCAGGCCCATCCATGCTGTCACAAGGGCATTATTTTCATCTTTCTTATGGCTGGATAATGTTCCACTGTATATAAGGAAAGAGTACGTTTTCATCCATTTGTCCACTGATGGACACTTAGGTTGTTCCATGTCTTGGCTACTGTAAATCATGCTGCAATGAACTTGGGGGTGCAGATATCTTTTCATGGTAATGATTTCATTTCCTCTGAATAAATACCCAGAAGTAGAATCACTGGATCATATGGTAGTTCTATATTTAATTTTATGAGAAACCTCCATAACATTTTCCATAATGGCTACACCAATTTACATTCCCACCAACAGTACAGGAGGGTTCCCTTTTCGCCACATCCTCATCAACACTTGTTATTTCTTGTCTTTTTGATAACAGTTATTCTAACAGGTGGGAATGGATTGCTGGTTTACTGTTTGTTCGTCCCCTTGCATGTGTGTTTACTTACCTGCTAGACTGCAAGCTCCAAGGGAGCAAAGAGAGACTTAGATTTCTTCTCCATCTTCCTGATCTGGCCTCTGCCTGTTTTTCCAGCCTCATTCTGATCTTCTCCCACACGAAGCCTCTTTACTATCTGTTGAACCACTCTCATCACAACATGTGATGGCTGTGACGTTCTAGACAAGGTGCCTTTTTCTTGGCCCACTGCCCAACGTGGTTGAGAATGTCAACCTCACTGCTCTCAGGCCCTGTTCAACATCACCTCCTCCATGAAGCTGAAGGTGATCCTTGAAATATTCCTCAAGTCATGTAACAGTCACTCAGAACATTTTATTGAACACCAACAACATGCCAGGTACAGTTCCAGACTCTGAGATCCGTCAATAAGCAAAACAAAAAAATCCTCTTCCATTTTACTAAGGGAGATGGACAACAAACTACGCAAATTACATACCATTAAAAGACTATAAAGATGCTATAAAAGCAAAAAAGCAAGGAACAAGGATTAGAGTGCCTGGGAGAGTGGGCAAAGGGGATGCAATTTTAAATACCATGATCAAAGGAAGACTAAGAAAATGGCATTTAAGCAAGGACTTGAAGGAGATAAGGATTTCTGAGAAAGAGGATTACAAATAGAAGAAACAGCAACTGCAAAGGCACTGGGTATTCATGGAGGCAAGTGTGACTGAAGCAGAATGAGCGAGAGAGAGAGGAGTGAGAAATGAGGTCAGAGACATAAAAGAGGATCGGAGAACACAAGCCACTGTGGCCACAGGTTTGTAAAGAGGTTTTTCACTGAGAGAGATGGGAAGCCACTGAAGGGTTCTGACCAGAAGACAAGATCTGACACTTCAACAGGATCATGCTGGCTGCCATGCTGAGGAGAGACCGTGGGGAGGCAAGTGTAAAGACAGGACGACCAACCAGGCTGTGGCAACAGTCCAGGTGAGAGACGGCGGTGACATGAACCAAGCTGGCGGCAGAGGTGGTGGTAAGAAGTACTTGGACTCTGGAGAGAAATGCTGACAGCCACATGGATGGGATTCCTGACTGATGGATACAGGTATGAAAGAAACAGGGGTTTCCCTCTGGATTGAGTAGCTGGAGGGATGGTGTTACCATCTGCTGAGATGGGTGATGAAATGGGCGGTATTCGTCAACCGGCTACAGCATCTCCAATAATTAAAAACAAGATTTCCAAGTGGCAGCTGTCATACCAGTCTCCTGAGATCGATTGTCCCAAACTGGCACATACACTTCCGGTGTGTGAGTACTTGGTATAATATTCTTCAACTCTCCTGTAGCTTTAACATTTTTCAAAATTAAAAAAAAAGGGGGGAGGAGGCGACAGTGACCAGTGACTCTCTTCTCTACTCCACATTCACTCAGTAAACAACAGTATTTGTTGCTTCTACCTATGACGTACTGCTTGAGTTTTTGCCCCTGCCTTCCTGTTATTACTGCGAATATGCTCAAGTCAGATTCTAATCAACTCTCACACTAAACAGACCAGAATCTCTTCCTTGATCTGCAACGCTCCTCTGCTAGCCTCCTGTTAAGCA
This sequence comes from Odocoileus virginianus, assembly GCF_023699985.2. NCBI lineage: Eukaryota > Metazoa > Chordata > Mammalia > Artiodactyla > Cervidae > Odocoileus > Odocoileus virginianus. The sequence continues at coordinate 35,352,927 of NC_069706.1, forward strand.
AAGTTTATGTGCTTCAATCTCTGCCAAACAAAATCTAAACTCTTTGGCCTGGTGTCCATCTTCCAGGATCTTACACCACTCTGCCTTTAGTCATCCTCTATCAGTCTACTCTGTGCTCCAATTACTCCAACTGTTCCCTGAACATTTATCTCCCCACACAGTTCCTTCTCCATTCAACTTTCTACCTCCACCTGCTACAGGTGGTTTCACTGCCGAGGGGCCAGGTTCAATCCCTGGCCGGGGAACTAAGAGCCCACAAGCTGCATGGTGTGACCAAAAACAAAAAAAGAAACAGGTGGACAAACAGGAGTGGGAAAGACCCTGAGAAGGCAAGAGATAGAATCCGGAGAAAATGGTGCTTCCTAAACCAAAGAACAAGAGTTTCAAAGAACAGCAATCATGTCAATAAAAATACTAAGGGGTCAAAAAAAAAATTAGGGCTGAAGGAAAAAAAAGTGTCCAATGGATTCATTTGTTAAGCTACTGGCAACCTGGATATAATCAGTTTCAACGGAGTAAGAGCGGTGCCCTGAGCTAAGCGAATGGCAGTTACAAAGATAACAGCAAGTGGTGCAGGTTTTTTTAAGAGGTATGAGAGCAAAGGGAACAAAGGTGATTACACCTCTACTGCTGCATCAACCACCAAGGCTTCCATGAAACATCTCTAGCATGTGTGTGTTTCCTTCCTGGCAGCCACCAGTCTGTTTCCGGAGCTTGAGGGAGGCCTCTGCCCTGCACTAAGGTGTCATGCGTGGGACGCTGGGATGTGTGTGGTTTGGGGAGGTAGAGGATGTAGGCAGCAGCGACGCAGAAAAAGGACACAAAGGCACAATAGCGGGTGAAGCAGAGTGTTTTTGGCTTCTCCTTGTGCAGACACACCAGCCTGGCTGAGCCTGTATGGGGAAACATGGAGACAACGTTTAAAGCTGGGTTCAGATCACGCTGCAGAGGACCCTGAATGCCAGGGCCCGAATGCCAGGTTACAGAGAATAGACTGTATACAGTAGGCACTGTAAACTAACATAAATGAGCATTTTAGGAAGGTAAATAAGGCACTTGACCTTAGAAAGATGACCAGTGAGGAGCCTGTGGTAAGAGCCTATCCCTTCTGACCTAAAACCTGATTCTTTTCTTACTCTAAATTCTTTCAAGGCCAAACATATGACTTTCTAAGGCCTCCAGGGCCAATATTCAGTTGACAAGGCTCTCCCTTGTGAACTTCCACATTGTCTGTTATCCCATAATCTCTCATAGATAACTATTTCAACTCAACTCTAAGCTGGTGGCAGGGGTTAGGTTTTCTTTGAACTTAGTACCTTATAATAACAATTCAATAAATACTTGAGTTAAAAATTAGCCTAAAACAGAATCAGAGGCTAAACATGTAAAATAAAGTCTCCCAAACATAAACTTCTCAAAATCCATGCTGTGGATTATCTAAGCCCTTGTCCCTCAATTAAATAATCCAAATCCACTTTTTTTAAAAGGCCAAGCATATACCAGATACAGCTTTCCAGGTGGCATAGTTGGTAAAGAACGCGCCTGCCAATGCAAGAGACACAAGAAACCTGGGTTTGATCCCTGGGTCAGGAAGATCCCCTGGAGAAGGAAACGGCAACCCATTCCAGTATTCTTACCTGGAAAATTCCATGGACAGGAGCCTGGCAGGCTAGTCCATGAGGTCACAAAGAGTCAGACATGACAGCACACACATGCGCGTGCTACACACACACACACACACACACACACACACACACACACACACACACACACACACACACACACACACACACCAGATAATGGGGGGGATGGCAGATTGAAATTTAAATGCTGATGTCTACAGTTTAATCTCATTTTTCCATCAGCGGGGTGGCTGGCCTGTCTACTGTACTTCACAGTCAGGGCACTCTCCTGAAGTTTATATCCTAGGTGGAAAATGTATCTTTCCTAATGATGAAAGACAGCTTGCCAAGAGAAGCCCAGTCTTTTCCTGTTATTCGGGATACAGGACACACTTGGCTGGGTTCATTCACTTATCTACACAACAGTTCACTGAACCTCTCAAAGGCCAAGCAAGTTAACAGGTGCTGGAATGACAGATCCGAAAGACTTAGGGCCATGGACAGGGCTGCTGTAGGTCTGTTCCACAGTAAGAGAGGAAATATTTACTTCATTTACATGTAACAGAGCTTTAGGTTAAAAAAAAAAAAAAAAAAAATCAGTGCCTCGCACCAGGATAATTCTAAGTGCACGGTTAAGCATGTCCATTTGATCTGAGGCCCTCAATGGAAAGGACAAACTTTAGAAAAAGAAAGCAGCTAGGTCAGCTCCTCACCCGTGGTCTTTCGAGGCTCCTGCTCGGGGGATGGACACGGGGAATCCAGGGACATCTGCTCGGGCGTCTTCTCCATGGGCTAGGTCCAAACCCCGGCGCCGCTCCAAGGCCAAGGTCTTCTCTAAAAAGTCTTCAGAACCCGACACAGGGGAGAGGCAGCCACTTCAGGACAGAGAGCGAGAGGGGACAGATGTAGGGGAAACAGTAGGTGCCGCTTCCCAAGAGGCTCCCCGCCGGGGGTCGGTAGGAGGAGCCCTGTTCTCCAAGCAGGAAGGCTGGGCCCCGCCGCGGGGAGCGCCCGGCCGGCAGCACGCCCCACCCCGGTCCCACTGGGGTTCCCCCCGGCCCGACCCTCTTCCGCCGCCCCGGGGACAGCCGGCCCGGCCCAGTCCGGACACTCACGCCCTCAGCTGGCCGAGAGCAGCAGCGTCCGCCACCACGGCCTCCGGGGAGACCGGAAACGCGGCTTCCTCGACGCGCACTTCCGGGGCCATCTAGGCAGCTCGGAGGTCTAATCTCGGTCGCGAGTTCCCTAAGGGCCCCCTGCGGGGTTGGGCTCAGAGGAGTCTTGTGGGGACTTCCTTAGGCGTTTGTCCTCCTTCCCGAGGAGAGACTGAAGAAGGATGGAAGAGATTTCTTTCTGACGCTCATTGCCTAGGTGGACTTAGGACCTAAATTGGTTGTTTCTTCTTTCTCATTCCCGTGTGCACCCTCCTCCGCTCTGCTCCACCCATCTCCACACCCCTTCTTTCAGATCACAGGCCACGATGACCCTGCGGGCCTAGAACCTGTTATGTACTCCCTCCGTCCAGCCCGTTGTGGCTTCAACCCAGCCTCCCTGTTTTGCCTGGATCACACGAAGAGGAGGAAATGGGTGAAAGAGGAAGAAAAACCTTAGATACAGGGTCAAGATCCAAACGCCTACTGCACCTGGAGTACTGGTTTGCAGAGGCATATCTCATATGCTGAAGCAGGAGAAAAGGTTAAGGCAATGAGTTGTTCATGATCAAAGATTCTCCTGGTAAACTAAAAAACGACAGCCACCAATTGTGGAGCACTGAAACTGACATCCCATTAACCTTCACAATCCCATGAAGTTGGTATTTTTACTATCCTACATGCCAGAAGTGGCAGTTAGTGAGGGAACTAGAGGCAGGATTCAAACCCTGGCCTGTTCAAACCAGAGCCTGGAGGCTAACCACACTCAGGAAAGAAAAATGAAGGAAGAGTGGGCGGAGTATTGTAACATGAGAAACTGCTGGAACGAAAAACTTGTAATTACGCCCGAGTTGTAAAATTTATAAACATGGGTGAAATACAAGCATAAGAGGGTAACCATTTTCTTGAAGTGAATGGGATGAGGCAGCAAAATAATTCGAAAATATTTTCTCCTTGATTTGTACAGAACACCATCTATTTGAAACCCTTCTTGGATTTGTCAACTACAAATTGGCACTTGTCAAGAGCATTTGCCAGTGACTGAACACCAAGGCCATTTGCCGTCTGCCAGTGCTGCTGCAGTTGCTGACCTTCAGCGTTCCCTGAAGGGAATTCAGGGTGGAAAGTGAAGCACTCTACTGGTATAACAGGTCTTTATCCAGATATTTTTAGGAACTGATTTCACGATCCCAATCTTTGCATCTCCTCGTATCTAGAGAAGTACTAAATCCTTTCAATGATATCAGCTCCTCCTGACTAGCAGAAAGCCTTTTATAAAATGAGTGCTTCATTGCATTGAAATCCCCCTGGAGAGGGAATGGCAACTCACTGCAGTCTTCTCGCCTGGAAAATCCCATGGACAGAGGAGCCTGGGGGACCCCAATCTGTGGGGTTGCAAAGAGTCGGACACAACTGAGCGACTCACACACACACACACGCACATGCACACCCTTCACCAAAATCTTACATATTGACCTACCCCCACTGCTTCTTTGTAGCAGTCTCTCAGAGCTATCTGAGGTGATATCTCCCAGGCTGCAATCAGCATTTTGCCCCAAATAAAACTTAACTCCCAACTCTTATGTTGTATATCTTTTTAATCGACAGATTTAACACTGGCTCCTTCATGCACTCAAATCTTGAAAGGAGTGTAAGACATAATGCTATATGATACAAATGTTAGAGACACATCACTGTTTGCAGACTCCAGCAGGAGTTGCCCATCAGAAGGCATCTCCTACCACACACAGCCCCCAGTGCCTAATGATTTCTCTAATTACATTAAGTTCTCCAAAGCTGAGTGCCGAAGAATTGATGCTTTTGAACTGTGGTGTTGGAGAAGACTCTTGAGAGTCCCCTGGACTGCAAGGAGATCCAACCAGTCCATCCTAACAGAAATTAGTCCTGAATATTCATTGGAAGGACTGATGCTGAAGCTCAAACTCCAATACCTTGGCCACCTGATGCAAAGAAGTGACTCACTAGAAAAGACCCTGATGCTGGAAAAGATTGAAGGTGGGAGAAGGGGACAACAATGGATGATATGGTTGGATGGCATCACCAATTCAACCAACACGAGTTTGAGTAAGCTCCGGGAGTTGGTGATGGACAGGGAAGCCTGGCGTGCTGCAGTCCATGGGTCGCAAAGTCAGACACGACTCAACGGCTGAGCTGAACTGAACTGAAGCTCAGGGTGTCCCTCCCTGGACAATGCTAGTCCTGTGCTGGTAAATACTTGTTCATTCCCTCGTTTTTAGATTTTCTGCTAAGTATCTCTACTGTAATATGGTGGGTTTGATATTATTTACACTAATAACTTTTGGGCACTTACTATACAACCAGTAGCTTTTACATTATCTCATTTAACATTCATGCTATTATTCACCACACTGTATAGCCAAAACTAGGAAGGCTAGGGAAAATGTCCAAAGTCATAGCTAATAAAGTTCAAACATAGGTATGCCTAATTCCAAACTCATTGCTTTGACTAATCTTTTTTACTCAATGGATTAATTCATTTGATTAGGTTAACTGTATCCATTGGCTAGCACTAAACATACTGTCTGGCAACTGTATGATTGAATGAAAGGACATACCAGGTTATATTTTTTAATGTGAGAAATTCCAGTTCCTGAGATAACATGCTAGGGGCTTCCTTTGAACTTCATTCTTAAATTCTCAGTTACCCATGTAATATCTCCTAGGGTGAGGCATTCTCCGAAGAGCTCACTTATTACCGCCTTGAAAATGCCACACTCCTTCCTCTGCAGAACTTCTTAAAACACTCAGTGCTCTCCATCTCTCCAGTCTACCTCTATCTACTCTTGCTCAAGCCGAAAACCTAGGACTCAAATTTGATGTTCCCATTGTTCACTTTGCTCCACCGCTGAATATAACCAGAGGTGGTAACAAACTTTGGTAAGGATATGTATCCATCAGTAAGTTCTAGTTAGCAGAAAAAAGTGAGTGCATTTGGGGCACAAAGAAGTGTAAATATAAACCTACTGATGGCACTGGGGATGTCTTAGCAGGAGATGGGAATTTGGGAGATCTAACCCATGGCCTGACTTTGTCAAAACCGTCTAAACCTGCTTTAAAGATTGGGGGTGAAAACAAACAAAAAAAGACTGGGGGTGGGTGAGAGAGGGATGGTTCTACCTAGCTTCCAGAAGATACTGGGGTATTTTCTTCCAGCTTCCTAGAGAGCTCTGGGAACATTTAGGATCAGCTGACAACTGATGGTGAATCAAGTATGTAACAGGGAATGAAGAGCTATCAAAGAAAATGTCTCTTCTCAAAGATGATGGAAAGCTTTAGAGTCAAACATCCCTGACTTTGAGCTTGCTGTGTGATCCTATAGGTTCTTCTCAACCTCTACACTTCAGTGTCTCCGTTAAACAGTTTCTTCCCTTAAAGAGTTGTGAGGATTATTCAAATATGTGCATATATACATAGATGTGTACACAGCAGGTGAAGAGACAAAATTAGGTGTCCCAACTATTAGATTCCTTCTCTTCCTTCCCTGTCTTCAAGACTAAAAAGACTAAGAGCACATATTATATTGGACCAATTAAATATCAACAAGCTTAAATGGACAAGTTACTTGTCCTCAAGGATTATTTTGAGTTCTCACTTTAAAAGAATTTCTTATTGAAGTTGAGTTGATTTACAATGTTGTGCTGATCTGGTTTCTCATTTTTTTAAATGTTTTATTGAAAAAACACATTCTGCCTAACTCTACTCAACCCATTTACTTCATGTGCCAACAGCATCCCAGTCAAGTAACCCTTTAAAGTTGTAAACATAAACATTCAGACTTTATTCCAGAGTTCTGTGGAGGACCAAGCACTATACCTGCAGGAAGGAGTGACCTACTCCTGCTGTGAGTCAGCTTTCTGGAAAGAACTGAGTTGCAGACAGGAAGGTGATTCTAAGATTCCCAAGTACTTTGGGCTGAGGACTTCAGATTTTATTTGAAACAGGTTCTCAGAGTATCAAACACACCTTTATTCAAGTGGAAGTACAAAAAGCACATTCCTAAACCAAACGCATAACATGTGATTTTTACATTTTCTGCTATTTGAGATTACTCAACCTGCTGTTTCATAATCACCAGAGGTGACTACTGGTGGTCTCTATTAGTAGGGTATACATGTTCATAGATAGGAAAGAAAAAAAAACATGCATTTGTTTCCATATGCTTTTATATTTATATCAATTCATTTTGGTCCCTACCTTGTCCAGATGAGATCCTATGCTTGCTGATGGCTACAAGGTAAAATACAGTGGTAGAACTACCCTAAAGCTTATTAGGCAGAAGAGGCTTACAAAGTAAGCAATGCATTTTTGTATTACTTGTTGAGGATCCCTAGTAAGTATTTTAACAGGTGAACTCAACCGCTGGAACAACAACTAGAGTTTTAAATAACACTTGCCTTATTCACAAAATGTTATGATGCTTAAGATGGGAAAATACAATCAAATACTTTGACATTATCTGAAGAATCATGAACTCTTGCTAACTGTTATGACAGTGACCCTGATCTGTGGAGCCAACGTCTGTGATCAGTTTCATCAATCAAAAGAAAAAGGTTTTTATATGGCCTGTAGACTCTTGTAAAATACAACATATATATATATATATATATGATATGTAAACAATTCCAAACAGATAATGAAGCAACCGTAACAGTTAAATGTTTACAGGCTTTTCTGCCATTCTTGAAATACTCTTGAGATACTACACAAAAACCGCAGTATCTGAAGGAAGTCAGTATTCCTTTATGTAGATCTCTGATCTCTTAACATATGTTCTTTTATGTTTTGCCCTATCAAAGGCAGACTTGAATGTTCTGCTGGCCTTTAATGGACATAAATCATCCTGAACTTAGACATGCAGAATAGACACTGAATATAGCTAGGCTACCACCAGTATTGTCAGCTTCTACTGTCTTTCTCATCTCTCTCAGAAGGCTGTGAATGCTAACAAGCTAAGAACTTGGGCGTCACTTGAAAATGTTTAGCTTCTTGCCACAGACTCAGGGGAAACAGAATCCTTCATACTCATGAACAGACAAGAGTGTGAAAATCCATTTCTTTTAAAGATATTTTGCTTTGGAAAGAAGACACCCAAAAAGTAAGTAGGGATGGCATACCACTGGCTTAAAGCTTAAAACTAGGAAACCATCACTGAAGGTGCTTAAGAGAATGGAGAAACCAACAGGAATCCAAATGCTGTGGCGGGAAAGGATTAGGATCCTCGGAAAAGAGCAGGCCTAAGAATCTGTTTTGGAGAGAACTTTGGCTGAGAATAGTAGAAAAAGCTAAATGAGAGAAACTTTCCAGAAGTTACTATTTTAACGTTGGTGTATTAATGTATCAGGGAAGCATTTACTGGACAATAAAAACCAATTTCAGGAAAAACAAAAATGTTTATAGGCCACATTAAAATAAAAATAGCTTGAGTTCCATAAATAAAGTATATTTATAAAATAAAGTTCCAAAAATAAAGTATAACACCTATTAAATACAAGAATGCCATGAGAAAACAGCACTGCATTCACCAAATCACTCCTCTGACTAGTCTTCTCCAGGGAAAAAGACTGGGACTATGTATTAACTATTTTATACACAAATAATAATTTTCCCTTCAATATTTTGATATTGAATAAAGCCTGAAATATGGTGCTAAATGCTTCCACTTGCATTGTATCAGACTCCAGTCTGGTGTGGACATTCTGATGATGAAAAAGGACTTGAACTCCTACTGAAAGACTTGTCACATTTCCTATACCCAAAGGACTTCCCTTGGGTATGGATTCTTTGCTGCTGAATGAGGGCTGGAAATATGGCTGAATCCTCCCACACATAAACATTTATTACATTCATAGGTATTCAGCATGAAATGAATATGATGCTCAACAAGGTAGTTTCTTTGACTGAAGGCTTTTTCACATTCATTATAGCAATGGAATTTTATTCCAGTATGAATTCTCCAATGACACTAAGGTACGAAAATAGCATGAAGCATCTATCACATTCAATGTATTTGTAGGTTTTCTCATTGGTATGGGTTTGCAGGTGTCAAGAGTGCAACACTAATAACTTTCCAAAGTTTGTCACATTCAGGTTTCTCTCTGGTATGAATTCCTTGATGCTGAATGAAGGTTGAGCTGGGACTGAAGGCTTTACCACATTCAGGACACACGTGATGTCTCCCTGGTGTGACATCTCATATGTTGAATGAGGCCTGAACTTGATTAAATGTCTCCCCACGTTCATTACATTCATAAGGTTTCTCTTTGGTATGAATTCCTTGATGGTGGACAAGGTGCGCTCTCTGACTGAGGCTCTTTTCCCACGCATCACAATTAAAGGCTTTTTCTCTGGTGAGGACTTCCTGTTGCAGGACAAGATCTGAGCTATGGCTGAAATTATCCTCATAATCATTACACTCATAGGATTTCTCTTTCCTATGAACTTTGTGATGCTGAATAAGGCATGCAGTTTGACTGAAAGCTTTTCCACTTTCACTAGATTCATGCGGTTTCTCTGTGTGAATTCTTTGATGCTGAATAAGATGAGAATTCAATCTGAAGTCTTTTCCACATTCATTACACGTATAGGGCTTTTCTCTGGGACGAATTCCTTGATGTTTAATAAAGGTCAACCCACAGTTATTGTATTCATAGGACTTCTCTTCATCATGGACCTTCTGATGTTCAGCTAGGTGTGAGGTGTGACAGAAATCACTGCCACACACGGTACACTTACAAGGCATCTCTCTGTGAACTCTCTGATGTTGAGTGAGGTGTACACTACGACTGAAGACCCTTTCACAACTGCTACATTTATAAGATTTTGCTCTAGTGTGAACCCTCTTATGCTGAAGTATGTCTGAGCTCTGATTACAAGATTTGTCAGACGCCTCACAGGATTTATCAGATGCTTCACATTTATAGGGTTTTTCTCTAGTGTGTATTCTTTTATGTCGACTAAGACTTGAACTCTGACTGAAAGACTTTTCACATTCTTTACATTTGTAGGGTTTCTCTCTAGTATGAATTCTCTGATGTCTAGAAAGGGCTGAGCTCTGATGGAAGATTTTCTCACATGCATCACATTTGTAAGATTTCTCAGTGGTAGGAATGCTCTCACAGTTACTAAGGTGGGAGAGTTCCATTAAACTGTCCTTATAATCATTACTGTGAAAATCCTGTGTTAGATTTATGTGTTCCTGTTTACCAGCTGAATGCTGGTTGAGACTCACATCATACTTATCAATGTCATCAACATTCTGTATTCTAAGAACTCTCTGATCTGTATCAAGAGTAGAGTCCAGACTGAAGCTTTTTTCAAGTTCATTACATTCATTGTTCTTCTCACTGGTGAAGGTTTTCTTACTGATTGTTATTTGCCTAAACTCTTTCTCCAGGAACAGAAATTTTCTTAGGATTTCCTGAAGCCTTTCTAATCTGTCCTCAGGCTTATACACTTCTCTAGTCTCAGGAACTTGGGCAATATCCTTTTTGAATCTTCCTACTCTCACTTTGTATGAATGTACTTCTTCTGGAATTTTCTGCTTAGGAATCAACAGCTTGTTCTCTTCTCTGGTCTCTCCATCTGATTCAATATATAAATAGAAAATGCAAATATAATCTGTACCCTGTGCTTAGAAAAAGAAAACTTAGAGGAGAAAACTAAATAATCTACAGTCTACAAGGGTAAGAGAAGTTTATTTACTTTGAAACAGGCACAAAATCTCAACAGCAGATGTATGGGCATGAATACGAGCAGTGAGGCCGGATCCAAGTGGTTCAGGGTGTGATAGAAACAGAGGGCAGGTTCAGCAAAGTAAGGAGATAACCAATTAAGGTGTTTCAACAGAGACAACAGGCAACTAGTTCAACAGAATTATAAATAAGTAACTTGAATAGGGACCTACTACATCTTATGGATAAGGAACAAAATAACTGGAAAGAGTTCATCAATAAAAAAGGGGAAAGGAAAGAGCTCTTCATTCAGGGACATAGACAGAGCTCTTCACTGACTTCCAAAGCAGCTACAGCTTGGCTCAACAACTAGACTCTACTTCCCAACTAGTTCATCTGATTGATTCTGCCTTACTCACCTGAGCAGTCATCTCTTAAGACTTCTCTATTCTTAGTTTCCAGATCAAAGACTTGTAGATCTTGTTCCAGCTGGGAGATCCCATCAGGCTTGAAAATTGGAAATCCTGCTCACAGAGAAGGAAATGGGATGTGGCAATTTATCCCCAGATACTACAGTTTTCTCTTAATTAGTGGTTAATGGAGAGAGAGTAAATTCTTAGAAGACATTAGGAAGGCCTGGAAAGTGAGAAAGCCAAAGACCTTCAACACAGAATGCATGTTTGTGCTCTAGAAAGAGGTATGCTAAGGGGCAAGCTAAGGAGCATTTAAACATACTCAGTTAAAAATATTCATTTAAACATATTCAGACCAGGGAATTTGTGTATTGAGTGTGTACCTGTCTTCACAGAAATTATCATTCTTACTCTTTAGCTATTGCTTATAGATCAATCTTTGTATCAGACCCGATCTATAAGTATTAGACCTGGTCAAACTGAAGGTTGTCAAAATATGACTCTGCTGGACTAGAGGAAGGTCAATTCTCAGGCACCTGTTGTATGGTGAGCTAAACTGTAGCAACAAAATCAGTGAAGACTGAATAAATACTGCAAGGATCAATTTCAGGAAATAATTCATTTTAGGGCATATGAGGAAACAAGTAATAATATGACACATCCTTACCCCTTAGGAGAACTCTTGTTCAACAAATGTTTATGGGGTGCCTCCTATATGCAAAGTATGTAGGAAATAAGAGCCCAAGCAGATACAGTCCATCTTCTCAAGGACTTTACACTCTAATTGCAGAGACAGAACAACTTACTATAATATTATGTAGTGAGGAAAGTGCAATAAACGTGCATTTTCACATAAAATAGTCTTTCTCTGGCTTGCATAATGGACTGCTAAAATCTAGTCTCTTTTAAAGCAAAAGCAAGAGGCAGTCTGCCTCTGAGGGGAGAACTAATACAGTCTCAAAGGGTCAGTTTTCACATGTACTCAGCCCACAAAGCGTCTAGTAGCACACATGCAAGGTCTCACTCAAGCCCCTCGTCTCCAAAAGCCTTTCTCTTCACTTACTGAATGTCCACAGAAAGTATTATTTGTTCCTATCCTGTGCTGTGCTGTGCTTAGTCGCTCAGTTGTGTCCGATCCTTTGAGACCCCACGGACTGTAGCCCGCCAGGCTCCTCTGTCCCATGGGGATTCTCCAGGCAAGAATACTGGAGTGGGTAGCCTATCCCTTCTCCAGGGGAACTTCCCGACCCAGGAATCAAACCAGGGTCTCCTGCATTACAGGCAGATTCTTTACCAGCTGAGCTACCCGGGAAGCCCCCTCCTATCCTGACACATCTTTATATAATGGAGTTTTAGACTTTTAAAAACTGTTTCTTGGTATTATCATTCCTATTTGATTTATAAACTTTGATAGCAGGGACCCTGTACATTGTATCGTGCACTTCTTTTGACTCATTTACTTAAGAGCTACTCACTGACTGCTAATTTTGTGCCTAAGTGTCAACAGATAATCAAGGTTTTAAAAAGGGTGCTGGGCCTGAAAACTATGATAAACCAATAGCTGTCCTATGAGATTCCATGTGAGAGTCTATGAGCAGGGAGACCAGAATAGATATAAGAAAGGCATTTACTGTGTTTCTGAATTCTCCTGGGCATAAATAGAGTCAATTCTCTTTCTGGACACTTATTAATTTAGTAAAGATCCTCTATGTCAAATCTAGTAGTTTTTTCAAGTTTAAAGGGGCGGGGGGGAGGCATGAAGCAGCAAATACCCTGCTCAAAATTCTGATAACACAATTGGCAACTTTTAATAGATATTTATTAAGATATTTCTAAGTATTTGATAATCAAATTAATTTTCGTTACTCTTTGAAGTGAAATGTGAAAGCTTTAGTTGCTTAGCTGTGTTTGACTCTCTGCAACCCCATGGACTATAGCCCACCAGGGCTCCTCTGTCCATGGAATTCTACAGGCAAGAATACTGGAGTGGGTTGCCATTTCCTTCTCCACAGGATCTTCCTGATCCAGGGATCGAATGCAGGTCTCCTGCAGTGCAGGCAGGTTCTTTACCATTAGAGCCACCAGGGAAGCCCCTCTTTACTCTGCATCTACACTTAAATCACATACGCACAATGAAAAAGATCGTCTTCATGTGGGATTGAGGGTTTGATTTTAGACATATGTTTAAAGTAAACACCTTTATGTAGGAAGGTATAAGAGAGAATGCCTAGCAGTGAGAGATACAAGACTGCACTTTAGAAGAGAAAACAGGAATCAACATACAGGCTTAAAGTTAAAAGTCACTTGTATTATCAAAATATTAAGCTAAGATTCACTAAGCTTTGGTAGGTGCAAAGTATCATTCCAAGAACCTTATAAACTTTCACTCACTCAATACTCACCACACCTTCAAGAGATAGGAATTATTACTGTGCCAATTTTACAAATGGGAAAACTAAGATTCAGAGAGGTTAAGTAACTCACCCAAGGTCATGATAACTAGTGAAGCTAGGGCTCAGACACTCTTATTTCAGAAACTGGCCTTTAAATAATCTGCTAGTTATCTACCCCTTCCTCTAAATATGCACAGAGAGAGAACAGAAGGCCAACACAGTGACAAGGGAGCAGAAGATGGAAACAGTGAGGAGGATAAGAGGACCCGCAATTAGAACGATACATGCAGAGTCAGGCTCCAACAGACTGAGAACCATGACTCTTAACTAAAAGGGATGTAAGAGAACATTTAGTGTCAAAGAAATGAAAATCTCTGTATAATAAAAATCCAAACCACTGAGCACAGTCTGAGCAATATTCAATTTGAGAAAATTCTACTATAATGAAATAATTTGAACACTCTCCTGAAATTTGTTTCTATTAAGAAATCTGATCCAAAGCTCATTCTCTTACTGTCCTTTCCAAAAAAAAAAAAATTAAGTAACTACTACTAGCCCCGGACTTACATACATAAACTAATTTAATCCTTAGCACAACTCAGAAAGCAGACATTATTTTTCATGTTTTATAGATGAAAAACATCATTATAATCTGTTTAAATAATCTGCTCAATCACAGGTAAACGGACCTCACAGTTAATATTCTTTCCAATCTATAAGAGTCACAGAGAGGAAAAAAAAAAAAAAAAGAGTCACAGAGAGCACTAAAGCAGGTTTTCTTACCACTGGCCTGAATGCTTTTTTCCTAGATTTAAGTCAAAAATCTATGCTTTCAAAATATGCATTTGCTTTAAATTTTTCCTATCTAAAATTATTTTTTATTAAAACATTTTAATTTTTTAAACTGCAACCTTGACAGTTTTCTAATTTTTATTCACATGATCTTTAAAAATAACATTTAAAATTCACCTCATTGTTTGTTGCCTGTACCCGTGTTATGCTAAGATCTTAGTCATCTGAAAGTTTCATGCTTCTCTTCCTGATCCTTAACAAAGACACAAAAATCTCTCCTTAGCAATATATTCTTGTGTAGATACCTATTTAGGATGGAATGTATCCTTTAACAATTTTACTTTTTCTTGAATGCATGCCCTTTCTGCTCCCAAACTGTATAAACTCACTCCTGTCTGTCCAATTTATTGTGCCTATTTTAAATTATCATCAGAATACTGAGCCATAAAAATATACGAAACACCACATGTGGTTGAACTGACTGTCCTAAGGTATAAAACAGTGAAAAAGCATGGGCTTCAGAGTCAGATCTGAGCCCCTAACCTAGCTTTGACCCTGAGTGGATCACTTTAACTTCTCTTAGCCTCAATCATCTCAGGTATAAAACAGAATACCATCTGCTTGAAAGACTTATAGTAAGGATTAAGTGAGAGATACATGAAGTACCTAGGATCAATAGCTGTGGCAGTGAGAAACATTTACACAAAATCATTTCTCTCCTCATGAGACTGACTTCAAAAAGGAAGGGCTATGTGCCAAACATTTCTGATTTACCAACTCACTCACCACCCAGCAGTTTTGGTAAGCAGGTTTCTAATGCTGTCGTCTAAGAAGGCATCTGCCACACTGCCCCATGTGAAAGACAATCCAGGTCTTTTTCCTGATCTTAATCTCCAGCACTAAGTCACAGATAATTTCCCTTTGAGCATGACTCCCAAGCCAGTAATTCACTCACTGTCAGTAGTATATGCTTCTTTTTAAGATTAAGTAACAAAAATTTTTGCCTACTATTTTATTACTCTGTCCCTACTCTGTATATTTATTACTATGTAGTGGAAGCACTTAACCAAAAGACCAAGGCTCTGATATCTGTGACAAATACAGCTCAGAGGTACTGTCACAGGAAAAAGATATGAATTGGAACCCACAGCTGCTAAGTCAGAGGCTGAGTTATAAAGTGCTTATTTCACAATGCCAAACATTAAGCTAACTACAGGTGTAGTTTGCTGAACCCCAAAATATGAAAATGACTTCCCAAAGACTGTCAAAAATAATTACTAAGGAGAGGCACTTGGTCAATGAGCAAGTTGAGTAGTAGGGTTTCTTGTATGTCATTGTGCCCAGCATGTATACTCATGAGTATACAAACGTGTCCTGTGCATGTGCAGAGATGACAGAGGAAATGGGATCAAATTCAGCCTAATAGTAAGCTGTGTTATTAGGCTGAATAAAGTACTAAGAAGATGCTTTACTTCAAAAAGTAGACAGGTAAACTGTTGGAAATTATGTAATTATTAGGTAAAATTAACAGTAATTTACAATTACATATCACTTTATAATTTACAAGTTGTTAAATATACATTGGATTTAATAGCCTGAAATAAACTGAATTCTTTTGCCCTCCCATTTCCCCTCCATCAAGGAAGAGCTAAGGAACACTGGATCCAGGAAGATTATAAATGCATAAATCTACACAACACCGTAAAGAATAAAGGAAACGAAGACAGGACCCTGGAGGGGGTCACAGGGATTTAAAGGAAGGAAAAGCCTAGAATGTTAAACATGAGGAAGGCCCAGGGGTCTCAGGAGACTCAAGCAACAGATGGGGCAGTTTGTGTTCACCATGGAAAAGGAGGAGCACACAGCACGTGCTCCACGGTCTAAAACAACATAGGAAGGTCATGACTGAAGAGCTGGAGTCGAACTCTGTGGCTTCTGAGAACACAAGTCGATGACCACCAACCATGGCTTCTGAATGAACTCAAAATTCAAGGTTCAAAATTCTGGTTACAATGGAGGGCATCCTTGGCCCTTGGAAATTTATCAAAGGTCATTTGAGGAGCTGCAATTTTACACAGTGGTAGACTCCTGGGAAACATCTACTCCATCAATCAAGTGTAAGATCTCACAATCGTGGAAAAGGAGTTTCCGAGCGGGGACGAGCGCTATCGATGGGAAGCCGACACCTGGGCCATCTCCTGGAGATTCCTGCTGAAAGGATGGCAAGTGCTTCTCCAGAGAAAGCACTTGCCTGGGTATGACTCAGGGCCGGGCAGGAATTCACACTATGAATCCGGGTGGTGGGAAGGCGGAGAAGTATGCCTACAAAGATCAAAGAGCCAGGAATGGAAAACACACTACAAACCTTCCCACTGGGCAGGCTGCCTCCCCACAGACAGGAATTAATCAAGAAGACAAAACAACACCCTGGATGCCAGCAGCACAGGCAAAGCAAAACAGAGAAAAAGAGAAAGAAAAGAAAAAGTGTGATTAAGTACATACGTAACAAGGAGCAGCAGAGACAGGCCAAAAAAGAAAGAGGAAAAGGAGCAATGTTCACACCAAGGCGGGTGTTGGCAGCTCCCCCTGATGCTTCTCTAGAGCACTACAAGTTGCCTCATCTCAGCTGCCAACTGCACCATCCAAATGACAAAGGAGAGACTCGGCCTAAGTGTGAGACTGCTATTGCTGGGGTGAAGCAGGATTACTGTCGGGGTGACTCACTGAAATGTACTGGCAGTGAGTCATGCCTTGAGATCAAGTCTCTGAAATTCTGCCTGCTTGCAGATGAATTTAGGGATCTTAAGAGGTGAGGGATTACTCAACGAAGATTTTAGCCTATCTTAAAAAAAAAAAGGCATTTCTTCTTCCAAGAAAAATGGGAAACTCTCAGATACAGGAGCACTGAATTACCAGGAAGAAAAGAGTCTGCTTGTGGGTTGGGAGGCCCTAGAGTCCCTCTAATAAAAAAGGGAAAGATAGGGAAATTGAGAACTTGCAAAGCACCAGCAAGTTTCCCTTTAGTAACAGGGAACAGATGCCCCACAAAAGCAGGAAACATTAACTGAGGATAAGGAGTAGAATGTTTTCTTGACATACCCAAAGGAAACCCACTCCCAGAGGAGATGACCTTAAAGACTGAGGACTCAAGAGGTTCTAAGACCTGGAAATTGAGCCACACTCAGAGACCTCACACCTACTCAAAAACAAGGAAGTAAAGAAACCCTAACAGGTAAACTGAATAATAAGAAAGGCAATCCTTACCCAGTGAGACCAGGTTCCCATAATTCTCTAACATCACTTCTCTGTAGAGAGCCCTCTGAACAGGGTCCAGGCATCCCCATTCCTCTCGGGTAAGGTGCACAGCCACATCCTCGAATGTCACAGATTCCTGAAATAACACAGCCTGGCTGCCCTGGCGAAGGCGGCCACCACAGCATCACGGCCAGAGAACAAAGATGACACAGAGGGTCTGCAGTGTGCATTTACGTTGGAAAGAGGGAGAACAGAGGAGCATCCTGGAAATAGGTTCCACAACCCTTTAACATCTAATAAGCACCCATGATGGCACAAAGGATAAAGGAACAGTGTTTTCTGGTGGTATTGGGGAGACGGAAAGGTGGTTTCTGTGAAGTCCGGGTCTCTGAGGATGACAAGCACCCAACCTGGGATCTGCTACTAAAAAAAGATCTCCAGGCAAGGCTTATGGATGGGATGAGGAAAAGGGCCACGCTCAATCAGCAGCAACAGTCCCTGAGGAAAGCAGAGGGTTCCTCAGCTCACCTGGTACCTGGCTGTCAGGAGCGCAGCTGCCTGGTCTCCTGGGCTTCCCTCGTGGGGAAGAGAAGACACCTGGGGAACAGGTGGAGCTGAGGGAGGAGAAAGGAGCCAAGAGTGAGAGCAGCCCTTCCCAGGGCGCCCTCACAAAAGAGAGTCAGTGGGACCCTTCTTCACATTGACATTACAGTAAAACCAACGCATGCTTATCGGATATTGAGTTTGTCCTGCACCATTTCAACACCTGCACATCCTCCTTCCACATGTTTAGACCCATGATTCAGGATTTTATTATGAAATCTCATATTATACTATATCCCCATGTCATGATATAAATGTCATGTCAAAAAAGTGAGCACCGTTACCTGTTTTGCAGATGGGCAAAGCCAAGCATAAAGGTTTGCAGTGATTCATCCAAGGCCATGGTTATTTAGTAGACTTCTGACCCTCTCCCAGACACTGCTCTGTAAACTTTTGAGAATGAGCACCGTCTCTGCAACCAGTGTGTAAAGCCCCCAAGAATAAGGAATGGTCATCTGTTTCCTCATAATCCTTTCTACACTTGAACAATGCCCCACAGCACTCAAAAGACCATGGCATCCGGTTGGTGTTCCTGACACAGGTTATTTCAGGCACGGCAGTTGGCCACAAGTGAATCTCAGACAAACTTCATACAAAACAAAGGGAGTACAAGACAGATCAATCTATCTCTGTAACACATAAAGATGTTATTTTACAGTCTGTATGTGATATGTATACATTGCTCCAAGCCCTGGGCTTAACCAAGGAATTAAGTGGTTGCTTTCTTGATCAAAATTAGAGCAGTCAAAAACACTGCAGCTGGTAAAGCACAAAAGGTCAAGGAGGGAAGAAACTAAGTTAAAGCAACAGGGGTAGAGACAGGCCCTAAATCTAAGAGGAAGTGAAAGCGAGGCAAGGACTGTGAGGGGCGGCAAAAGCACCATTTCTTCTAACTTATTCTGAATGTGAAACCTGGCATGAAGTGAAAATTATATGAAAGAAAAAAGCCTGAATAGAGTGAGTGAAGACCACTCTGCCTATTAAAGAAAGACAGGCTGACCTCCACAGAGGGGCCCCGATCAGGATTGAATTGAGCCACATCTGTCCCTCCCTTCTAGACCTCCCTCTAGGGGCCATCCTCTCACTGAAGCCCCTGGCCTCTCTCATCCCAGGCCCAGGAGCCTCGCTACACTCCCATTCTCCTGGATGGAAGTGTTCTCTCTGCCTTACCCCCAGTGAGTCCCTGTTCCATGTCGGTGTCCTGCAAGAACCGAGGCTCTGGGGACAGACCGTCAGAGTTGGTCTCCAAGGACTGAAACTGAACCACTGGAGATTCTGCTGCTTCCTGGGCTGATATCTCCTCCATCTCTGTTCTGGAGGACAATGACCATCACTGTGGAGTAAGACGAGGAGAAATTATTATAACAAGTTAAAATAGCCCATCATTTGACACCCTCAGGACTTAACAAAGTGTCTTAGACACTGTAGACACAGTGAAAATAGTTAATAACAATTAACCACCTAAATATAGAGCAGAAAAAAAAATTGACATCATTCACTTTCATATTTAAGAACCATGTCATATGGTCCAAGTTTGCAGGTTTATTTGAACTCCACTAATTCTGAACTTGTGGAATTTTTTAAAATAAAGACAAGACAATTTAACAGTGTAGAGATTTCTGTGGAAATTCAAAATACCTGAAATTTACAAACTTCTTTCAAGGCTCAAGTGTGTACCCAGAGAAACACATTAATTCTCGAGAAATACATTATCACTTGTTATTTTTTAAAGCAGGACCCTAAGGAATTACTTGTTAAACACTCTGTCAGCCCATTCTGAACTACTGAGTGGCCCTGAGTGAGTGAGTGAGTGAAAGTCGCTCAGTCGCGTCTGACTCTTTGCGACTCCGTGGACTACACGGGATTCTCCAGGCCAGAACACTGCAGTGGGTAGCCTTTCCCTTCTCCAGGGGATCTTCCCAACCCAGGGATTGAACCCAGGTCTCCCGCATTGCAGGCGGATTCTTTACCAGCTGAGCCACAAGAGAAGACTGAAGACTAAATTCCACTTTGGGGGTCAGACCCTTTGATAACTCAGACTAGGTGGCCAGGCCTCTTCCCACGACCCTGACAGTAACCCAGGGAACGGCTGAGACTCAAACAGGTCGGACTCGTTGTCCTTCACACCCAAGGACGCGGTAGGGCCCCGTACCCCTTCCACACCCTCAGAAAGGGCCCTCACGCCCTGCCCTCAGGAGGCCTCGCCCGGCGCTACCCTCCTCCCACTTCTCTGCTCTGTCAAGAAACGGTCCCAAAAGGGCGAAGCGGGCCCCGGAAACCCATCTCACAGCAGGCCACGATCACTGGGTCCTGAAGGCCGGGCCCTCCGTCCGCCGGGCGTCGGGGCGAACCTTGACTGAAGAGAAACGGGTTGTCGCGCCCCGGCCCTGCGCGCTTCTGGGGACGGGAACCGCCGTCAGCCGGAGCCGGGAGACTCCTGCTCCTCCCCGGGAGGCTAAACAAGGCGCCGACCCAACGCGACCTCGGGACGGCTTCCGGGGACTCACCAGGGTGGAGGGGCGGGCAGACCGGCTATCGCGTCGCGAACACCCGTGCTCTCCAAGCCGCCCCAGGGTTTTGAGGGGTCTCTCTAGACTGCTCGGAGGCTGCGCTTCTCGCTGGCACTTCCGGAGGCGGAGTCCGACGGCGGGGGCAGGGCGGGCCCCGGATGAGGGCCCCGGATGAGGGCCCCGGATGAGGGCCCCGGATGAGGGCCCCGGATGAGGGCCCCGGATGAGGGCCTTAGGAAACCCAGGCTCGTTTCCGAGGCTTTTACCGTGTCCTGCTGCCGGTCTCACACTCCTGCTAACCCTGACTGGCCACTCTAGCCAATACACCGATAGTGATCGCAGCCGACCCGGATTTGGGAAGGCGTCCCCGCTGGCCCATCCCTGGCACCAGCCAACACTCAAGACTCATCGCAGGGTGGTGGCCCTTGGCTTGGGGGTGGCTGGGTAGGAGGAATGAGGACGAATGGCCGACCTAGTGGTCCGACTTCCATGAATCAGCGGGTCGGGAACTAGCTCAAGGGTACAAACCACGCTGATTAAAGCCAGTGTTGAAGGCGTTTCGGTAATGTGAGGACCTCAGAAAATCCTAGGATTGAAACATAGCACGATTCTTGGGGGAAGGTAGGGTCACTGAGCAAGGTGGAGTGGGAGAGAGAGACTGGAAAAGTGTTGTGTTCCTGATGGAAAGGGCTGTGCAGAAGCAAGGATGGATACAGCAGGAGCATGTGAACAGGCAGTCCCAGGGCTGGCACAAAAGCCCCTGGGGCATTGTGATCTCCTGGATCCTTAGGGAATGTGATGTCCTGTGGTTGAGCTAGGTCCTCCAGTACCTGGCAAATTTCCTAAAGAAAATAAACAGTGATTTGAAAGGGACTTTAGATACTTTTCCTTTGTTTAGGCTCACAAATCAAATATTACCGTTTAATGCTGTTTGACATTTCCGATTAACAATAAGAAAAATCAAGTGTGACAGTCTCCGTGCTTTTTCAAACTACATGACTCTCTGGGAAACTCATATGCCTTCCCTTCTTTTCCACCTTGAGTATCTCAGGGATCTAAAACAACTTCTTTCTATGACATAGTTTTTCTAGCCTACAGTATTTGTCACAATGAAGTCAGCATCACAGATAGGAAATTCGCTGTTTTTAAAAAAATAAAGCACTGCTTAGTCAATTGCTTGTTGGACAGCTCCAGTTGAAAACTTTTTGTGTGTTGAACAGAACTATACCTCCTGTTGATGTCCTGTTGTTGTTCCTATTGAGATCCCTGAGACAATAGATGACAAATTACTTCCTGCTTGTCATTAACTACTTAGTAAGAACTAGGTCGTTTGCCCAATGGGCAACAAGTCAAACACTGAGAAAGTGAGATTTGCAGCAGAGAGTTCGTTCACAAGACAGCCGAGTGAGGACATAGGAGAACAAATCTCAGATCTACCTCCCTGTAGGTGAGGGGCGTGAGATTTTTATGGGATAAAGAAGCAGGGGTCTTAGGTGTGGAGAAAAGTGAGGTAATCAGTGTTCTACACAGGCCTATCAGTTACAGGGTTCATAATGGGATTCGTGTTACAAAATACTAGCACTTAGGGACTTCCCTAGTGGTCCATTGGTTAAGACTCGTCGCTCCCAATGCAGGGTGCCTGGGTTCGATTCCTGGTCAGGGAACTAGATCTCACATACCACAGCCAAAAGTTCAAATGGCACAACTAAAGATCCCAAGAGCTGCAACTAAAATTTGGAGCAGCCAAATAAAAATAGTATAAGGTGAATAGTAAACGGTGTAATTACTGTGATTGCACTTGACAGCCAAAATGCCTCAAATTGTAATTCCACGATCATTACTCAGAAAACTCCCTGGATACATTAGCCAAGCTCAGAATCTTATAACTATTTAGTACTGGAAAGAAAAATTGCTCCCCAATGAACAAATATTTGAAAATACCATTGACTGAAAAAAATGCACAACTTAAAAGTTGAGATTTATGTTTCATTTGATGGACAAAACTGGGAACCTAAAGCCTGGAAAACAGCCTCTCAGGTGACTCTGAGGGACTGCTCTAAAGATGTTAGGAAGAAGCCAGATTATGTAGGACTTTGCAACAAAAATCAGGTAGCCAGAACATCAAAAGACTACTGTTAATTAAAGAAAACCAGACATCTCACATTAATGATTTTAGTGCCCTTCTATACGTGAGAAGATGGAGTCTGGGCTCCTTGAAATCATTACTTTGATATGCACCTTAACTTTCCGAGGCCACCTTAACTTTTTGCCCATCCCAAATCCCCTCAGGGTGCACAGTTGGGGTCGCTGCTGTGGCTGCAGGTTTGCTGGCCACAACTTCTTTTGTTTACTGCTCTGGCAGGCAACCTTTTGCCACACGACCATTCAAGCAGCAATACCCAATCAGGGTACCCAGAGAAGCAACCACTTTGGTTTTGTGAAACCACAGTGCATCCTTAACTTCACTTTGATCTATCTACATTTTTGCCTCAGTTCCTCTGCCATAGACACAGACACACAATCACTATTATTGTTTGATAATACCTAGAATTATTACGATACCTGCCATCAATAAGAAAAAATAGAATTGTGTAAGTTCCTGAACAGGAAGTACTGAGTGAAATTTAACCCCCGTTTTCCCCGCCGGAAAAAGCTGAGCTAAGAAAAGACATCCCCGAAGCCCGAACCATGAATTGGGGAACACGGACCAAAGTCCTCCGGCTTTCCTAGCGAGGACCACCCCCGCATCCTCCAGAGCGCAGCGCAGACCCGGAAGGCAGGTGTTGACGCACGTCCGGTTTTTGTGACACTCTGGGTTCTGGCGAACAGAGGGACGGCGACCACGTCCACTGCCCTTTGATCCCCAGAGTCACCTCCCTTTTCTGTCCCAGCACCCCAGGCTTCTCCGGGGTTCACGGTGAGACGCGGGTCCGGCCGGGGCGGAGGGGCGGGGACGCAGGTGGACTTGTAAAACCGTGTTCCGCGATCCCGCTCACCACGCCCGTCTCCGAACGGGGTGGAGGGTCGTGTCCCTGTCCTTGGTCCCAGCCTCCGCCGCAGAAAGCGCCGTCTCCCTGCAGAGACAGCCGCGGATCCTTGGTTTCTGGATTGGGATGAGATACCTCTGGGTCCGAGAGGCGGCAGCCTGCGTGCCCCATCCTCGTCCCTGGTTTTCACCCCCAAGGGGTCGGGGACCGATGACGCTAGTCTAATTTCTGTGCTGCCGGGCTTACCCAATTTCCTTTCCTTCTGGTGAGGGCTTTTTTTCCTGGTGATCTCCAGATGTAAAATGAGAAAGACCCCAGAGGCTACCAAGATCCACGTTTTGTTTTGTTGTTTAGCGGACAAGTTTGTTAAGCCTCGTGTTTACAGATCATCCGCTCACCCTCAAATCCACCACCGTGAATGGCGGTGATTAAAGAATGTTTGACGCCTAGTGAATAAAGTGATTCGAGTGCAACAGGAGAAGGTTACATACACTTCACGCTCTTCCTTTCAGTTTCTGAAGTTTCTGAAGGGTTTTTTAAAGGAGTGATTTCTGATAGAACAACAGGTGAATTTTTCAATTGTGGGAGGAAAATGTGCTTGACCCGGAGGGCTGAGTAGTGAAGAGAGTTTGTGGTGGTGCAGTGGAGAATGCGTTGGGTCACTTGAAGACTGGTCACCACCAGCCTCTCTCTGTCACTGATTTGCAGGATGCTCTTAGACAAACACAAAGTCTGGAATTGATCCTAAGTAAAATAAACTGTCTCCAAGGGCCCACCCAACTAGGACATTCATTGATAAAGGGAAATTAACTGAAAAATCCAGCTTGACCAAACCTAATGCCCTATCTCCATTTCCTGAAGCACCGCCACTATGCACAAAGTCACTGTTACTAATGAGAGACACTGTTAAGTGGCAGAGGCCCAAAGAAAACACTTATACAGGCCTGTGCTAAACAGATCATTTGCAATCAATAAAAAGTTATGGAGAATGCATGGTAAGCAAATTAATGAAACCTTAATATTTTTGGAGAAATAGGTTGGTTACACTCTGTGGTGGCAGACATAAATAACTTACCATGGGCACATAATTTATTTTCCTATTTTAAACCTGTGCTGCTGTTAACATTTCTCCTATTCTTACTCAGGTATTTTGTAAATAACCTGACAATATAATAGAATCTCTTAATTTCTAAATGACAAGCCCTTCCAAGTATTGAAATGCCATGCCTATAATGAATTTGTTGAACATTCTACAAATGGGCAAAAAATGTTGACATTATATTCATTTAAACAAGTATTTTGAAAAATATCTCCTGGTTGCAAGTAACTATGTTAAGGGCAACTTCAAGAAATGCAGAATAAAGCCCAGTCTTTCTACTGCTTCTTGCCTAGAATATGAGCAGGAAAACACTCCAGGAAGGCCTGACCAGGTCCTGATCTCAGCCCTGTATCTTTTGAGTTTCCCTTGCTTATAGTCTTCATTTTGATTCACTGGGAGGGAAGGCCTCTAGGAATGTGTTATTCCACATACCCCACTTTTAAATCTTTGATCCTATCTCAAAAACCAAGATTTCTTCCCCTTGATCTTAAAATACCTGAAATAAGATTTTTCAGATGATAGATCACTAAAACTGAAAGAAAGTGAACAAAGAAAATATAATAGTCGGAAGATGAAGAGCAGCAACAAGAATGATGACAGAAAATATAAATGCTACAAGATGACTATCAGGAAAGCTTGAATGGGTTTTGATACTTTTTTAAAAATAAATATTTTCATTTTTCTCCTCGGTGCTCCAGTGGTGGTCTTGAACACCAGACTTCGGCGATCACTTTGTAAGGCTGACTAGATGGCAGTGTAGCAGCATAGTTAGGAGCCTGAGCTTCAGACTTGGGTTTGAGTACTGGATCCACTACACTATGTTGTTAGACACATTATTTAATCTTTCTTAGCTTTTAAAATAGGAATAATAACTGTGTGCTTCAATAGGTTTCCGTGAGAATTAAATGAACTATGTATGCAAGGTACCAAAACTGCCTGGCACACAGCTAACATGAATGAGAGTTATTCAGCATTGACATGTCACACCATTGGATGTCACACCATTGGATTTCATGGATGAGGTGTAAGCCCCATAGCAATACAATATTACCTTTTAATACTGCTATTAAATTTTTCAACCCCCGAAGGATACCAAAAACGGAGCTCATAAAACATATAGGACAAAAAGGGAAGTCCTGCAGACAGACCCTGTTTGGATTAAGTGAGCCAGTTCTTTGAACCTGAACAATGACTGCTGAATCCAGGAAAGTTGCAGATTTGTCTCCTCAGGCTACCCAAGACGAGAAAGGCATAGTGATAGTAAAAGTGGAGGAGGAAGGGGAAGACGATGAAGAAGACCATTTTCCAACAGAAAGAAGTAACATAGAGTTATCACCCCAATTTCTTAGTCGTTCCACAACTATGAATGAGAGAGCCTTGTTATCATCATATTTAGTGGCGTATCGAGTAGTAAAAGAGAAAATGGCTCACAGCTGCTGAAAAAATTATTCTCCCAGCATGTATGGATATGGTACGTACCATCTTTGACGATAAATCAGCTGACAAATTAAGAACTATACCTCTTAGCGATAATACAATATCTCATCGAATCTGTACTATTGCAAAACATTTAGAAACAATGCTTATGACACGGCTACAGTCTGGTATCGATTTTGCAATCTAACTTGATGAAAGCACTGATACTGCAAGTGGTCCCACACTCTTGGTATATGTCAGATATGTGTGGCAAGATGATTTTATAGAAGATCTGTTGTGCTGTTTAAATTTAAGTTCACAGGTAACCGGATTAGATGTATTCACTAAATTAGAAAAGTGCGTTGTTGGTCAATATAAATTAAACTGGAGAAACTGTAAAGGAATCTCAAGTGATGGAGCAGCAAATATGACTGGGAAACATAGCAGACTTCTTGAAAAATTGTTAGAAGCCACCCACAACAACGCTCTTTGGAATCATTGTTTTATTCACCGAGAAGCTCTGATATCCAAAGAAATTCCGCCAAGCCTAATGGACGTATTGAAAAATGCAGTGAAAATTGTTAATTTTAGTAAAGGAAGCTCATTGAACAGCCGACTTCTTGAAATACTTTGTTCAGAGATTGGCGAGACCCACACCCACTTACTGCTTCATACAGAAGTTCGTTGGTTGTCTCAAGGAAAAGTATTGAGCAGAATATATGAACTCAAGCATGAGATCTACATTTTTCTCATTGAAAAGCAATCTAATTTGGCAAATATTTTTGAAGATGATGTTTAGGTAACAAAATTGGCATATTTAAGTGATATTTTTGGCATTTTAAATGAATTAAGTTTGAAACTACAAGGGAAAAACAATGATATATTTCAGTATCTTGAACACATTCGAGGATTCCAAAAGATGTTATTGTTGTGGCAAACTAGACTTAAAAGTAACCATCCTAGCTACTATATGTTCCCTACATTGCTGCAACACATTGAAGAGAACATTATTAATGAAGAATGCTTAAAGGAAATAAAATCAGAGATATTAATACATCTCACTTCTTTGTCTCAAACCTTTCATCATTACTTTCCAGATGAGAAATTTGTATCGTTAAAGGACAATATCTGGATAAAAGATCCATTTGCTTTTCAAACCCCAGAATCGATCATTGACTTAAACTTGGTGCCTGAAGAAGAGAATGAATTATTGCAGCTCAGTTCGTCATTCACACTGAGGAATTATTATAAGACATTAAGTTTATCAGCATTCTGGATTAAGATTAAAGAGGAATTTCCATATACTAACACATATATATGGAATTTAGAAAGATGGTAACGATAACCCTATATGCAAAACAGAAAAAGAGACGCAGAGGTATAGAACAGACTTGTGGACTCTGTAGGAGAAGGCGAGGGTGGGATGTTTCAAGAGAACAGCATCGAAACATGTATATTATCTAGGGTGAAACAGATCACCAGCCCAGGTTGGATGCATGAGACAAGTGCTCGGGCCTGGTGCACTGGGAAGACCCAGAGGGATCGGGTGGAGAGGGAGGTGGGAGGGGGGACCAGGATGGGGAATACATGTAAATCCATGGCTAATTCATTTCAATGTATGACAAAAACCACTGCAATGTTGTAAAGTAATTAGCCTCCAACTAATAAAAATAAATGGAAAAAAAAAATAAATAAAGAGGAATTTCCACTGCTAAGTAGAAAGAGTATATTGCTATTATCACCATTCACATCTACCTATTTGTGTGAACTAGGATTTTCGATCTTGACACAATTAATAACAAAAAAAAGAAATAGACTTAATAGTGCACCTGACATGCGTGTGGCCTTATCTTCATGTGTGCCTGACTGGAACGAACTGATGAACAGGCAAGCACACCCATCACATTAAATACAATCTTTATGAACTCAGGTTTTTGTACTTTCATAGGTATTCTTTGTGTATTGTATTTAAGTATTAATAAGATGATGATTAGAATTTACTAGGTTTCATTTTCCTATATAGTTAAATGTTGCTCCTTGACATTTGTTTGTTACATGAATATATGCATATGCAGGATAATGGTGTAAAATATATTTCTATGAATCACCATCAATTTTTTAAAACAGTGCTCTTAGCACTCTTAGTTTTATTCTCCAATCTGTCACCTTTGCTGCTGCTGCTGCCTTGCTTCTTGTAGGCAAAGCCCCTTTCAGGTTCAGTTTCTCGCCATCTATGTGCCTATGTGCTCTTCCTTGCCTGTTTTTGGCTTGTTGGCTGTGTTGGGGGGGGGTTTTTGGCAGTGCCATAGAGATTGTGGGATTCTAGTTCCCTAACCAGGGATCAAACGCAGGTCTCCTGCATTACAAGGTGGATTCTTAACCACTGAACGACCAGGGAAGTCACAGTTCCTGTTTGTTTTTGCTATTATTTTCTGTTTTAAAAAATTCAGCTTTATTGAGATTTGATTTACTTCTAGTAATATTCACCCCTTATGGTGTATGGTTTGGTGTATGGTTGAGTCTTGACAGAGGTATACAACTGTGAAATCACCCCTACAAGCAAGATATAAAACATATCCTTCGTCCCCAAAAGATCTTTCATGGCTTTGTTGTCGGTCCTTCCCTTGTACTACTGATGGTTTTGTCTTTTCCAGAATGTCATGTATTTGGCTTTTTTCTCTTGGCATAATGCTTTTGCAATCTGTCTATATTATCATATGTATCAGTAGTTTAATAGTGAGTACTGTTCCATTGTGTGGATGTGTATCAATTAGTTTATCAATTCTTCAGTTGATAGACATTTAGTTTTTTCAATTTGTTTACTATTATGAACAAAGCTGCTATAAATATTCGTATACAGGAATTTGTGTGGACATATATTTCTTTGGTGACAGCTAGCAGTGGGATTATTGGCTCATATGATAAATATAGATTTAATTTTATGCATTTCCTCCAGCTATGTGTGAAATTTATATCTGAGTCAGCATTTTGTATTGTCAGGTTTTTATTTTAGCTATTGTATTAAGTTTAATAGTATCCCATTATGGCATTAATTTCCATTTCCCTAATGGATAATCATCTGAGCATCTTTTCACATGTTTATGGCTGTCCATGTCTTCCTTTGGTGAAGTTCAAATCTGTTGCACATTTTAAAAACTCAGGTGTCTTATTCATGAATAAGAATTATTTTTAGATATTCTATATACAAATGATCACACCTGTGTTTTACAGATATTTTCTCCCAGTCTGTGGCTTCTCTTCATTATCTTAACAGTGTTTAAAGAGCAAAATTTTAAAATTTTGATCAACTTCAGTTATCAAGTTTTTTTTTTTATGTGGTTCATTCTTTGTGTGTTCTGCCTAAGAAATCTTTGCCTAATCCACGATCACAAATTTGTTTTCATCCAGCTGTTTTATAGAAGTTTTAGATTTTACATTTAGGTCTATGATGCATTTTGAGATGATCTTTGTAAATGGTTAAAGGAGAGTAAAGAGACATGACAATTAAATGCAATGTATTACTTTGGATTGAATGTTTCACTAGGGGGAAAAAAAGCTATAAAGGGCATAATTAAGTCCATTGTCAAAACGAACGCCCACCCCAGGGACCTAACAGAGGTCTGCCGACTTTACCTCAAGATCCCAGTCAAGTCTGGTAAATGCAAATGGAGGCGGGGCGTCCAGTAAACACACGTGCCCGGCGCTCGTCCCTCCCACTGCCCGCTGCCCTGCCCCGGGGCCTCGAGGCAGGAATCGCTGCTAAAGGCTGCCCAAGCGCGGCCAGACCTGCCTCACATGCACCCAACCTGGACTCACGCAGAAGTGGTGGTGAGGTGCCTGGCCCTGGCTTAGAGGTCCTGAAATCGAGGATTTTTGATATGAGAGATGGAGTTACAGGTGAGTGATGGCAGAACGTCTAACAGACCTTCATAT
Source organism: Odocoileus virginianus (assembly GCF_023699985.2). NCBI lineage: Eukaryota > Metazoa > Chordata > Mammalia > Artiodactyla > Cervidae > Odocoileus > Odocoileus virginianus. The sequence continues at coordinate 35,382,813 of NC_069706.1, forward strand.
AATATTTCACATACATCTGTGAAACGCACCTAGAAGAATGCCTCACATATAGGAAGTGCTCCACACATGTCTGTGAAAGAAGTAGGAAAGGAAGAAAGAGAGGAAGGGTTATAAATGAGTGATTTCAACTAAATGAGGGATTGTAGAGCAGAGGGAGGCAGAAGTAACCAAATAAGGCTTAATAAAAGAGCTGAATACAAGACAGACTATAAAGTGAGCGTTCAGAACCGGCCATCTGAACATGGCCTATGAAAAGACTTTACTTCTGAGTCATTCAAGCCTCCCTTCTGCTGCCTTTGCCTTTGACCTCTCTAAAGTCCTGTATTCAGACATACTGTGCTTCAGCCTAGCCTAATGTAATTGTTCCAACCATCCCCCCCTCCAGTGGCAAATCCCATTTCAAAACTAACACCTTTACTTCTTAATTTTTCCTTTAGATTCTAAGATGAAAGAAAAAAAGAATGAAAAGGCTTCAAGACAGAAAATGGTGGGGGAAAGTGAAATTTCCAGGACATTATTAGGAGAAACCAAACAGCATGCCAGTGGTAATGGGCAAGGCTGTGAAAATTCAGGCAATGAGGAAACGCTTAGAGAGACCTGGGAAAATAACCCAGAAACAATATTTCTGTTGTCTTCATAAACGACACAGGGGAGAATGGGAAGAGTTCTGGCAGAGCCCCTGTGCCTTCAGAAGACACAAGCCAGAAGCCCTACCAGTGTAAGGGATGTGAGGAAAGCTCTAGCCAGAGCAGACCTGGGAGTCCACAGCCAGGAGACACTCCCAAGTGGGCAAGAATAGCTTTAGTCCTGCTCATGCCTCACCATGCCCCACACGAGGGAGAGGCCACATCACTGCCTTGACTATCAGAAAACCTTCCATGCACCACCCAGAAGGTGCATCAGAGAATCCACACTAAAAAAAAAAAAAAAGCACAAAATGTAGTGACAGTGGCAAAAGCTTCATACAGAGCTCAGTACCCTCATCACCATCAGGTGATGACACAGGAGAAACCCCAGTTCTTGTGGGGAATGTGGGAAAAGCTTCAGGTAAAGCTCACGCCTGGAAGAGCACCAGAGGAACCAGCCATAGGAGGGACAGACCCTAGAGTGCAGTGTGTGTGAGGCGGCTTCCAACCTCAGCATAACCTTTGTCTGCACAGGAAAGAATCCCTGCAAATCCTGGATGTATGGCACCAGCTTACTTTTACATTACAGAATCTACCTGGGGGAGGACCCTCACCAGCATCAGGCATAGAAGAGGTCTGAGGGCAGATCTTTTACCTGAGATACCAGAAAACTCACAGGTCTCTGATGGTTCAACAAGGAAAAATCCTGCACGATTAGATTACCTTGGTCATAAACTACACTGCCCTCCAAGGGGTGAGGGGAAGGGCTGACTACGAACGGGGGTCTGTGGAGCAGAAGGACCCGCCAGAGGACGACAGGAGGACACAGGGGCAGGGAGGGGGAGTCACGGGTGAGGGGTGGGCTCTTTAGAATCCCAGGACCGGGGAGAGGATGCAGTCTCCCTGGGAGCTGGGCGGCCGGCACTGCCCTCCAGGGGCCAAGATAGCGAGGCTGAGGGGTGAATCTGATCTCAGGTGGCCTCAGCCTGCAGAGGCTTGGAGCAGGGTTTCAGCTCCTGAGGTCATGGAATGACAGAGCTGAATCCTGGCCACTAGACCAGTGGCTGGTGACAAGGCCCTGGCCCTTTGGTTTTGCAGAAAAGAATTCCTACAAAGAGGGAAAGCAGTGAAACAGTGTTTATTAGGAGGAAAGAGTACAGTACATGTGGATAGACACACAATGGGCTCAGAGAGAGTCACACCTTTGTGGTAGTTTAAATCACTATTATGGGACATTTCTTCCAGTTTTCCTTTGGTCAATCATTTTGATTTGCCTTCTTCAGAGTCCTTATTTGGTGTATCTCAAGGTCTTCCCTCATGTTCACAGGCATCTCTCAGCCAAGATGGATTCCAGCAAAGAGGCCTATAGGTAGCTTGGCATCACTCCCCTTTTAACCTCCGAGGAACTTTCTAGTCAGGAAGTCTCCTTGACATCAAAAGTGAGAAATATGTGGTCGCTTACCTTCTATCTGGGCAGGTCCCAGCTTCCTCTCTCTCGATTGTCCTGCTGTTCTCATCTTGGAGTACTGGTGCATGGGAAATGAATTTTCAAGTGCTCACCCTGGGATGGGGGGCTGCCCATCTACCTACTGCCTCAAATCCACCCCTTGCAAGAGGACTTTACAGGGGGAAGCAGAGGTAGTAAAGAATTTAAAGCAGGAAAATGAGAAAGGTAGTGTTTACACGGAGTGAAATCAGAAAATTACAAGGGAACTTTGAAGTTTCTGAGCAATTTCAAACTCAAAGGAAAAGCTATCTGACCTATAACAGGAGTGTCTGGATTTACTTGGGGTAGGGGCCAGATGCTGAGATTTTAGGCCTGCAGTGATTCCCACACCAGGATGGTGGAGAGAAGAAGGTGGATGAAGCACAGATTTACACTAGAAGGGAGTGTGAAACTAACTCTGAGCGTTTTGCTTCAGGTCCCTAAAGAAACTGCCCATTCCTGAGAGTTGGAGCGGGTTCTTCTAGGGAGGCGTGGGGCGAGGAAAGCTCTGGTCTGAACTGGGAGCTCTGGGCCGGGACAAGGAAGGGTTCTTTCCTGTACATCTAAAATGCTCATTCTAAGCTCCTGGCTTGAACAGGTTTAAGATAAAAGCATACAATTCTATGGGCCACTTATGCCTAAAACTAAGGTTTTACTTTGCCAACAAAGGTCTGTCTAGTCAAGGCTATGTTTTTTCCAGTAGTCATATATGCCTGTGAGAGTTGGACTATAAAGAAAGCTGAGCACCAAAGAATGGTTGCTTTTGAACTGTGATGTTGAAGACTCTTGAGAGTCTCTTGGACTGCAAGGAGATCCAACCAGTCCATCCTAAAGGAGATCAGTCCTGGGTGTTCATTGGAAGGTCTGATGCTGAAGCTGAAACTCCAATACTTTAGCCACCTGATGCAAAGAGCTGACTCATTTGAAAAGACCCTGATGCTGGGAAAGATTGAAGGCAGGAGAAGCAGATGACAGAGGATGAGATGGTTGGATGGCATCACCGACTCAATGGACATGAGTTTGAGTAGGCTCCGGGAGTTGGTGATGGACAGGGAGGCCTGGTGTGCTGCAGTCCATGGGGTTGCAAAGAGTCGGACACGACTGACTGAACTGAACTGAACTGAAGGTGTTTCTGCCTATCACCTTGGAAACAGTCTGAATAAAAAATTGTTTTTACCAATAAATAAGCAACTACACCAGATGAAGGAAGGAATCCACAACCCAAAGATGACTTGTCTTAGGATTAAAATACCACATAAGCAAAGCTATCTATTGTTTTCCCTTACCCCAGGATGAACAGCATGGTGTTGGATAGATAGCTGAGGCACTAACATATAAGTGTGTCTTCTCATTTCCCATTTCTCACTCTACATTTCAGCCAGTGGGTTGGAGTTGGAGAGAAATACCGAGCAAGCATCAGAAGTGTTGAGATCAAAATCCATAACCTGGTACCCCAGGAGAAAAACATCCAAATACAATGTAGAGAGTTCACTTTAAAAAATGCAAATGGAATTTTTAAAACTATACATATACATATTACCCAAAGGAAGACTTAAAGGGAAATTTCACGCAATCCATATTTTTCTTCTTTATCATGTATATGGAATCATCAGTTCTGTTGCTCAGTCGTGTCCAATTCCTTGCGACACCAAGAGTCCGGACTCCGGACTGCAGCACACCAGGCTTCCCTGTCTGTCACCAACTCCCGGAGCTTGCTCAAACTCATGTCCATCGAGTCGATGATGTCATCCAACCACCTCATCCTCTGTCATTCCCTTCTCCTCCAGCCTTCAATCTTTTCCAGCATCAGGGTCTTTTCAAAGGAGTCAGTTTTTCCGCATCAGTTGGCCAAAGTATTGGAGTTTCAGCTTCAGTATCAGTCCTTCCAGTGAATATTCAGGACTGATTTCTTTTAGGATTGATGGTTTGATCTCCTTGCAGTCCAAGAGACTCTCAAGAGTCTTCTCCAACACCACAATTCAAAAGCATCAGTTCTTCAGTGCTCAGCTTTCTTTATAGTCCAACTCTCACGTTGTAGCCACACATTCCAGGAAACAAACTCACTCAGAAGGACAATGCAGATAGTGGAGTGCAGTTTATTACACTGGCGGGCCCAAGGCAGAGTCTCCTCTTAGCCAAGGACCCCGATCAGCATTTGTGAAAATCTTTTATACCCCATGTGTACGTATCCGAACCCACCACCCCAAATTCCTTGAGACTTACATAAACTAAGGAAGGGTAAATACAATCCCAATAACCCCATCACTCATGTGCCATGTGCTCAGACAGTTAAACAATTAGCCAATATTCAATAAGCACAAGGTTACACTCCGACAGGTACAAAAAAAATTATGGCCTGTCTGGAGGAAGGGGTGATTAGTGTATGTGTTCTCTTAGGCGATGAGTAACCTGGATATGATCTTCATGATTCCCCTGTCTGTAGGGGGTCTTATCCTTCTGTTGTCGTTTCCATAGACACTAGACACAGTTCAGAGTCCATTGGAGAGGTGGCCGAGTATGATCAGCATGGACAGGCCTGAGATGGAGTCCAGGCCCTAGGAATTCCTTCTTCACTCACATCCATACGTGACTACTAGAAAAACCATAGCTTTGATTAGACAGACCTTTGTTGCAAAGTAGTGTCTCTGCATTTTAATATGCTGTCTAGGTTGGTCATAGCTTTTCTTCCAAGGAGCAAGTATCTTTTAATCTCATGGCTGCAGTCACCATCTGCAGTGATTTTGGAGCCCAAGAAAATAAAGTCTGTCACTGTTTCCATTGTTTCCCCATCTATTTGCCATGAAGTGATGGGACCAGATGCCATGATCTTCCTTTTTTGAATGTTGAGTTTTAAGCCAGCTTTTTCACTCTCTTTCACTTTCATCAAGAGGCTCTTTAGTTCTTCTTCACTTTCTGCTGTAAGGGTGGTGTCACAAGGTTATTGATATTTCTACTAGCAATCTTGATTCCAGCTTATGCTTCATCCAGTTCGGCACTTTGCATGATGTACTCTGCATATAAGTTAAATAAGCAGGGTGACAATATTCAGCCTTGACGTACTCCTTTCCTAATTTGGAACCAGTCTGTTGTTCCATGTCTAGTTCTAACTGTTGATTCTTGACCTATATATAGATTTCTCAGGAGGCAGGTAAAGTGGCCTGGTATTCCCATCTCTTGAAGAATTTTCCAGGTTGTTGTGATCTACACAGTCAAAGGCTTTGGCATAATCAATATAAGAACTAGATGTTTTTCTGGAATTCTCTTGCCTTTTCTATGATCCAATGGATGTTGGCAATTTGACCTCTGGTTCTTCTGCCTTTTCTAAATCCAGCTTGAACATCTGAAAGTTCATGGTTCAGGTACTGTTGAAGGCTGACTTGGAGAATTTTGAGCATTACCTTACTAGCGTGTGAGATGAGTGCAATTGTGCAGTAGTTTGAACATTCTTTGAACATCTGGAATCATAAAAAAGATTAATTAGTCCTATCAATTACAATTAATTGCCACTAAGTCTTCTCTTTCTTTAAACAACAGCATTAAGTAGAAAAGTCAATTCTGGATAACATAATATCAGATGAATATTTTTATGCTAAATAGCATACGTGTGTATTATTCATTATATTCAATTTTTTATTTTTTTATTTTTTTGCCTAGTCCAGGGTCGGTCTCTAAAAAGTCACTCTGGATTCCCAAAAGGAGGGTTTAAAAATACCCAGCTACACAAGGGTTCACCCGTAGAGATTTTGTTAACAATCAGTGGGAAAGGAAAGTACTTGGTGTAAGCATTTTTGAGTCCCCTAGCCTATTCTTATAGGAGATTACCGACCTCCAGGGAATGAGAGAACAGGTCGGGGCGGGACCTGGAAATCACGTGGCGTGGACCACTCCATCTGCGGCGGTTCATTGGCTCCGACCAGGAGCGCATAGCGCGAGGAGACATGAGTGCCCCGCCCCCTTACTCGCACACGCCCCCGCGACCCGCCCCAGCGCTTTCCCCGACCAGAGAGTTGCGAATCCTCCGAGGTTCCTAGAAGGTACTCGGGCGGGGACGCTCTGCTCGGCCTGCGCTAGTGATCGGGCGACAGGCTCAGGGATCTTCCGCATGGAGCCCTCAGGTGGAGGTTGGCCGAGGTTCCGAGTCTAATTCCGAGTCTGGCCTGGTACCTCCATAATGGAGGCCAGCTCCATGGCAGCCGCAGGTGCATCCTGAGGACTTCCTGGAGGAGGAGGCGCGGCGGGGGTCGGAGGCGCGGAGGTTTGGGGAAAAAAGAGCTAGTGTGATGGGCGGAGTGGGGTGCCAGGGGAAGCCACGGTGGCCCCGCCACAAGTGTGAGGGCTGGAGAGACAACCCCCTTTCCCTCGAATCCCGTGCCCCCCACGCTTCCCCAAACCCCCGGTCTTCAGGGCATTTACCGAGAGGCTTCCTGAAGACGCCAGCCTCTGAGTATCGTGTCAGGTCTTTTGGCTTTAGAGAAGTACAGAGACCGATGAACGAATGGCTGGTTAATACTGTTGCTTGCTTTGGCTTTGTGTTAGTCGCTCAGTCCTGTCCGACTCTTCGCGACCCGCATGGACTGTGGCCCACCAGGCTTCTCTGTACGTAGAATTCTCCAGGCAAGAATACTGGAGTGTGGAACTTCCCTGGTGGTCCAGTGGCTAAGGCCCTGCGCTCCCAATGCAGGGGGCCTGGGCTTGATCCCAGGTCAGGGCTTGATCCCAGATCACGCATGCTGCAACTAAGACCCTGGACAGCCAAATAAATACACATTAAAAAAGAAGAAGAATGGGTAGCTATTCCCTTCTCTAGGGGAATCATGCATCCAGGGATCCAACCCAGATCTCCTGCATTGCAGATTTTGTTATAAATTGAATTATGGATTCTGACTTCCAAGTGCACGGTGCTCACAGCAGGTAATCTACTTTAGATAGTGAAAGGGTCGGTATCTCTTCCCCAGCCTTGGAGCTATTGATCACAAGTGCTTCCTTGTTTAAGAGGCAAGAGGGCTTACGAACATTGTTTTTAAAGAAGGAGAACAGCACGTGACAGACTTTCTTAAAAATGCACTTACATAAAAGAAGGTTTGCCAGTGGCCAGAAAGGCACACGAAGAAAGTGGAAATCCTCTGTATCTCATCATTTGTGTACTCCCTGAGAGAAACAACACTAGATTTATTATGTTAAAGAACCAAAGTGGAGGCCATAGTTTAAGTATACCCCCAGGCAAACTACCCAGACCTGCAGAACCAAAACTTTAACTGTCCTAATTTCCCATGAAGAGCTGGCTCTGTCCTTAAAGGAAACTTAAGCTTTCTTCATGTCTGGGTAACCTTGCAGTTTCCTAGCAGCTACAAACAAGTAAACTTGTATGGTGGTACTCTTCTGAAAGGACCATCAGTTCTAGTAACCAGTCCCAATAGAAAACAGTGTACTTCCTGATTCCTGTGCATAGGAGGAAAATAATTTTCTCTCTCCCCTTCTGAATACTTAGTCAGATTCCTGCAATTAAAAAAAATGAAAACAAACAAGTTTCTTAACATGTATACCTCATGTAAGAGGTTTCCCAGGTGGCACAGTGATAAAGAATCCACGTGCCAGTGCAGGAGATGCAAGAGATATGGGTTCAAATCTTGGGTCAATATTCTTGCTTGGAAAATTCCATGGACAGAGGAGCCTGGCGGGCTACAGTTCATGGGATCACAAAGAGTCGGAAACACCTGCATATGCATGCACACTTACCTTGTATAAACATGGAGATTCCCAAGGAAAAATGATTAACCCCTAAGATGGCTTAGAATTCAGGTCTAACTGCAATCTTTATAGGGAAGGGGGTTGTTTAGTTGCTAAGTTGTGTCTCTTAAGGCTGTCTTGAAAGTCATGACTCTTCAGACCCTATGGACCGTAGCCCGCCAGGCTCCTCTGTCCATGAGATTTCTCTGGCAAGAATACTGGAGTGGGTTGCCACTTCCTTCTCCAAGGGATGTTCTTAACTCAGGGATTGAATCCACGTCTCCTGCATTGCAGGTGGATTCTTTACCACTGAGCCACAGGGGAAGTCCTAGGACAAGGGGAGGGAGGTTCTATACCTGGAAGAGGCTGAAACTGCAGTTAGGTTAAGTATTAGGTGTCGGTTTGCTGACATGGGGCTTAGCACAAGTGAGTCCACATGGCTTGTGAGATCTTAGTTCCCCCAACTAGGGAGTGAACCTGATCCCCAACAAGGAAAGCACTGAATCCTAACCACCAGACCACCAGGGAATTCTCCTTCCCCCCCCCCCACCTTTTTTTTTTTTAAACAGCTGTTTTAAAGTGCCTGCAGCTCAAAATAATCAGTTTTCCAAAGTGGTATATTAGGGAGAGGCTTATTCTGCTACCTATTTACGTGTTTTATAAACTGAAGGGTAAATGCGGAGAACTTAACTTCTTAAGACTTTCCATTTTGAAGCCTCCTTGTTCGCGGTTTGGTTTTCACTCCATAAACTGTTCATATCAAGTAAAGTCCTCTGAATTTTCTTTTGACAACAGCTGTGCCTGCTCAGTCGCTCAGTTGGTGTCCAACTCTTTGAGACCCCATGGACCCTGCCAGGCTTCTCTCTGTCCATGGAATATTCCAGACAACAAAACTGGAGTAGGTTGCCATTTCCTCCTCCAGGGGATCTTCCCAACCCAGGGATCAAACCAGAGTCTCCTGCATCTCTTCCATTGCGGGTGGATTCTTTATCACTTGAGCCACCTGGGAAGTCCCTTTGACAACAGTTAGCTCTTTATATATCATATTTAGCCTAAAATCTCTGATAACTTCCCTAAAATCATTGTTACACTCTCTGAGCTGATTCTGTGTGACGCAGACATAACCTAAGACCGCCCAAATGAGAGCAGGCAAAGGCTCTTCATGCAGAGCTTGCTATACTAAGGGAACTGGCCACCATCAGGTGTTTGGAGAGACTCAAAAGCAAGCAGGAGAAGCTTTAGAGTGGAAAAAAGGGAAAACTCAACGATGCTGAGTTTTGAGGAGATTGGCTTGGAAAAGCTGGAGGCAGGTTAAGTAAAAGAAGGATTCCCCTCCACCAGGCCTCAGGGAACGAGCAAGTAAGGGAACCTGTTCTTTGTTCTTGCTCCCGGCTGCTGCAGTAGGGGCCCAATAAAACCTTGCTTGGAAAAAAAAAAAACAGGGCAGGACATCCTATGTGATTTGGTAGGGGAGCACACCTGACTCTCTGCTGGTCCTGGATGGAAGAGGGGGATACATGTTAGGGACAAGTTCACACTTGCCACCCAAGTCCTGATTGGGGGCCTGTTGCTGGATTGCTTCTGGTTTGGGTTCCAGGCCAGAGCTACAGGTTGCAGGTTAGAGTTCTGTTTTTTCTAACAGTCTGGTCCCTTGATATATTGAGTCTCTCATTGAGGTGCTGAAGAATATATTCTAGAGAGAGGGAGAGGGCAGAGGCGCAGGTTTCCTAGGATAAAAATTGGAAATTGATCTAGCATCAGAAATTCCTAAGACCATTCTAGCGATTGCTTTCATTGTAATCCCACATTCCAACACCAAACACTGTGATTTTGTACTATCTGAGGTTTGTTGGCCCCATTGGCATTCCCTGTCTAAAGTCTGTCTAGTGAGAGAGCTTCAATTCAGGGCCGAACTTAATTGTTTTCTTTTTCTCTCCAGCTTAGCCTGATGGCCAGGATCCAGCCCCATCTCAGAGACCAGGCCATGGAAGCCATGTTCCTGCCAGTCCCATGGAAGGTGAGCAGGGTTCCCCCCGCCTCCACTTCCTTGGTGTAGTCTCAGCGGCCAGGCAGTGGTTTTCGCATGACCACTGGGGTTGAGCCATCTTTATCAGCTGGGAGGTGTTTCTTTCTTGGAGGATTTGATGTACAGAGCTTGAACTCTGGAGTCAGACAGGTTCAAATCCAGGTTCTGTTTGAGACGTGTCACCTCATCTCTCTGGGGCACAGTTTCCTTAGTCTGTAAAATGGGGTCATGACAGTAGCTGTCATGTGAGCATTCAGGGAAGTGAGGCTCATGGAGTGCTTGGCAGAGGACCCAGTGATGTCTCGAGCGCCCTGGAGGTTTTAGCTGCCGTCACCGCAGTTGCTCCATGTTTGTGGCAGTGAGCATTCCTGGGCACCTCGTGTACCAGGTAGTTCTGTCCTTTGTGCCGGGAGAGAGACTCTCACCCTAAGGAGTTTAGAAGCCGTTTAGGGAAGGGGATATGGAAACAAGCTCATAGCATTCTGATCCGTTGCATTAAAAGGTACGGTAGAAATTTAGGTACTGAATTGGCAACCAGAGGGAGGGTGATCGTGAGAAGTCGAGTTGAAAAGTCAGTGACAAGTTAGGAGACACATGAGGAAGCCATTGTGACAGTTTGCAAAGACCAGTCCTGGACAGGAGGGAGTTCAGGGGGCAGCAGTTTGACCCCACTGGCCCAGCGTGTCCACATTTGCTGCGGGAACACAGAGCTCTGCCTGCCTTTCTCGTGTCATCTCCCGCCTTCCCTGAAACCAGAGGACCTGCACATGGGGATGTGAATGCTCCCCCCACCCCAACCCCCCCCACCCTTGTGTATCCTGTTCTCCCCGCCCACAGGGAAACTTACCTCTGCCTGTGTTAACACTCAGCTCAAAAATCATCGTTTCTGTGAAATCTCTGATTTTCTGCGGTAACTGTATTGCTCTCCCCTGTGTTCGCACATGGGCAGAGGGCTGGCATGAGGCTCAGAAGGACACTCCAGGGGAGCTGTGAAGACTAAAGTCAGAGGGGGGTTTGTGGGGTGACTGCAGATGTCTGTGTAGGTTTCCTTTACACAACTGGCCCAGTTAGGGGCAGAGAGAGAGTGGGAACAGAGGAAGGCAGACACGGGAGCACCTCTGTAAAGACAGGAACAGCGTGTGCATCCTTGCTGGCCTTGGGGAGAGAGGCAGGGAGGAGTGCGTGCCTGGGGAGGACTCAGCTGCTTCTCTGCTTCCTCTCTTCACCTCTGCCCTCAGGCACATGGGATGTCTCTGCACATGGAGCAGTTCTGACACCAGCTGGGTGCCCCACGATTTGACTCAGTTCTGACACTATCTGAATGACCGCAGCAGAGACCAAACGGCCAGAGAAGCCTCACACACTGACCATGTGTCCCTCTAGAGAGAACATATGTGACTCTAGTGCAGAAGAAAGAACATGCATGGCCTGAGGGTCTGAACTTGAGTTGAGCCTTGAGTCTACTAATTAACTGGATGAGCCTTGCCTGCAGGACAACAATAATACTGTAGCCCGCAGAACTGTGATAAGAACTGCAGCTGTAATGAGTCTCTGTTTCCAGGGGTTGCTGTCCTTTGAGGACGTGGCTCTGTACTTCACCAGGGAAGAGTGGGACACGCTGGACTGGGCTCAGAAGGCCCTCTACAGGGACGTGATGCTAGACAACTACAGACACATCATCTCCTTGGGTAATGAGTCGGCTTAAGATTTGATTTTGAGTGTCTATGCAAGTCCTCAGTTTCTTACGTGCAATGCCCAAAGCAGAAAAAGCTCTGAAAGCCAGTTTTTTCATAACTCATTTGGCTGTAAGACTCAACCTGAAGTCATCAGTTGGTTAAACCTGATTTTATCCTGTAGGAAGCTATTTATCATCCTTTTTCTCATTTGGTCTCCAAATATATATACATACACAGATACATATATATATGGCATCATAAATATCAGAGTGTTTGTTTAAGGTTTCAGCTCAACCCCTGTTGAAGGTGGTACATAATAGAAACTATACCCACACTCAGTCACCTTTCTGAAATCTGGAAAAATTTTGAGTCCTGAAACAAATCAGGCCTCAAAGTTTTCAAGTATGGGATTGTGGATAATGAGTAGTTTCCTTTTGTTTTAGAGTTTGAAGACATTCATCCCCCAGCCTGAATCCTCCACATCTGTAAGACCTCTAGGAGTTGAAAAGACTGTGGCCCATGCAGATTGCAAAGTCTACCCTCTTCCTCTCTTGGAAAGTCTTTTTCTTTCTTCTGTCTGAAAATGGTTTCCTTCTTTGCTTACACCATCACCCGGTGCCCAGGAGATGATTCTTCACTGACTTCACTTCTGTACCTCCTCAGCTTCCACCTTCCTGGGAGCCCACCCTCGTCTTATTCAATGCAGAGTCTCCTACAGAGGGAGGTTCCTTGATGGATTTTCTTTCTGGGACATGTTTGACCCCGTGCTGACACTCTTGGCAGATTCTTGACCACCTTTGTGGGATTGTCTGCCCACCACTGGATGCTTTAATGCTTATTTTTGTTGGCTCCCAGACAGCCGTGTGATCACGTGATCACAAGTGTCGCCAACCAGTTCACTTAAAACCATTGTTCTTCACTAGTACAGTATTGAGTAAGTTACATGAGATATTCATCATTTTTATTATGAAATAGGCTGTGTGTTAGACAATTTTGCCCAACTGCAGGCTAATGTAACCGTTCTTGGCATTTTTAAGGTAGGTAAGGCTAAGCTATGATGTTCAGTAGTTTAGGTGTATTAAATGCATTTCTAACTTACAATATTTTCAACATATGATGGATTTATGAAGGATGAATTTATTGGGAATTTTCAACATATGATGGATTTATGAAGGATGGATTTATTGGGAAGTTACCCTGTTGTAAATGGGCTTCCTTTATAGCTCAGTTGGTAAAGAATCTGCCTGCAATGCAGGAGACCCCGGTCTGATTCCTGGGTCAGGAAGATCCACTGGGGAAGGGATAGGCTACCCATTCCAGTATTCTTGGGCTTCCCTTGTGGCTCAGCTGGTAAAGAAGCTGCCTGCAATGTGGGAGACCTGGGTTCAATCCCTGGGTTGGGAAGATCCCCTGGAGAAGGGAAAGGCTACCCACTCCAGTATTCTGGCCTGGAGAATTCCATGGACTACACAGTCCATGGGTTCACAAAGAGTCAGACACGACTGAGTGACTTTCACTTACCCTGTCGTAAGAAGAGGATGATCTGTGTATATACACACTCACACATGTAGTTTTTTGGGGGGAAGGTGCTCCAGGTCTTAGTTGCGGCATGAAAGATCTTTCGTTGAAGCACACAGACTCTCTAGTTATGGTTCACAGGCTTAGCTGCTCTGTGGCATGTGGGGTCTTAGTTCCCTGACCAGGAATGGAAACCTGTGTGCCCTGAATTGCAAGGCAGATTCTTAACCACTGGACCACCAGGAAAGTTCCCAACACACATAATTTTTAAAAACAAATTCAGATCATAATTTACATGGACTTTGAATCATGCTACATGTGAGTTTTGTGTTCTGCTTTAAAATACCTGGGGAGCCTTTTCCTGTTTTAAGAAATGTCCTTTGAACTCATGGATTTTCAATATTAGCCTAATATTCTGCCTTCATCATATCTGGCTACACTTTAATCCTTCCCCTGTTGACATTTGCTTTATTTCCAGTTTGCACTGTTATGATTCTGCTGAACATCTGTGGTGCATTAACCTTTGCCCATTAACCTTTGTCCTCATTTCCCTTAGGCTCTATTCCTAAGAGTGAAATGACCATATCCACGAGTGTGAATATTGTTCAGGCTTTCAAGCAAGATGCTGAACTTTCGCAAAGATGGTGCCAATTCCTCTCCTCAGATAATCCTTCTGATTATTGTCCTGATCTCTGCTTGTCGCTGCAGCCCTGCCACCCAGACCCCCAGGGGTAGACTGAGCTCTGGGACCTCTCCTGCCACTCGCTAACCACCACATCCCATTTACTTCCCCACGAGTAGGATTTCAGTTTCCCAAACCTGAGGTGATCTGTCAGCTGGAACAGTGGGAAGAGCCATGGATCCTGGATCTGCCGAGAGCGGGGACTAGGAAGGCTTCCGGTAGTGCCTGCCCAGGTGGGTGAGGAGCAGACCTGGCCCCTGGGGGTCACGCAGAGTTGGGGACACCATCCAGGAGGCCCGCCTGCACCTGGATACCAAACCCGGAGTCTGGGTTGTGTTCTCCTGCTCATCCATCCCTACTGCCCACTGCTGGTGGTGGCTATGATCATTGCCCCTGTTCCCCGGAGATAATCCCCAGCTGGGACTGGATTTCAAGTCTGCAAAGCTCATCCTCTTTATCCTGCAATAACGCTCATCCTATTTCTACTGGAGGCAGGCTGGTGCTTTCTGACAGCTCTTGGGCCATTCTAGAGACTCCTTTTTTCTACCTTCATCACTTACCCTTTTTCTGTACCTTCTCTTGTTCCCTTGCTCTCATTCTGTTTTCCACATCCCCTTGGTGTTTCTTTTCCTGCCTTTTCCTACTTACTGTGTCCTGATGGCTGCTTCTTTCTACCCTTTACCACATCCCCCCGCTCCTTGGATTCTCAGCCTCAGCTCTGTTGATGTTTTGGGCTGTTCGATCCTGGGCCTCACAGGATGTCAAGCAGCATCATTGGCCTCCACCTGCTCCATTCCGGCAGCACCGCCCCTGGTGGAGAATCATTGCTCTGTCCCATTGGCTTCTGTGCTGTTTCTCAGGTTCCTTTTCTTTTCTCTCTGACACACTGCCTCCATTTTAAAGCAGTCGTTTCTCCCAGAATTGTGAAAAACATGCTTCTCTAGAAAGTACAAGATGCTCCCTCTCTCCTACAGCTATGTGACCCTGCTGGGTACCAACAGGAAGCTGTTTTCCCCACTAGTGGAGAAGGGTGTGTTCAGTTCTCACGTTCTCTGACACACACTCGTGTGCATGTGTTAGTTGGTTAGTTCATGATGTCAAGAGCTCTTTCTGATATGAAAGCTGAGGGACCTATGAAAATCAGAGTACTGGCTCTTTAATATGGTGATGGAACCAGGTGAGCACCTCTTAGCCTCGTTTGAGTCTCTCATATCACAAACAGTTGCTTCTTTCCTTTTCTTCTGTGGTAGTCGGGTAATTTGCACATTCTTTTGATTTGGCTAGATTTGGAAACCAGATTCCATTTGAAAGAGCTCGCTCCAAAGGAGAACACTTCTGAAGATTTAATGTTATGGAAGATGTCCGCAGTAAAGCAGAAAACAGCCAAGGAGCCTTCAGAAGAGTTATGTGAATATAATGAATTTGTGGACATTTACGGATTTTCACTCCCTGCTACTGGTGATGAGTGCTGTAAGGACTTCCTTCAAAGCCTTAACCTTATTCACAGTTGGAGAGCTCAGACAAGGACACAGCAGGGCAAATATGATGAGTACGGAAAACCCTACCATCAGAGATCACGGCTTTTGAGGCATAAGAGAACTCTGACAAACACAAAATCTTATGAATGCCACGAATGTGGAAGAGCCTTCCGGCGGCAGGCAAATTTTGTTCGACATCAAAGACTTCACAGTTCAGAGAATCCCTTTGAGTGTGACATATGTGGGCAGGCCTTCAAACAGAAGTCCATTCTGATCGACCACAAACAGTGTCACTCACAAAAAAAGCCATATAAATGTCACGACTGTGGAAAATGTTTCCGTCAGATGGCATATCTTGTCGAACATAAGAGGATCCATACCAAAGAAAAACCCTATAAGTGCAGCAGATGTGAAAGAACGTTTAGTCAGAATTCAACGCTTATTCGACATCAGTTAATCCACAGTGGAGAGAAACCCCACAAGTGCACTATATGTGGAAAAGCCTTTGGCCGGCACTCAACCCTTATGAGCCATCAACAGATTCACAGTAAACAGAATGCTCACAAATGCAGTGAATGTGGAGAATCCTTTGGTCGGAATGTCGATCTCATTCAGCATCAAAGGATCCACACGAAGGAGGAATTCTTTGAGTGTAGAGAGTGTGGGAAAACCTTTAGCTTTAAGGCAAATCTTCATCGACATGAGGTCATTCATACTGGAGAGAGACCCTACAGATGTGACAAATGTGGAAAGTCTTTCAGTTGGCGCACAAGCTTTATTAAGCATCAGGGTACCCACAGAGAGCGGGTATCTGCATGATATTAACTGGAAAAGCTACCAATTTAAAGCCCAGAACTTAACCACTATGGCAAGTATGTATAACCTGATTGTTTCATGAAAATTAATAAACAAGAACTGGTTTTTCTATGGGGACCCTCTCTTCATAGCCAACCTTCTGGCTGCAGTAATTAATAGAGGACTTCTTGGTGGTCCAAGGGTTAAGACTCCATGCTTTCACTGCAGGAGGTACAGGTTTGATCCCTGGTCCCCCTGGCCAGGAAAGTTCCACATACCACGTGGTGCTTCCTAGGTGGCTCAGAAGTAAATAATCCACCAGCCAATGCAGGAAACGCAGGTTTGATCCCTGGGTGGGGAAGATCCCCTGGAGAAGGAAATGGAAACCCACTCCAATATTCTTGCCTGGGAAATTCTTGCTATAGTTCATAGGGTCGCAAACAGTTAGACATGATTTAGTGACTGAACAACAAAGGTATCTATTTATACATTTATACTTATATAAATTTCTAAGGCCTGTTTGTGTATATATATACACACACACACACATATATATATACATATGTCCACAATCCCTTTTTTTTTTTAATTGTTTTGTTATGATCCATTTGGTTACCAAACCTGAGATGACCTGAATTTATTTGCTGGTGAAATAAAGACTGTGTACCCCCATTAGTGTACACATTCACACATTTTGTTCCAATGTGTTCAGTTATGAAGTGCTGGCTTCCCTGGCAGTTCATCTGGTAAAGAATTCACCTGCAATGCAGAAGACCCTGGTTCAATTCCTGGGTCGGGAAGATCCCCTTGAGAAGGGCTAGGCTCCCCACTCCAGCATTCTTGGGCTTCCCTGACGGCTCAGACTGTGAAGAATCCACCTGCAATGTGGAAGACTGTGTTCGGTCCCTGGGTGGGGAAGATCACTTGGAGGAGGGCATGGCAACCCACTCCGGGATTCTGGAGAATTCCCCATGGCCAGAAGAGCATGGTGGGCTACAGTCCATGGAGTTGCAAAAAGTCAGATACAACTGAGCAACTACCCACAGTGCAGCACATGGAGTATGAGTGCAAACCCCTAAGCAGTTTTATGTAAAATACCTTACTTTTCTACAAACCAAAAAATTCTGATTTTTGAAACATTTATGCCCCAAGGATCAAGGATCTGGGGCTTTGAGAGAGGCACATGTCATATCAGTGAAGAGTAGCTTCAGTACAACCATTGGATTGACAATAAATAACATCCCCGCTTCAAGAGCTTTCTTTCCGAATGCCAAGCAGAAGCCCTGATAAGACAAAAAGTAAAAGGCAGCTTGGTTTCCTGATGGCAGCTCTGCACAGGTAAGAACCAATCCGGAAATCGGCAATATACCCAGTTCAGTTCAGTCACTCAGACTTGTCCATCTCTTTGGACTGCAGCACGCCATGCTTCCCTGTCCATCACCAACTCCTGGAGCTTGCTCAAACTCATGTCCATCGAGTCGGTGATGCCCTCCAGCCACCTCATACTCTGTCATCCCCTTCTCCTGCCTTCAATCTTTCCCAGCATCAGGGTCTGTTCCAAGGAGTAAGTTCTTCCCATCAGGTGGCCAAAGTATTGGAGTTTCAGCTTCAGCATCAGTTCGTCCAATTAATATTCAGGACTGATTTCCTTTAGGATTGACTGGTTAAATCTCCTTGCAGTCCAAGAGACTCTCAGGAGTCTTCTCCAACACCACAGTTCAAAAGCATCAATTCTTCAGCTCCATCAGTATGGATGTCCAACTCTCAGATGCATACATGACTGCTGGAAAAACCATAGCCTTGACTAGATGGACCTTTGTTGGCAAAGTAATGTCTCTGCTTTTTAATATGCTGTCTAGGTTGGTCATAGCTTTTCTTCCAAGGAGCAAGTATCTTTTAATCTCATGGCTGCAGTCACCATCTGCAGTGATTTTGGAGCCCAAGAAAATAAAGTCTGTCACTGTTTCCATTGTTTCCCCATCTATTTGCCATGAAGTGATGGGACCAGATGCCATGATCTTTCTTTTTTGAATGTTGAGTTTTAAGCCAGCTTTTTCACTCTCTTTCACTTTCATCAAGAGGCTCTTCAGTTCCTCTTCATTTTCTGCCAAGGATGGTGTCATCTGTATATCTGAGGTTATTGATATTTCTCCCAGCAATCTTGATTCCAGCTTGTGCTTCATCTAGCCTGACACTTCACATGATGTACTCGGCATGTAAGTTAAATAAGCAGGGTTACAATATATAGCCTTGACGTACTCCTTTCCCAGTTTGGAACCAGTCTGTTGTTCCATGTCCAGTTGTAACTGTTGCTTCTTGACATGCACACAGATTTCTCAAGAGGCAGGTAAGGTGGTCTCATATTCCCATCTCTATGGGAATCTACCCTGAGGAAGAGCCAATTACAGGCAACAGGCTTCACTATAGGAGAATAGCTACTTAAGGCTATTCCTTAGGCTGTGACCAAAAGCTAAGCCATACAGTCTGGCAAGTGGGCCTCGGACAATTAAAAATTATTAAAATAAACCCTTTGCTCACCAAAATGAATCCAGTGTGGGTTCTGAAGGAGACAGGATGCCAAGACAGATGCTTTCGTCTGATCATTCGAAGTGGCAATGTGATCTCTACTCACCAAGATGAATGGCCACAGAGGCCCCCCCAAGCCATGTTGTCATCATCTGCCAACGATGCCACATCCACTGTGACACCTGATGGGGCAATAATGGTTACCACAGACTGTTCAGAATCCTGCCGGAAGTTAAGCTTGTGAGAAGCAAGGGCTCACAGACTCCACCTCCCCAACCCCAGCGCACTGCCCGGTCAGAAGTGAGGATGTAGTTAGGAGGGTAGTGGGAAGGCACAAACTCTGTCCCTTCAGTCCCCACCCCTGAGGCCCCCAACAGGGCCTTCCCTTGTCCCTCTGTGCCATTGCCTTTGAGACCCTGAAGTTCTAAGCAGGACTTCGGATCTTCCAGAATAGGGCTCAGAAATGTATAAACAAAGATGGGCTAAGACAGTAGATGTTAATGACTTTATAACTCCTCCCCCAGCTCCAATCAGGTCTTCTATCACTTTGTTAACAAAAATCTAGATTTACCATCTTGCCGGACGCTGTGCTAGGGCCTACAGGAAAATACAAAGAGTAACAAGATCCCAACTGTTCTGAACTGTGTGCCCCGCACACAAAGTCCATGCACTGTACGCCCTACCCCCGTGTGACCGTTTACGGCAATAGAGCCCTTGAGGTGATTAAGGTTAAATGAGGTCATGAGTTTAGGTTCCTCAAGGTTAAGACTAGTATCCTTTTAAGAAGAGAAAAGAGACACTGGGAGTGCAGGGGCATGGAAACAGGAAAGGCCACAGTGAGAAGTCAGCATCAGGCAAGCCCTGGGGTGAGATCTCTGAGAAACCCACCCCATGGACATCTCAGGACGTCTTGTCTTCAACGCCTTTCCTAATAGAACTCAAAATTCAGAGTAAGTCAAAGCACTAAGTTGGGCTGGAAGTTGGGGAGGGAAACGTGGAAGAGAAACACATCCTGCTGGGGGTACTAACTACACAGCTCCTCAGGGAACCGAAGGCCAGCAGCTACCACACGCCTGTAGGACAAACAGGACTGGTTTTCCGGAAGGATTAGCGGAAGCGCGTCACAGTCCCGCCCCCCCCCCCCCAAGCTCTACCCCCATAGGTGTTCTCTAGGAATCTAGGAGGTCTTGCGGTCTCTGTGGTTCCTCTATAAATTGAGAGAATTTAACAACCTCCTCCTCAGTCTGAGGAACACCTAGAAGCAGGTCCTCACTAGTGAGAAAGAAGTGAGGAATTGATGGGGTGGAAGGTGCAGCTCATAAGTTTTGAGAACTATTAATAGCACATGGTACCTGCTTCTAATGGCTCCTTCTACAGGGAAAGGACAGAAAGCTGGTGCCCTGGACCTGGTCACACTCAAATGGCTCTGATACTTCTCTGCAGAAAAACGAAAAACCTTTGACAGAATCAGTCAGAGTCTTCCTCCCTGCCCAAGCGCTGTGGCAAACATTTCTGTAGAATTCAACCTATGTGCTCCATGCACTCATTTACTGCTGTAGTTGGAATGCAGGTTCTACTGTCCTAGTCCAGATTGTTCTAACTTGCCCCAAACTGACCAAACAAAATATGGTGGTCTGTTTCCCTTCGCTTTTGGAGCTTTGCAAGGTAAGATGATGGATGTGATGACTGAGTAGCAGCAAAAAAAAACTTCACCAACATTCAAGTCATAAAACTCTTTTTTAAGTTTCTTCTGCAACTACGAGATGTACGACTGCAGATTGGCACAGTTTTCAGCTCACTAAGGAGTTTCTGGCAATCAGAGGTGTTTTTAAAGGGAAGACGCTGCCTCGGGATGCAATGAACCCATCAGTGGAAGGGTTTCATGCAGAAAGGAAGCTGCCAGGAAGTGTTCTCTCCAGTTCAACACAGTTATTAAGCACTTGTTGCATGCACATGTCTACAACTGAACAGTGATTCCTCCATTGTGCGGGAGGTTGACTGTGACAGTCCCATCAAACCCTTTCAAGATTCTATTAATGTTTTTACCATTTGGATCAAAACCTTTTTCATATAAACTAACAAGAAGTTTCATCACTTTGTAATGTTTAATCATGTAAGACATAGTCTAGTTTGGTGCTTAAGAACTTAGCTTTTGGAGGCAAAGTGACCATGGTTCAAATACTCATTCTGCCACTTGTTGGCTGTGTGACTTTGGACAAGGGAATTAACTACTCTGAATGTCAAGTTTTTCCCAACTGTAAAATGAGAGTGCTATTAAGTGAAACCACTGCATAATGTGAGGATTAAGTGAGGTGATCCACATAAAGCACTTAGCATGATGTTTAAAGCACGGTGGACATTAACACCAGGCTTTACTGAACTTGTCGTTCTCAATTGTCTTAAATCACTTTCAGTCTTATCACCTTTAGCTCTGTGATTCTGTTTGCAGGTGACAAGTCTCCTTAAATGCTTCCAAGGAGGCCCTCTGACACTCATACATTACGTCAAGTTGGTGGACATTTGCCCCAAGTGTCATTTTCTCTCTCCAAGCAATCAGTGGCTTTCAGCCAGAGCCATTTGATTCCACAATCATTTTCATTTTGTTCCTCAAAACTTACCCAAATTGGCGCATCCCTTCCTACCTGTACTCCCTCCCAGTTCACCAGAGTGTCTGCCACATGACTGGGACTACCAGGGTCCCACCCACCACTGGTGACACGCCCTCGCTGCCTCATGGTGAGCAACCAGTCCATTCTTATAGGACAATTCATGGCACCACACATCTCTGCCTAAAGCAGAGCCTGAGAAAGCATTCAAACCCACGTGATTTGCTGAGGACAGGAAGGGGAGGCGGGGATAAGACAGCACAGAGGACAAGAGAATGGACGGAGTCAATAACCAAAGTCTTGCCTGATCCACAAAGGGTGGGTCTGGAGCATACTGCACCTGCTCCCCACCCAGAGGCAAGTGGATCAGCCTTTGTAACCCTGTATCAACCAGTCATTGGCTGGGAGTGGGGCAGGCAGCTGACTCCTGGGTGGGGCAGCTCTCTTTACCCGAGCCTCCAGAGAACTGAGTGAGCTGTGAGCACCTGGTGGCCAAAACTCAAGAGCAGCTGGGAGACAGGTATGGCAGCCTGGTAAAGGGGGCCTGGCCTGGGCACCAGTGCACAACACACACAATCAACAGGTATTCATTAGGTGTTTATTGTAATTCAGGCCATCAGCAGAAGCAGGACTTCAGTGGTGCCCAAACGCCTCTCACCGTCTCTCTAGCAAACAGGTTTGCGTTAATGTTCTTTTCCATGTCATCGTCTTTCCCCCACCACGCCTTCTGAAACCTTTCCAAAAAGCAGGGTGCACCAGACCAGGACCTCCCTGCTTCTATGAACGTTTACTCTCAAATCCAGTGGCAACCCAAGTTGAAACTCATTCTTTATCCACTATCCTATTGGAGAGATCCACTCCAGGGCAACTGGGAGTTGGCACACATATTGCTTGGACCACAACTCAATTTTCAATTCAATTTGGTCCAACTCCTTCTGTGGATAAAGTCACCCTCATCTGTGTGGGTAACAGAATAAAAACCAATCCACAGCCTGGCCTGTCTGCTCTATTCCCCTAAGGTCCCACTCCCCTCTCCCTAAGACATGACAGACCAACACAGTTTCCCCTGAATTTAAAACTTAACTTCTTTTCTACTAGCTTACCGTGGTGCCAGGAGAATCAAAGACAAAACAAAAAGGTAGAGTGTGTTTCATGAAGAAGTTGTTGACTGAATAAGGCAGCAAGAACACATACCATCTAGCCTCTGAACCTCATTTTCACCCAGATATAAATACTTTAAAAATCAATTTCTTTTCAAAGGGTTAATATACTCAAGATTGGAATGACCCCTGGAGCTATCCAGTGGCTGGCATTACTGCTGAGGTTCGTTGCTGAGATACCAACACCAAGATCATGCTGAAGTTTCTCTTTCACTGTGCTATTCCCTGAATAGATAAGCTGTCAAACAAGGCAGAAACTACAAATGAAGCTTATTTCTACCGAGTTCATGAGGCTTCTCCCAGTGTCAATGTTCTTAGACTCATGTGAAGAATGAGTGCCTTCTGAAGGCTTCCCCCCAACCCACCGTATCGTTCTCTCCTGTCTAGACTCTTGTGAATGAAGATGGAAACGAAAGCATTTCCCAATGGGAAAGCAGATCTGTACTTGCTGTGGATGCTCCGGTGTCCTAAGTTCTAAATAGAGGATCTCAACATATCTGTAGATTTGATGGCTACGCTGAAGAAGATGCTTGAGGTTGTGACTACATTTGTTATAGGAATACGGTTACTCTTCAGGAAGGCATCTCTAAAATTGTTTAAGAGCTGTTCTATGATAGGAACCTCTAGACACCTCAGATCTTTATGGGATCTGTCCTCTCATGACTTCTCAGATGTTTAAAGAGGCTACAACTCCAACTGAAACTCATGCCGCATTCTTTACACTGAAAGGGTTTCTCACCAGTGTGGATCCTCTGATGTTGATTGAGATGTGACTTCAGAGCAAAGCCTCTGCCACATTCATTACACTGATGGGCTTTCAGACTGGAATAGCTTTTAGGATATTGGTTGATGTGGGGACAGTGGCCAACGCTTTCTCCACACAGATTACATTTATAGGTTTTCTCTGCGGTATGAGTTCTGTAATGCTGAATGAGGTCTGAACTATAATGAAAGGCTTTGCCACACACGTCGCACTTGTAAGGCTGCTCTTGCAACTCAATCTTCTTATCTTCGATCACCGTTAAGTTCCAGCTGTACGCTTCCTCGCAAACACCATTCTGTTCATTTTTCTGGCCCATGTGCAGCACCTGGTGTTCAATGAGGCTAACGTACTGAAAAAAGACTTCTCCGCATTCATGACACTGGTGGGACTTCTCTCTCGAGTGAAGCCGCAGATGCCCAGCAAGGTGTGACCGTCTCCCAAAGCCCTTCCCACACTCGTTACACTTAAAGGGCCTCTCCCCGCTGTGCACACTCTGGTGCTGGACCAGGTGAGACCTCACCCGGAAAGCTTTCCCACACAAGGCGCAGGCGTAAGGCTTCTCCCCCGTGTGCACCCGCTGATGCTGAGTCAGGTGCACACGCTGATTGTAGCTTTTCCCACACTCGTCGCACCTGAACGGTTTCTCCCCGGTGTGTATCCGCTGATGCTGGATCAGATGTGCGCTCTGAATAAAGCTCTTCCCGCATTCATTACATTTATGGGGTCTCTCTCCAGTGGAGGGCTTTTTCTGGGCATAGGTGACTTCGCTGAAATTCAGCCTCTTTGAAGAGGGCTGTCCTAGTATCTCTTTCATGGGCATTCCCTGCTTTCTCTCCAACTTGCCCTGGTGCTCGTGGCCTTCTCCAAAATCTTGAACTGGAGACACAGCTCTTTGGAGTCTGCCTGTGGGTTCCATGTCCGCTTCTGAAAACTCTGAAATTTTCTTCTTGACATTCAGTTTTGTATTCTTACTTCTTCTACTCCCACCTGAAAAAGTCAAGAGGAAATGAAAATGTTATCGGTCCTTTTATGGAAGAAAAGGAAACTATCAGGAAAAAATGGATAATCAGATGGAACTATGATGTAACAGGAGTAACGAAGGAGGAGGGGAGCATATACGTGCTCTGGTGTCTGTTCAGTGAACAAGATAAAGAATAGAGCGCTTACTTGGGAGGGTGATGAGAAAGACTGAGGACAAGCAGTCAAAGGGAAACGTCAAACACTGTTACTACACAGAGAGAAAGGAATTCTGACATGGGAGAGGCGGTAGGAAAGGTGGAAGGAATCCTCACCCCAACATGAGTCAGGGAGAGAGAATGAGACAGAACAAAGATACACCACTAGATGGTGAGAACTGACGAAGGCCTGAAGAATGGGAAGCAAAGGAATGTGAGGGGGTTATGGAGTTGGAAGAATATCCAGTTAGGAGCCAGGAAAAAGAGAAATGAGCCAGAAGAAATGTTGTTGGGAGTTCCCTGGTGGTCCAGTGGCTGAGACTATGTGCTCCCAATGCAGGGGGCCAGGATTTAGTCCCTGGTCATGGAACTAAATCCCACATGCTACAACTAAGACCTAGAGCAGCCAAATAAATATTAAAAAAAAAAAAAAAAAAAAAAAAACAACCATACGGTACAAGTGATAATAAAACAGAGGGTAACTCTCCATCCCTGCCTACTACAGCTGCCACCATCCCCACCCATCTCTCCGACGGTTCTAAGCTGATAAAGCAATTCCTGCCTCGTTTACGCTCCGAAGACCAACTGCTCACACCTACATCTTTGGGACTTCTCTCTGAAGTGGCGCTTGAGGTGCTCGATCAGGTGCGAGTGGCGCCCGAAGCTCTTCCCGCACTCGGGGCAGCCGTAGGGCCGCTCGCCGCTGTGCACGCTGTGATGCTGGACGAGGTGGGAGCTGACGCGGAAGGCCTTGCCGCACACCTGGCACGTGTAGGGCTTCTCGCCGGTGTGGACGCGCTGGTGCTGGGTGAGGTGCACTCGCTGGTTGTAGCTCTTTCCGCACTCGCCACACTTGAAGGGCTTCTCGCCCGTGTGGATTCGCCGGTGCTGGATGAAGTTGGAGGCTTGCAGGAAGAACTTCCCGCAGTCATTACATCTGTGCCCCCTCTCGCCGCTGGGGGGTGGCTTCCGGGTCACGTCGGTGATGGCCCCGAGCTCTCTCTTCTGGGGAGGGGTCTGCCTTGATCGCCCCCCTGGCGGGTGGACCTGCCACCTTTCTACCATGCCGTGAAGGTCGCTAACTTCTCCAAACTCCTGACTCGAGGGAACAGTTCTTTCAGGGCCTCCTGAAGTCATCCAGGATGATTCAGCTTCATCAGAAATCTGCTTTACTGTGAGTTCCACGTTGTCACTCCTGGACTCATAATCTGAGAGGAAAGAGGGAAAATGGAAATGTTAAGTATACTCCCTGCATTCAGGAATAGAGGAAAATTACATGAAACCGACATGTGCAAGCAAGGCATGACTTTGTAAAGCCATCTGCAAAACGACTTCACAATACAGGCATGGGATGCGGATCAGTGAAGCGGAAACTGAGGCAGGAAAGGGAAGACAGAGCCGGCAGGAATGGATCAATGGGATGAGACTGGTAGAGCAGTCATTTCATTTAGAGACAATGACTTCCTCTTGATGTGGGACTTCCGTCCAGTAGCTGTTTGTGAATACCTGTGCTGTGTTAAATATTCTCAGTAAAATCTGATGCTGGGTGATGTTACTAACCCAGTCCTCACCTTCCCCTTCCTGCTCATTCACAGCCCTGAGAAGAAAGAGGGATCTCTCAGCTTTTTCAATCCCCAAAGAATCTCAGTTTGGTGTGAATCAGTCTCAAGGGAGAAAAGCATTCTTTCTATACCCGGAAAGGCCCTACGACTGTTGAGAGCTAAGTCACTGCTTGGTGGTCGTTGATGAATAGACACACTTAAGAGGCTGCAGTCCATTCCCCGTGTAACTGGATCAGCAACATGCATTTCACTCAAAACATGGAAATTTAATACAGTCTGCAAAGATAAACTTTCAGTGGTTAACAAAAAACAGGAATGTTTCTTTAAAGGCTAGAGAGAGAGCTCATAGTCCATTGAGAACTTTCCAAAAAGACTTTTTATAAAGAGAAAAATTGTTTTCAAACATTACATAAAACACCCCGGCACCCTGTCTGGCATCCCGTGTTTGATCCTGGTCCAGGAAGATCCCACGTGCCGTGCCGCAGGGCAACTAAGCCTGTGCACCACAACCATTCAGCCTGTGCCCCCGAGGCTGTGCTCTGCAACGAGAAGCCACGGCAGTGAGAAGCCCGCACGCCACAACCGGAGAGCAGCAACGAGAGAAACGCCCTCGCAGCAAGGAAGACCCAGCACAGCCAAACAATGAATACATTCACTAAAAAAAAAAGAATTCAAAACGGCTTGGAGAAGAATATGCAGCAGAAGTGTGCCAAGTTCTGCAACTCTGAAACCCATTAAATACCTATAAAGTGATTGAAAAAGATAAAATACTGACTCAAATTAGACCAAGAAATTAGTTTTAAAAGAAGGGAATGAAAGAAATTTGCATTAAATATAATATTTATACTACATAAGCAATTCCTTGAGACTACCACTAAGATCCCAATAGACAAGTAAGCAGAGGGCATGTGCAAATAACTCAAAGAAAACACAAACATATATCAATAGTAATAAAGGAAATAGAAAATCTGAAAGAGCAGTAGAAAATGTTCCTTTTTAAATAAAAGCCTGTGAGTGCACTAAACACTTGGACACTGTGGGATAATGCTTTTCAAAAGAAATCTGGGCTTATAGTGCATGGATTCCATCTAAAGTCCACCAGCGTGCCTGACAGTGACTCTTCCAAAAGAATTCATTCAAAAGAGGCTACAAGCCATAAGCTTCAAAATATCTGCCACAGTGCTGAGGTTTTCTATAATTGCTCCAGGCAGCATAGCCAAGTATTAGTTTCCAAGAGCATTAGCTTAGAAATAGGTTCAAAAATCTCATCTGGGGTACAAAATTCAAGAAGGGATGAGACATGTGAAATGCAGATGCCAAGGCGAATGTAAGGCCGGTACCAGTGATCTGAGAGTAGTAATGGAGTGAACTAGCCATCCATGCATGTGCTGTGCGGTGCTTAGTCGCTCAGTCATGTCCAACTCTGCGACCCCATGGACTCTAGCCTGCCAGGCTGCTCTGTCCATGGGGATTCTCCAGGCAAGAATACTGGTGTGGGTTGCCATTTTCTACTCCAATCATACTCTTACTATGATGGAAATAATCAGAATAAGTTGAATAAGAGAAAAAAAAGAGAGAGAGACGGAGAAAGCTGATTTACTCTCTCAGAAAAACAAAATAACCAGTCATAGCAATTACATGCATACATGTTTAAAAACCTCTGTGCCATACACCTGAAACTAAGACAACACTGTTAACCAACTATATCCAATATACAGTAAAAAACTTTAAATAAATAAATATAACACGCATGCTTTCACTAGACATGCTAGAAATACTCTTTATGGATAACAAAATGAAGATGTCCTACACCACGCAAACAAACTCATTCTTACCCATGGAAGTCATACTCCCATAATTCTCCTTCCGGTCATCCCTATAGAGGGACTTCTGGGACTGGTCCAAATGTCCCCATTCTTCCAGGATGAAGGACACAGCCACGTCAGCCACATCTTCAATTTTCACCAACTTCTGAAACATGAGATCACCACTAAATCCCCATTCCCTAGGCTCAGAAGGGAGGGACTGTGCTTCACAGAGGGTGGGAGAGTGGAACAAGAAAAGACAGTGAACACAAACCCAGACGAGCCCCGTCTCTGGTTAAAGAGATAGAACTCTGATACGGGATCAGGCTTAAGGCAGCTACGTGTCCAAGAGCCAACGAGGGTCCCTCAACGTGGGCACAGGGCCGCCGGCTCACCTGGGACCCAGCGGAGAGGAGCGGGGCTGTCAGCTCCTGGCTGTCCTCCAGGGGGAGGGAGGAGACTTGGAGAGCAGGAAGCGCTGAGAGGGCAGAAAAAGAGGGGTCGGTGAGAATCTCTGCCTAGTTCCGACTGCCATCACGTTCTTTTTCTCAAGAAGCCGCCATGGTGCCCTGTGGCACTGAGGCCACATTCTTTTGCTGAGCCGTCAAGATGTTCTACACCCTGGGCCCCCACACCTACCCCATGCTCACCCTTCCCCTGAAAACACTAGGCTTCCTGCTGTGATCGGGCGGTCAGGCTGGTCCCGCTGCTGACCGGGGATGGGACCACTCCCCTAGAAAGGATGCTCTCTGCCCTGTCAAGGTCAGATCTCGTCACCTCAAAGCATCTCCACAGGCCCACATCTTTCATAAAGCTGAAGCACCACCGAGAGCCCAGGCCTTCTCGGGCTTTAAGGTGCAAACAGATCACCTGGGGGTCTTGATACAGGGTAGATTCTGCCTCAGAATACTTCGGTGGCCCCAGTATTGTGCATTTCTAACAAGTCCGAAGGTGATACTGGCACTGCCGCTCTTGGGACCACAGTTGGATCATCAGCAAGGCCTTAGTCCACACTCTCCCTCAAAACATGACTGTGGTTGGTTTATAGACAGCCGACTAATTTGTGTCCTAGTTTGTCTACAAGTAAGTCTACTCTGTGTTATAAGAACAGGCTGATAAAGCAAATCTTGCCTTTCGAAACCTCATTGTCTGATGCCAGCATAGGGCAGAGAGCATTATCCTCACGGTTCACCCAAGTTCTGGCAGGAACAGAGGTGGGGCATCTGTGGAGCTGACAGCAGGAGGTGGGAGCAGCAGGAAAGCCTTTCCACAGGAGTGACTCTGAAAGGAGGGGTGGGATGGAACGAGGCGGGATAAAGGTGCCTTCGCAGTACAGTGACCCACACGTGCAGCGCCTGGAGGGTCTGGTCTCTGGATGCTGGTATATCTGACATTCTGTTGTCACCTCTGCTGCTCCTTTGTCTGAGATTCATGGGGCATCCGGACCTGCCTCGTGCACCCTGACCTGGACAGATCCACCTGCTATCAACCCTTCACCTGACGACTCAGACCTTCCTACGGTGTCCCGGATCCTAGAGATGTATTAACATATGCATATGGAGCCTGCTTGTGTCCAAGGACTAAGAAGATGAGCAAAGACCCAAAACAGAGGAGACAATGGTTAGAGATGAAAGCCGGAAACAGAGACGGACCTGAACCCCGAAGTGTGGCTAGAGTCAAAATAAGGCGTGAAAGAAAGGGATGAACACAGTCTATCCCGAAGCAGTCAATATGAGTACAGACTACTTTCCAATATAACTGGAATAACTAGAATAACTACATCCTAAATAAATCCATTCATTTTTTTAAAGTTCCTGTGAAACCCACTGTTTCCAGCTTTTAAGAAAATGACCTTGAAAAAAAAAAAGAAAGAAAATGACCTTGGCCCTCTCAAGCCCAGGTGAGTCCCAGGGACAGAAAACTAGCCCGCGGTGCCATCAAAGGCGTGAGGGTGCAGCCTGCCCCAGAGCGTCAAACCAACCACCCAACCCAGTCTTCCCTGTCGGAATAAGCAAACTGGCTGGGCCTGGCCAACAGGGCAGAAAAGACAGAACACAAAAGAGTTGGACACGACTCAGCAACTAAACAACAACAACAACAAACGTGGGGTCCCACCTCCAATCGGATGGTGTATAAATCGGCTCATCTGACTAAATCTTAAAAATTCTAAAATATATCCAGGGACTTCCCGGGTGGTCCAGTGGTTAAGACTCTGTGTTTCCAATGCAGGGGCCATGGGTTCCATCCCTGGTTGGAGGACAAGGATCCCACAGGCAGCAGGGATCCTTGGCCAAATAAAACAAGAAAGAAAATATACCCCATAGCAAGAGATTCTGATTAGAGATGACAGACTTGTGGATATATATCCTCCTAAATGAGATACTAGGTGTAAACTTTTCCTCCTTGATGTGTCTCACAGAGGTTAGTAACAGTGAGCTGAGAGTGACAGGGATTGAAGGAGAGAAAGAGAGGTCAGTTGCTCTAAAGCTCCTTGTGAAACACAGCTTAAAATCAGATATCACATGAATGACTGAACAGCCAGAAGTGCAGTTAGGAACTGGAGGGCTTTGTCGACGTGAGCCTTAGGACAACAAAATGAATGAAGGAGGGTTGCAAAACCACAATGATACTTTCATAAAAGACTTCTAGATCTTTTAACAGTACTTGTATTAGACTTGTCTTCATCCGCAATATAGGTTTCGCGTGGCACCGGTTGTTAGCACAGCTCCTAGGCGGACTCCAAGCTGACCAAGGACTTGATTCGCTGCCCCCACCCTTCCCAACCTCCAGATGATGCTAACTGTGAAGAGCCTGCCGAGACCCAAGTCTCTCACTACAAGAACAGCTTACCCACACAGCCAGGGCACCCACACCCAT
This sequence comes from Odocoileus virginianus, assembly GCF_023699985.2. NCBI lineage: Eukaryota > Metazoa > Chordata > Mammalia > Artiodactyla > Cervidae > Odocoileus > Odocoileus virginianus. The sequence goes on from NC_069706.1 coordinate 35,413,301, forward strand.
CCCATGGCAGCCCAGATTCTAACCGTCTTCCTCCAGAAGATGAGGCCCCTGTGGCTCACGTTCGGCCTGGGGGTCCACAGGCAGGAGCTGGTGACTGGAGGACTCGGGCCCGGCTGCAGGCGGCACGCTCTTCGGAGGGAGCCCTTCAGGACACGCCGCGATCTGCCAATCATAACCACATTAATCAGCAGGTTACGGGAAAGGCCAGGAGTCAGATGTGCGGATGACACCACCCTCATGGCAGAAAGCGAAGAACCAAAGAGCCTCTTGATGAAAGTCAAAGAGCTGGCTTAAAGCTCAACATTCAGAAAACTAAGATCGTGGCATCTGGTCCCATCACTTCATGGAAAACAGATGGGGAAACAGTGGAAACAGTGACAGACTTTATTTTGGGGGGCTCCAAAATCACTGCAGATGGTGACTGCAGCCATGAAATTAAAAGACACTTACTCTTTGGAAGAAAAGTTATGACGAACTTAGAACAGCATATTAAAAAGCAGAGACATTACTTTGCCAGCAAAGGTCTGTCTAGTCAAGGCTATGGTTTTTCCAGTAGTCATGTATGGATGTGGCTATATCCATACATATAAAGAAAGCTGAACACCTGAGAATTGATGCTTTTGAACTGTGGTGTTGGAGAAGACTCTTGACAGTCCCTTGGACTGCAAGCAGATCCAACCAGTCCATCCTAAAGGAAATCAGTCCTGAATATTCATTGGAAGGACTGATGTTGAAGCTAAAACTCCAATACTTTGGCCACCTGATGGGAAGAACTGATTCATTTTAAAAGACCCTGATGCTGGGAAAGATTGAAGGCGGAAGGAGAAGGAGACGACAGAGGATGAGATGGTTGGACAGCATCACTGACTCAGTAGACATGAGTGTGAGTAAACTCCAAGAGTTGGTGATGGACAGGGAGGCCTGGCGTGCTGCAGTCCATGGGGTCGCAAAGAGTCGGACACGACTGAGAGACTGAATTGAACTGAACTGAAGAAAGAGTCCAGCAAGTTCACATTTTCTTTCATTCATTCCTTGCCCAAGTATTACCTGTGTGTCTACAACCATCCAGGACTAATTACACGGTGGCTGAATAAACATGTCTATGTTGAAGACGACTTGCATTAAATACACCAACACACAAATAAATACACAATTATAAACTATGTTACATGTAAGAAAGGAGAAGAATGTGATGCCGTGAGGCAGAAGAGATGAGACCTATGTTAGACTGGGTGGCCAACGAAGGCTTTTCTGAGGACGGGTCACTGAAGTCAACACCTGGAGGATGAAAGAAGTCAGCCAGGAGAAAAGTGAGGAGCGACCCAGGCAGACAGAGTGACATACTCAAAGATGCTCAGGCAGAAAGCCAGAGTGGGCCAAGTTTAGTCAAGTGGGGAAAAAATGAGAAACGAGCTTGGAAAGATCAATACAGAACTCAAGAAGTCACACTCAGAGACCCAGAAGACCAGGTTCAAGTAGGACAGACCAATGCCAAGACTGAAGCTAGTGCATGACTATCTATCTCTATCTTTCTGCTCTTACACAACCTTAGGATATCCATAGCCAGACTCTCTACAATCTGCCTCCTCTGGAAAGTACTAGCTCGTTGGCATCGAAGCAGGTAATCAGATCCTGTTTTGAGATAGAATCGCTCTCCCCGTGTCTCACCCTCCCTTACATTTCAAAGCACTTTCAATTTTAACCCTCCTGGCCCTGACAAAATACGGCACAAGAATTACATTAAGAGATGGCTGGGGACTTCCCTGGGGGTCCAGTGGTTAAGACTCTGCACTTCCGATGCAGGGGGTGAGGGTTCGCCCCTCACCTAAACTAAAATCCTACATGCTGCAAAGCCAGAAAATTAAAAAAAAAAAACAACCAAGCTGCTCCAAGACAGAGAGGACAAGCAGAGTTTAAAAAACAAGAAAGGGGAAAAAAAGAGGCAGCTGCAGCGCAGTTGTGGCAGACGTGACTCTGCATGGGAGTGTGCGTCTCCTTACAGACTTGCTCAGGACGAGCGAAGAAAATGCCAAGCAGGTCAGAGGGCACCTGAGCCTAGAGAAACGAAGCGGCCCCAGAGGTCCCCTGAGAGGAGGACAGAGAAACCCAGGACAAGGGACAGAGGATACAGCCTGGGAAAAGGCTTGCCAGAGACAAGAACTACCTGGAGATAAAGATGAGGAACAACGTTGGGGATACAGAGGGCAGGGAGGGAGAAAGGCAGACACAGTGAGCTGAGCAGGCCCTTAGGAAAACCTGCACCTCTGGGCCTCAAACCCCCGACTGATCCCCACCAAGAAATGATCTGAGTGCTCCTTTCACAGATGGGGTGCATGTCGCAATGACATAAGTCGATGTCTCATACCTGCTGTAAATCCCCCATTTAAAAACGCTCTGGGGGCACTTTGCTGGCGGTCCAGTGGTTATAATTCTGCACTCCCAGCATGCAGGGCCCGGGTTTGAGCCCTGGCCAGGGAACTAGACCCCACATGCCGCAATTAAAGTTCTCACGTGCCGCAGCAAAGACCCAGCACAGCCAAATAAATAAGTATTTTTAAAATAAATAAAAATGCTTTTTGCTTTAAACTAGGATTTTGAATATTTACTACTATAAAAGAGTAGGGTAAAGTCTGTCCGCAAGTCAGTTTTATAAAGTATTAGTGTTCCTTAGTCTTGTCTGACTCTTAAAGACCCCATGGACTGTAGCCTACCAGGCTCCTCTGTCCATGCCATTCTCCAGGCAAGAATACTGGAGTGGGTAGCCATTCCCTTCTCCAGGGAATCTTCCCAACCCACGGATTGAACCCAGGTTTCCTGCATTGCAGGCGGACTCTACCATTTCAGGCACCAAAGGAATAACCAAATGGCACCAGGAATCTTTACTTCCTTGTCCTAACAGAAGCAATAAAAAGATTCAAATACTCCTGTCTACAAGACAAACATTCAGCCCAGCTATAGGGTCTGGCGGAGGGTCTGCTGTAGCCCCCTTTGCTGCCCCCTTGCCTCGTGGGGTGAGCCAGCCCACGATCTTAAGAGTCTGAGGAAGCTCTGAACACTGACACCTGAAGGTTCTGGAACACCCTGACCCAGAAGAGAAGAAGAATGAGGCTGGTCCCGTACAATGAATGGTAATAGCTATGAAGAATGAGGCAGCTTCTCTAACTAGCTTCAAACTCTCATAGATCTAGGATCCCATAATCTTTGTTTCTTTACTATCAAAAAACAAAAATTAAAGTTTCAGAGAATGTGGGCCTACCAACAGGAGGGAAGTAGAAAGTCAGGTGATAAATGAGCAAGAAAGGGTAAGAAAGGACAAAGGACGAGAAGAAGAACAATGAAAAGATACAGATCCTCCCTTAAATGAACATCTGATTTCAGGCCATCCCAACACAAATATCAACAGGATTTCTGGGGTGGTAGAAGGTAAGTATTCTAAAGTTCACATGGAAAAAAGAAAATATTGGGAAAAAAAATTTGGAAGGGAGAAAGGCAGACCTATTGAATACCAAAACACTTTGCGGAGCTCAAATAATTAAAATACTGATATGTGAACAGACAGTAAGACAATAAAATAGAATAAAAAGAACAGAAATGGACCCAAATACATGGAAAACTCTGGTATTTAATAAAGATGACATTTTAATCAGACAAGGAAAAAAAGGGACTGCTGGGACAACTGGATAGACATCTGGAAAAAAAAACTGAGCTATAAACACTGCAAACACCTCACTGCAAAATGAATTCCAGACAGATGAATCATTTCAAAGGGTCAAACAAAAACAATAACAAACACACAATGGAGAAGAAACAATGAGAAAGGTTTCTTATAATACCAGCCTTTCTAACTGTGGTACAAAACCCGGAAATCATAAATTAAAAGATTTAAACTGACTGCATAAAAAGGAAAAAGAAAAACCAGCAAAGCAAAAAAAAAATCTCCAAAAGCAAAGACAAACAACAAAAGAAGGAAATGACTCTTGCAAATCAGATGGCAGACCCAGTGCTTACTTTTTCTAATAGGTGAATATAAACAGACAGTTCACAGAAAAGGGTGTATGCACAGCCTTTTAAAAAATGTACAGTGATCAAGCTCACTCATAGTAAGAAAAAAATGTATGTTAAACTTGCAAAGAAATGGAATACTGTGTCTTTCAGATTGGCAACAATCTCAAAGTTGGATAACACTGTGATACCAGGCTTTGAGCAAAAAACTTCTCTGATACATGGCTGTCGGGGATATAAATTGGTATAACCTCTGCAGAGGGCAATCTGTCAACAGCTATCCAAACTACAAATGCGTATGGGCTCTGAGCCAACAACTGACTTCTCAGTTTTGATTCTACAACTAATGATGAATGGAAAGGATATTCGTGGCAGCAAAGTTTGTTAAAGATTCAGAGACAGTCTAAAGGAACAACTTAAATAGCCTTAAATTATTGTACATCCATACAGTGGAACACAATGCAGTTTCAAAGACTGAGGCAGCACTCTATGCACTGACATAGAACAAGCCAGGATACACTATAAGAAAAAAAGCTGGGACTTTCCTGTGGTCCAGTGGTTAAAGAATGCCGTGCAATGCAAGGGACATGGGTTCGATCCCTGGTCCGGGAACTAAGATCCCACACACCAAGGAGCAACTAAGACGGGGCACAACTACTTAAACCCACACTATCTGGAGCCCACATCATACAAGTAGAGAGTCCACACACCACAACTAAAAGATCCTGTGTGCTCAACACAGGCTTAAGACCCAACACAGCCAAATAAAAAATTTCTAAAGAGCAGGAAATACATTTAAAAAAGAAAAAAAAAGCAAGAGGCAGAAGTGCAAGGTGATACAAAAAACATTTGTGTTTTTTTTAAAACATCATACTTGTAGACACTAATAATATACAGAATAGAGTGTACCTCTGTAAGGACAGACAAGTATCATGGGACAATGGTTGCCTCTGGTGAGAACTCAGGCAGCTGGGGAATTAGGGGTGGGAGGGGCACTTACTTTTCATTACAACCTTATGCACTTTTTGAATTTTGTATCATGTCACTCAAAAAACAAACAGGGTAATTTAAAACAAACAAAATCGCAGACTCTCTTCTCCAGATTAACACATGGACACTGCTTCTCTTTGCTGGAGTGGCAGGAAATCTCCACAGTGGACCTAATCCCAGGAGAACAAAAGAATATGAATGAAGCACCAGGGCGCTCAAGACCTCACCCCTGTTCAGCTGCTCCTTAACTCTCTTCCTCTTCTTCCTCATTGTTCTAAGGCCTCCTCTTTCACTCACCTGTTGCTGACGTTCCTCTAGTTCTCTTTGTATATTTTCTACCACGGCCACAGCCTCCTCTCCGCTTTCAGGGTGATGCTCTCTCACCCAGGTCTGGAACTCTTCAGGCAGGATGGTCAGGAACTGCTCGAGCACCAGCAGCTCCAGGATCTGCTCCTTGGTGTGTAGCTCCGGCCGCAGCCACTCGCAGCAGAGCACTCGGAGTTGGCTGAGAGCCTCCCGGGGGCCTGACGCCTCGTGGTACTGGAAGTGCTTGAAGCGCTGGTAAAAAGTCTCGAACACCGGCGGACTGTACTCCTGCATCCAGGTACAATCTTCTTCTTCCACCTTCACTATCAGAAGGTCTTCTTGTTCTGGTGAAGACTCCGAGGGAGGGTCTAAGTCTATAACTTCCCCAGATCCTGTCATTATCATTCCAACTCAGCGGGATCTCGCTCCAGGTAAGCTGGGTTACACTGATCGAATCCGTTTCTCTGCTCTCTGAGATCTTCTGAAGGACACTTTCATTATTGTGCAACCTACTGATATATTGGAAATCGTTATTATCAAAGAGATGACAAAGAGGTCATCTATCCTAAAGATGACCATGCAGCAGAGTAACTGACTTTACAAGGTGCACTACAAACCAGCCATCACTCCACCCACAAAATGATCAACAGAATAGTTCTAACATTTAAAAAGTGTAAAGGAGAGAGAGCAATAAAAATCTGACCTATGGCCTCATCAAATACAATTTTAGTGGTGAAGAATGTTGAATTTCATATAAATAGTAGGACGACTTACTAACTAGTCCAGACGCAGCCGCTCCTTCTGTCTGCCACAAGCCAAACTTAAGTCGGAACAGAGGTCAAAAACGTTACAGTGGTCAAAGTTGGTCTTGTCGCTCAAGCCATAAGAGCTTGACTGACCAACGGGAGACTTCATGGGTCCCGAAGAGAACCAGGGTTTTAGATACAGATTTTGCACCTGGATTGCGCACCATCGCCCCTGACCCCGAGCCACGGAAACCAGCCCGGTCAAGGTTAGGGACAGGACCCTCGTCTGGACACAAAGGCCATTCCTTTTGCTCAAGGCCCCTGTCCCTGGGAGCTCTCCTGGAAGACCAAGCTCCCGCAGCCAAGGGTGAGGAAAGACGGGTTTCTTCTTACAAACGGAGATAAAAGCCGAAGCCGACACTTCGCAGCACTTCCTCACCGGAAGTAAGCGCGTCCAAGCGCTCCTGACCAGCGGGGTTGAGCCAGAAATCCCACCCCCGCCCCCCACGAGAGCACTTCCGAGTCCTCTCTAGGAATCCCGGAGGTCCTTGCCTCGCCACAGGAGGAAAGTGCCCGCCCCAGGCTCCGCCCTAAGACCCGCCCCCGGAAGGGCTGTGGGCCAATCGGCTGGGAGATGGGTCCCAGTCCAACCTCCAGCAACACGGCCGTTCCCCGCCCACCCACAGGCAGATACTTCAACGCTAGAGCCGGGTGGAAAACACTGCCACTCTCTGCCCCACTCAATGCCAGAGCCGTTTAAACCGTCCGAGCCCGCCCCTTTCCTTGGGGTGGGGGCAGAGGCGGGAACTTAGGAATCCAGAGCGCTTGCTTGGCCACAGCTGCTAGTGTCTGGATGGCCGTGGAACTTGCGCTCCCTCACCCCCGGCGCTCTTCGCCGCAGTTTGAAATAGGTCTGTACCTTTGTGCGAGCCGGCAACCTTCACTCCTCTTTAATGGACCCTTCGGTTTCTACGCCCGAAGCCACTCGCCACTCCCCTCACCCCGTCTCCAGACACACCCACCTCCTCACCGCAGTGGTCAGCTCACCCGGCGGAAACAACCAACCTCAGACCGGAGCCCACAGCTGCTCGGGAGACTACAACTCCCAAGGAGCACCGCGCGGGCCACGCCCTCTAGCCAATTAGGGCAGCGGCTCTCTTCGCAGCCTTAGTCTCACGGTGCGGGAAAGCAAAGAGGCGTTCCTCAGAAGCTCCAGTGGAGGCCTGAGTGTGTAGGGAGAGACTCGCCTCCTGGCTGCGGAGAGAGAAGGCAGAAGGTCCGCGTTCTTGAGAAGTGGACGAAGTGGTATTTTCAGGGCTTCTCTAGCCGAGGGGATCCCATCTTTAGTAGTCTCATTTTGTATCCATTTGCGAAGCTACTCGACAGACAGGACAGGAGTCTCTGTCTTAAAAGTCACGAAGTGAATGATGCTCACCGACTCCACTCTGAGTTAATATATCCTCCTGAAGGCAGGAGGAGAAGGGGACGACAGAGGAGGAGATGGTTGGATGGCATCACCGACTCAACGGACGTGAGTTTGAGCGAACTCCGGGAGACGTGAAGGACAAGGAAACCTGACTTGCTGCAGTCCCTGGGGTCGCAAAGAACCGGATACGACTTCAGCGACTGAACAACAGCAAATCCTTCGATACTCCCAGGAGTTATATTTTTATAGTACGTTGTGAATTTTCACTCAAATCAGGGATTTTGAGAATGCCTTGCTCGCGCCGTGGTCTACCTTATGAATGAAAAAATGCAAAAAATTCCTGCTATCGCCAAAGAGACTAATAGCTGGAGAAGCTTAAATTGACACTGCGGTTTGTGCAATGTAGTATTTTTATGGTTTTACTTTTTATATTTAGAATCGTCAAAAGTTCAGGCCAAAAAAAAAAAAAAAGACATGAAAGCACTGAATCGCTGAAGTAGTAATTAGTGAAAGCTTACTGTGCACATACTAAAAAGTTAGCAAACCGGGAGCACTCAAACCAAAACGTGGAATGAGGGTCAGAGGTGTATTGTTTTAAAGCATCTTATATAGAGTGGAGGCGTACTTGAGTACTAAGTTGCTTCGGTCCTGTCCGACTCTTTGCGACCCTTATGACTATAAATTTCTCTTCCTTCTTGATACTAAGAGTAGCTCGATTTCTCCTAAGCCATTATAATAGTTTGCTCATGTAACTGATCTTGTTTTCTTCTTGAATTGGCTGCTGAGGTTTCTCAGAGCAGAACTATGGGCTATCTTTTGTCAGTACTCAGGAGTGTACAGTGGGGAAGTTCTAGTCCCGGCCTATCCCTGGCTCTATCTTATTTATCCCTACTTTGTTTTCCTTTTCTCACTTTATTTACTTGCACTTAATTATTTTTTTTAAAGATGAGACATTTCTTCAGTTAACTTCTATGAAAAAACACCAGAAAAGGCATTGGGAACACAAAAATATATCATTCAGTGATATCAGTGGGAACAGATGAAAGCACTTGATGTTCTGCAAGTGAAGACAAAAGTTACATTACAGGAGAAAGGGAGAAAAGAGCTAAGCAAATCACTTAATCATGATCAGAATCCAGTCATACAGCCCAGACACTGGAACTAGTGGGGCCAAACTGGTAATCAGCAGGAAAGAAGACCTATTAATACATCTCCTCTCCCTGGGAGAAGATGAAAAATGCTTGTACTGTCTTCATAGTATGTAATATTCTCTTCTGGATTCCATTACTAGTTACATAGATGGATATTTTCTGGAGCTAGATTTGCCTGTACCATAGAGTTTTTGTTTTTTTTTTTTAACCATAGAGTTTTATTTGTGAATTTGCATTCTGTCCCAATTCCCTTGCCATCCTTGATAACCTAATCCTAGTCAAAGCCTTGTCCTGCAATACTGGGAAAAGAACTTGTGACTTTCTGCCAGATCATGATAGCGTTCCTACACAGATGAAGAGGTAGACTTGTGCAAAGTTTCTGCCCTCCAGAGACTTTCAAACCAACTAGGGAGATGAGATGTAAACATTCGACAAGTTATCTCATTAAATTATCACATGTTGCTCCAGATTTGTAAAATGACAAAGATGAGCCTTGAGAGTAGTGAATTTGTGATTTTTAACATAAAAATTGGGCTTCCTTGGTGGTTCAGACGGTAAGGAATCTTCCTGCTATGCAGGTGACCTGAGTTCAATCCCTAGGTGGGGAAGATCCCCTGGAGAAGAAACTGGCAACCCATTCCAGTATTCTTGCCTGGAGAATTCTATGGATGGAGGAGCCTGTCAGGCTACAGTCCATGGGGTCACAGAGTCGGACAGGACTGAAGTGACTTAGCACGCACACTAGTGTAGTATATATGCGTGTATGTGCATTATATAAGATACTTGATTATATTTACATGGACTGAGCGACTAACACTTTCATGTTCAACATAAAAAATAATCCTGAAAAATCTGCCCTTGCCTGTTTCATGTCCTATTAATGTCCAGTCAAAACAGATCACAACAGACTAGTACAGTCACTTCAACTGCTAGAACCCAAAGTAGGAATTGACCACCTGTGCTTTTGCACAAACTTTGGAAATAATTTTTAAAGTTTATAATTTAAACTTTAGTCCATTAATATGTTGTATGAAATCTTGACCCTGCTTGGGAATTTGCATTCATAAATCAGGACATTAATTGTACTTAAACAAATGGTTTTTAAATGAATTTCCCTTAGTGTAACTTATATAGAGCTTCCCTGGTGGCTCAGTGGTAAAGAACTTGTCTGCCAAGCAGCAGACGGTGGTTCGATCCCTGGGTTGGGAAGATCCCCTCGAGAAGGAAATGGCAACCCACTCCAGTATTCTTGCCTGAAAATCCCACGGACAGAGGAGTCTGACAGACTACAGTCCTTGGGATCACAAAGAGTCAGACACAGCTGAGCACGAACACACACATTTGTAGCTCAGATAATTCTTCATTTCTTAAATAATGCAGATGATTTCATGTAAATTTTAAACTAAAGTATGCGTGTGCTAAGTTGCTTTAGTTGTGTCTATTGCCTATATATTTAACCCACTTTTTAATTAAAATATGTCTTCAGTCCACATGGACTTTTTTTTTTTCACATGGACTTTTTAAACTTAATCTCTTCTGTGAAGCCTTTTACCGTACACTCCCCATCAGGCATGGTTGATCATTTACATCTCTGCTTATCCAAACAGATGCTACATACACCTCAAAGTATTGCATTTACCACACTGTCCTGTAATTTAAGTGTCTGTCTCCATGAGGAGACGGTGAGCAACTTGAGGACAGGGAACATATCTTCCCAGTTTTGCATCTGTAGTGTCACCTATGATGCCTTCACATGTGGAAGACACTCTACAAACCTTTCTTGCCTAAGTGTAACCGATGGATCAGTGACCACTTTATTGTACAACTGGAACTTTTAACTTTCCCTAAAACCAAATTTATACAATTTTCTTCACAGATAATTTGTTAAGAATGACATTCTTTCTTTTGGTTATTCTCAAATAAAAGTGATGTTTGTTAAACGTAGAAACAATTGAATGGTACATATTTTTATCACCTATACAATTTTTCATATACAATTATATTTTAAATTTATTTTATGATCATATGAAACATACTTTTTAAACATAAGACATATAATTTGACAAATATATTCTCAAACTTACTATAAATGTTTAACATGGTAATGAGCCAACTTTGAGAAGAAAGTTGCTACAAAGCTAAGGCATGTGATTGCTTTTGAATGATTTTTTGCAAAATTTTGATTATTATTGCATACAAAGGAATGCAAGTGAAACACAGGTTTGATATTTTTCTTTTGTTTCTTTTTTTCTCTTTGAAACAATGATAAGATTCCTTCTCATACTTAATCTAAAGATGAAAGATTTTCAAGAATTCAGAAGGAATGACATTTATTTTAAAGGAAGAATATCCTTTAGTTCTGCAAACTTGAGGACTGTAAGCTCCACACTACAAGGTGAAAGTGAAAGTCGCTCAGTCGTGTACGACTCTCAGTGTCCTACTCTTTGCGACCCCATGCACGGTAGTCGGCCAGGCTCCTCTGTCCATGGAATTCTCCAGGCCAGAATACTGGGCTGGGTAGCCGCTCCCTTCTCCAGGAGATCTTCCCAACTCAGGGACTGAACCCAGGTCTCCCGCATTGCAGGCGGATTCTTTACCGTGTGAGCCACCAAGAGTACCTCTGGAAAAGGTAATGATAACAAACCACAGAGACGCAAGTCATTCCTCCGAGGAGCCTAGAGAGGCCCAGAAATGCCCCGAGGGGAGGGCACCGCAGGGAGCCGGTGACGCACTTCCGACTCGGGCAGTTAGTAGTTTTTTGTCGCGGGATTTGACAGCTTCTAGGTAGGAGGAGTCTGGGACGGGGCCCGGGGAGATGGGATCCTTTTAGGACCCGACATTCGGCAGCCGCTTCTTCGGGGAGATCGGATGTGTTCTGCGGCTTTTTGCTGGGTTTGCTGTCGCCTCAGCTGAAGGTGGAACTCCGGGAAAGGGCGCACGAGCGGGAGAAGGATGAGTTGGAGCTGGACCGCAGGTCAAAGCAGGGTCGCCCCTCTGGCCCTAGATGAGGGGCTTCGGACAGTGAAAGTGGAGGAAGACTCCCCCGGAAGTGGGGATTCCGACCGGCCCGGGCACTGTCCGGATCCCGAAACTTCTCGATGTCATTTTAGGCAGTTCCGTTATCGGGAGGTGGCCGGACCGGAAGAGGCGCTGAGCCGGCTCAGGGAACTTTGTTGTCGATGGCTGAGGCCCGAGGTGCACTCAAAAGAGCAGATCCTGGAGCTGCTGGTGCTGGAGCAGTTCCTGACTATCCTGCCCCAGAAGCTCCAGGCCTGGGTGCGGAAGCACTGCCCGCAGAGCGGGGACGAGGCGGCCGCCTTGGTGCGGTCTCTTCAGAGAGAGCCTGCTGGGACCTCACGCCAGGTGAGAGGTAAAAGTGTTCTGGGAGTGGGGGTGGAGGTGTGAGGGATGCTATGGGTTTCAGAAGTTCTTTACTTCCTTATTACATTTTGCGTGAACCTTAGGATGTGCATGAAAGAAACAGTCTTTCCTTTGTAGGAAGCGGTGACAAATAAACCCGTCCAGGAAGAGGTCCTTGAGTTGTAGACCTTTCCGCACAAAACCGGCACAGAAGTATTGTTTCCTCAGTGTAAAACACCCTCGTGTCTAACTAGATTGGGAAAGAAAGATGTCAAGGTGGAAAGTGTCCTTAAACGATGTATAAGAACAGAGCTCCCCACTACTTTGAATGTGAGCATCCTTTTACTTTTTAACGTTTTGAATGACTTTCTCCCTCCTCCCTCAATTGATAATGATACTGCAGAACAGGAAGAGAGGCTGGAAATGGAGTTAATAATTGATCCTGCCTACATGATGAAGCCTTCATAAAATCACAAGAGTATGCGGTTCAGAGAGCTCCCCCGTTGGTAAGCTCATCTACTTAAGTGGGAGGGCAACACAGCCCTGCCCCCATCCCAGCTTCAAGGGGAGAGAAGCTCCTGAGCTTAGGACCACCCCCTCCAGACCTTGCCCAATGCATCTCTTCCATCTGACTGTTGCTGATATATATTCTTTTATAATAAACTGGTAATCTAGTATGTAAACTATTGTCCTGCATTCTGGAGCCACTAGCAAATTAATCGAACTCAAAGAAGAGTCTTGGAAACCTCCAATCTATAGCTGGTTGGTCAAAAGCAGGTACATAGGTGATGGCGTGGACTTGGAATTGATGTATGGAGGAGGGGAGCAGTCTTGTAAGACAGCTCTTAACCTGTGGGATCTCACACCACCGCCAGGTCAGTGGGGTCAGAGTTGTTAAACTGTAGGAAGCCCACCAGCTGGTGCCGCATAACTGCTTGACCTGTGGAAATGCACACATCTGGTGTCAGACGCGATATTGTTGTAGTGAATATTCAGAGTACTGAGAGCAGAGGAGACACACAGGAAGGTGGTTTTCCTTTACAAGGAGAGGAGAGAGAGGCTCAGGGAAAACAAATAATTAGTCCTGTTGGTGAGGTACCTTCCTCTGAAGATAGATCTTTGTATCCATGTCACACAAGAGGAAGTAGTGTCTGAGAGCCAGCATTGGAACTGGGGACTTCGGTTAACCTGTGTATTTTGAATCCATATCAGGTTTCTGTTTTGATAAATCAGAGTGTGTGTATGTGTGCTCAGTTGTGTCTGACTCTTTGTGACCCCATGGACTGTAGCCCGCCAGGCTCCTCTTGGCCATGGGATTTCCCAGGCAAGGATACTTGTGGATTACCACTTCCTTCTCCACAGGATCTTCCCAATCCAGGAATCAAACCCACGTCTATTGCATCTCCTTCATTGGCAGGCAGATTCTTTACCACTAGCGTCACCTGGGAAGCCCCATAAATCACAGCAATATAACTCAAAGGAGTATTTTGCTCTCCCCTCAAATGAGTGTAGACAGTCCACAGAAAGGCTTTTCAGGGTTGCAGGAGAATGTCCGCTTCTGTCTTTGGTCACTTTGCAACTCCCACCTCAGTACAAGGCTCACTGATAAAGACTCCCTCAGTCATTACTTGATTTCTCAGGGCCTGTGGACTCTTCTCTGAATCCAGCCTCAGGCCGGCACTGCTGGTGACACCGGCCTGGGATGGCAGGTGCTGAGGGGAGGTCTCCTGTTGTTACAGGGCTTGGTGCCAGCCCAGGATGTGGCCGTGCCTCTAACCTGGGAGGAGTGGGAGCGTCTGGGGCCAGCACAGAAGCCCTTCTTCAGGGAGAGTGCACCGAAGGGTCATGAGAACGCAGTGTCACCAAGTGAGTGCTGGGCTCTGCCCGTCTCCAGCTGGGTGTGACTGGTGGAGGGCTCGCTTCAGAAAACCCCTGAGCCAGGCTGCCATTCACAGAGATTGAGAGCCTTCAAGCCCCTTTTGTGACTGAGGCAAGACCTTTCTGTTCTATATTGTCAGGTGATAGAGTCAGTTTTTTATATGGTGCATATATTACAGTCATAGCACCAGGTGAAGCTCAGTGTACCCCCCTCGAAAGCTATCCCCTCAGTCTTTCTCCAGAAGTGACCAATATCCTGATTTACCATTTCTATGCTTGTTTTATATTCTTTCTACATATACATGTAGCCACATATACACTTTCTGTATGTATTATATATAAATATATATAAACATGTAAACATATACAGTATTTTGACATGTTTTTACAGTATATATACGTTGTATTACTGTATGGTCCTTTTGCACCTTGCCTTTTTTCTCCACATCACATTTTTGGGATTTTTATCCATGTTGATACGTGTAGCTCTAGTTTATTCCTTTTAACATCTCTATATATTTCATCCTAATATTCACTTATCCATTCTGTCAACAGATGTTAAGGCTTCTAGTTTTTTACCATTACACAGAGCATTATGCCAATCATTCTTGTCTGTCTCTCCCTGTGTTCTTATGAAGTGGGGTTAGGGGAAGAGAGATGGGTTGGTGGGTGCAGGCACAATTATAAAAGGAAAGAAACAGGACTTGTATAAGTGAGCACATTTGACAGGTTAATTAAAATAATTTAACTTCAGGAGTGGTTTCATAGAGAACATGAAAAGGGCTTTGTGGGGGGGCGGTGTTTCTCTGCTAGTACTTTCTTAATCACTCCTGCCAGGGGATGAAATGTCAGCAACTCGTATTTTAATATTTCAGGTTCGGAAACCAGAATTGAGAACAAAGAGTTGATTCCAAAGCAAGAAATTCTAGAAGTGGAGCCTCCAGGGCAGCTACAAGGATTTCAGGAGAAGGCTCCCCTATCTTCTGAGTGTGGTGACACCCAGCAGGACAGGAGAGAGAAGCCCTTGGGAGACCCCTCATCGCCGAAACGTGAAGATTCTCCTGCAGATCAGGGAGTCACCCACACCTCAGATCTCAGGAACGGTCCCAGCGAAGAAGATGTCAAAAACAATGAATTCAGGACCAGTGCCGAGAGTTCAGACTTTGTTCCTGGTCAGTACATCCCAACAGCAGGGAGACCCGTCACTGTAGATGAATATGGGAACTGCCAGCACAGGTTAGATATGGTGAAACCTCACGAATCTCTCGACAGTGAGGAAAATCGCCATCATTCGGGCCTATTTGAGACTCAGAGGTGGTTCCATGAAGAAAGGCCTTACACATGTGACACCTGTGAAAAGAGCTTCAAACAGCGTTCCGACCTCCTTAAACACCATCGCATCCACACTGGGGAGAGGCCCTACGGGTGTCCTGTGTGTGGGAGGCGCTTCAGTCAGAGCGCGACCCTCGTTAAACACCAGCGGACACACACTGGAGAGAAGCCCTACACCTGTCCCAAGTGTGGGGACAGCTTCCGACAGAGCTCACACCTCAGCCGGCATCAGAGAACCCACCTGAGGGAGAGGCGCTGCACGTGTAAGGAGTGCGGGGAGACCTGCCGCACCGCCGGTCGTTTCAGACACCAGAGGACACACGAGGGGGAGCGACCCTACACGTGTGAGGAGTGCAACAAGAGCTTCAAACGCTGCTCCGACCTCTCCAAACACCAGAAGATCCACACCGGGGAGAGGCCCTACGGGTGTTCCGTGTGCGGGAGGCGCTTCAGTCAGAGCGCGACCCTCGTTAAACACCAGAGGACTCACACCGGAGAGAAACCTTACAGATGTCTCGACTGTGGGGACAGCTTCAGACAGAGCTCACACCTCGTCCGACACCAAAGAATCCACAGAAATAAAGTCCCATCATTTTGACCTGCTTCTTCATGAGTCGTTTTATTCCCTTCTCTCTTTCCCTCCTTCTCTTTCTCTCTCTTTCAGAAACTATGTTCTTTGGAGTATTTCAGTAATTATGGATTGTATTGCCTTTTGGCATCACCCCCAAGACAGACTGAGTTCAACTAGTCTCAGGATGCCCTTTGAGAGCCTGTTGCCCTGAAGGAAGAGGGTGTGAGTCAGAACATGCTTTCAGCAAGAGCAAAGGTGACCCGTCAGAGTTCTGCCCTTGTCACTCTTCGGGGGCCTCCACTTTTGGACCAAACCTTTTTTTTTCTTTTGAATTTTTTATTTTGTATTGGGGTATAGCTGATTAACGATGTGATAGTTTCGGATGAATAGTGAAGGAACTCAGCCATGCGTATACATGTACCCATTCTCCCCCAAACTCCCCTCCCATCCAGGCTGCCACACCATTGAACAGAGAGAGTTCCATGTGCTATACAATAGGTCCTTGTTGGTTATTCATTTTAAATATAGCAGTGTGTACATGACCTTCCAAACTCCCTAACTATCCCTCTCTGCCAGTAACCATAAGTTTGTTTCATGTCTGTGAGTCTCTGTGTTATGAGTAGGTTCAAAATATTTTTTTAAATGAAAGTGAGTCCTTTTTTTTTTTTTTTTTTTTTAGTACTGATGTTCTCCATGGGATTTATTTACTTCTTTTAGAAATGTGGTATCTCAGTGCCCTGACCAGACATCGAACCCACAACCCCTGCATTGGAAGGTGAAGACATAACTGCTGGACCACCAGGGAAGTCCCTATTTATATACTTTTGAACTGTGATATTCTGCTAAAACACATGGACCAGTTTATTGTGAAATATTGCCAACATACAGGCAAGCGTAGAATAGAACAATTTTAAAGAACGTTCACAAATACACCACACAGATGAATCAACTCTTGAGTAGGACATATTTGCTTCATATCATTTTTAAGGAAGTAACACGCTTGTAATAAATACCAGGTATACTCATGAGCCCTCCCTAAACCCATTCCCCTCACCTTCAAGCTGACTCCGTACCCAAGAAGATGACGTGTCTGTAGTTGTCCAGCATCACGTCCCTGTAGAGGGCCTTCTGAGCCCAGTCCAGCGTGTCCCACTCTTGCCTGGTGAAGTACAGAGCCACGTCCTCAAAGGACAGCAACCCCTGGAAACAGACTCATTACAGCTGCAGTTCTTATCACAGTTCTGCGGGCCGCAGTATTATTACTGTCCTACAGCCGAGGCTCATCCAGTTCATCCGCAGACTCAGAGCTCAACTCGTCTCCAACCCTCAGGTCACGCATGTTCTTTCTTCCATGCTAGAGCCACACATGTTCTCTGGAAGGACACGTGGTCAGTGTGTGAGGCTTCTCTGGCCGTTTGGTCTCTGCTGTGTTCCCTCAACTCTGCTCTGGCAGCACAGACAACAGGAGAGTGGACGGGGGTGGCTGTGACCCCGTAAAACCGCTCCCGGGTCCAGGTGAGCTTGCCGACCCTGCTGTGTGCACTCCCACCTTCCTCACCACGTGGTTCTTCTGCCCAGTTCTATGAAAGAGACGGCGCCCTCCCAGGGGGACACAGAATGAGGCAGCGTGCGGGCTGCTCCCACAGGGATGGACAGGCTACTGGGACTCACCAGGCAGGCAGAAGCTGCCGGGCTGGCTGTCGTGGGCACCACTACCTGCCAGGCCTGAAGGGGGAGGAAGGGAGGGGTCACTGGGATCCAGAAAGTTTTTGGAGGAGCAAGACTGGAGCCGGGGCCTCAGGGGAGGCAGCCCAACAGGAGAGGCTGCGGATAAACGTCCAGAGACCTCCCCTGTGTGGTCCTCACCCCTCCTCTCCTCTCCCCCTGGGCCCTGAAGTCATTCTCTCTCATCTCCTCCAGGGTCTTAAGTGAATGAGTCTTTTTCCTTTTCCCCACTGTGATATTGTGATTTAAATAAGAAATATATATATTTGGTCTTCCTGCCTGTTTCTGGCACAGAGTTCCTAAAGTGCTTGGAATTTCTTAGGGAATGAGTGCAGAGGAGCATCTTTTAATCCTTGGGCTTTTCTCTTTGGTTTTTTATTTATTTTTGGCTGTGTTGGCTCTTCACTGCTGCACATGGGCTTTCTCTGAGGCACGGGTTACTCTGTTGTGGTGTGCAGACTGCTCATTGCAGTGGCTTCTCTAGTTGTGGAGCATAGGCTGTAGGTGTGCAGGCTCCATAGTTGTGGTACACGGGATTAGTTGCTTCACAGCATGTGGGATCTTCCTGGACCAGGGATCAAATCTGTGTCCTATGCATTGACAGGAGGATTCTTATCCACTGTGCCACCAGCCATCAGGGAAGTCCTCCTCCGTTTCTGAAGTTGCTGCACAGCCACACAGGTGAGAGAAGCGTCTTGTTATCTTAACAAATCCCTTAACTTCTGAGTTTTATGTTAATGAGGAAAACTCCTAAGGATACAGCTAGTTGCCAGGGGCCAAGGCTTGTGAGCAAGTTAGAACCTTCACCCCTAGCACCTGAGGGGAGGGGACAGGCTGGGGTTCAATCAGTCCCCAGAGGCCAATGACTCGGCCCACAACACCTATGCAACGAACCCCCATAAAAATGCAGACACTGGTTGCTGAACTGGTGGAGGTGCTGGGGGCGTGCCCAGAGAGGGTTGGAAGCGCTACTGCCCTGCCCCCTGCATCCTGAGCATCTCTTCCCTCTGGCTGATCCTGAGTTCTATCCTTTTACAGTGAAACAGTGGTAAGTAAACTGTTTTTCTCAATATTTATTTATTTGGCTGCTGTCGGATCTTAGTTGCAGCAGGCAGGATCTAGTTCCCTGACCAGGGATTGAACCCAGGCCCCCCTGAACTGGGAGCTGGAGGTCTTAGCCACTGGACCATCAGGGAAGTCTCTAAACTGTTATTTCTGAGTTCTGTGAGCCACTCTAGCAGATCAGTGGAATCTGGTCAGGGAACTAAGATACACCACATGCCCCCGAGCAACTAAGCTCTGATGGGTGCCACATCAAAAGATCCTGCAAGCCACAACTAAGACCTGACACAGCCAAATACATTTTTTTAAAGTAGTATGCATTCTGAAGTTGTTGTATATTCTATCAAGTATTTTATATATGTCAATCAATTGAAGATTGTAGATAGTGTGGTTCAGATATTCTATGTCTTTAATATTTTGTCTAGTTGTTCTATCAACTTCTGAGAATGAAGTGTTAAAATTTCTATTTATAAAATTGCCCACTTTTCTATTTTTATTTAGTTCTGTCAGTCTTTACTTTGTGATTTTGGAGGGTGTGATATTAAGCACATAATATATTAATAACCCAGAATTCTAAATTTTATGTGTAACACTAAAATCGCATTCATAATTGTGACTTAATTACACACTCAACAATTACTCACCTTGGTGAATTGATCCTTTCATCATCATAAAATCCTTCTATATCTAAGATAATATCTGTTCTTAAATTCTATTTTATCTGATATTAATATATCCACTCCAGCTTTTTATGACTAGTGTTTTCATTGTATATCCTTTTTCATCTTTTGAATTTTCTGTATTTAAAGTATCTTTTACATAAATCAAACCAATGTTTTCTTAACTCAGTCTCCCAAAAGAGACCTAATCAAACTTACAAGCTTTAGCAAAGCAAACTATAAGGAAAATGAAAAGACAGACTACTATATAGTTTTTGCAAATTTTGCAACTAAGGGCTTACTTTGCAAAATATACAAACAGCTCAAACAACTCAATAACAAAATACCAGTCAACCCAATCAAACAAATGGGCAGATGATCTAAATAGACAGTTCTCCAAGGAAGACATCCAAATGGCCAACAGGCACACTGTTAGCTGTAGAAACATTTAGGCCAACACTACAATGAGGTACTACCTCACATCAGTCAGAATGGCCATCACTGACCAGCCTACAGAGAACTTCCTGGTGGTCCAATAGTTAGGGCTCTGCACTTCCACTGCAGGAGGCAGGGGTTCGATTCCTGGTCATAGAACTAAGATCCTACCTGCCATGGGGCAACTAAGATTCTGTGCACTGTGATGAAAGTTCCCGCACGTCTCAGTGAATACACTGTGTGCAGCAGCTAAGACCCAGTGCAGTCTAATTAATTAATTTAAAAAGATGATGTTATTAGCAGGAGAAAGATAAAGCAGAAACAAGGACACAAAGAGCTCTTGCGAGCTAATGGAGGTTGTTAATATCCTTTTGGCTGCCTGTAACCGTCCTATCACATTGAGTTGATCCTTGTGCAGAAAGAATCTCAATCAGTGGTACTTTTCATCTTGGTTGCACACTGATTAACCTAAGGATTTTTTTAATTAACTGACTTATTTTTATTGAAGTATAGTCAATTTATAATGTGTTAGTTTCTGGTAGGCAGCAAAGTGATTTGGTTATATATATATATATTCTATTTCAGATTCTTTTCTGTTATAGGTCATTATAAAATATTGAGCATAGCTCTCTGTGCCACACAGTAGGTCCTTTTTGTTTACCCATTATATATATAGTAGTTTGGATATGTTATTTCCAAATTCCTAACTTACCCCCCTCCCGGACCTTTTCCCTTTGGTAAGAAGAAGTTTGTTTTCTATGTCTGTGAGTCCGTTTGTTTTGTAAATAAGTTTATTGGTATCATTTTTTAGATTCCACATATAAATCATATTTGTCTTTCTCTGTTTGACTTACTTACTGCTGCTAAGTCACTTCAATCGTGTCCGTCTCTGTGCGACCCCATAAATGGCAGCCCACCAGGCTCCGCCGTCCCTGGGATTCTCCAGGCAAGAACACTGGAGTGGGTTGCCATTTCCTTCTCCATTGACTTACTTAATTTAATATGATAATCTCTAGGTCCATCTTATGCGTGTATGCTAAGTCACTTCAGTCATGTCTGACTCTTAGTGACCCTTTGGACTGTAGCCCACCAGGTTTTTCTGTCCAAGGGATTCTCCAGGCAAGAATACTGGAGTGGATTGCCATGCCCTCCTCTAGGGGATTTTCCCCACCCAAGGATGGAACCCCATCTCTTATGTCTCCTGAATTGGCAGGCAGGTTCTTTACCAGTAGTGCCACTTGGGAAGACCAATATTTGGAGGTCTGTACAATCAGGAGACAGTGCATAATTATTTCATCAATTCACTGCCTTATATTCATCATGAATTTCTCCATGTTGATGAAAGGCTGAACACATACTGAAAGTTTTCTCACATTTCTTATATTTGTAGCATTTTTCTCCTGCATGAATTTTCTGGTGTTGAATAAGAGAAGAACTCTGGCTAAAGGCTTTGTCACAATCATTGCATTTATATGGTTTCTCTCCAGTGTGAGTTCTTAGATGCTTCGTTAGGGATGAGCTCTGGCTGAAGGCTTTCTCACATTCATTACACTTGTAAGGTTTCTCTCCAGTATGAATTCTCTGATGTCTTATGAGAGCTGAGCGGTCACTGAAGGCTTTCCCACAGTCATGACATTTGTAAGGTTTCTCCCCAGTGTGGGTTCCTTGATGTTGAATAAGAGCTGAACAGTAACTGAAAGCCTTCCCACATTCACTACATTCGCAGGGCTTCTCCCCTGTATGAGTTCTCTGATGCTGCGTAAGGCCTGACCTGTCACTAAAGGCCTTCCCACACTCCTTACACCCATAGGGCTCTTCTCCAGTATGGACCCTTTGATGTGTAATAAGGGAGGAGGTGTCACTGAAAGCTTTCCCACACTCTTTACATTTACGGGGTTTCTGTCCAGTGTGTATTCTATGGTGCTGGATGAGGTGCGTGCTCTGGTTGACAGCCTTTCCACATCCACTGCAGTCATAGGGCTCTTCTCCCGTATGAATGATACGGTGTTGAATAAGGGCTGATCGGTGACTGAAAGCTTTCCCACACTCATTACACTCATAGGGTTTCTCTCCAGTGTGGATTCTCTGATGCTGGATAAGGGATGAGCTCCGGGTGAAGGCCCTTCCACATTCAGTACATACATAGGGCTTCTCTCCTGTGTGAATCCTCTGGTGGAGGATAAAAGCTGAGTAGTAGCTGAAGGACTTGTCACACTCACTGCACTTCCAAGGCTTTTTCACTGAGTAAATGTTCAGATGTTTAATTGGGTTTGAACTTTCCCCTATTTCAGTACAATCCTCCATAGGGTTTCTCTTGTGCTTAATTATGACTTGCCTTAAACCTTTCTTCTGATTTCCTTGCTGCCTTTCTAACATGCCTCCATATTCCCAGGTTTTTATCCATCTGGAGTCCCAGGAATCATCCTTTATAAGTCTTTCTATTATCACCTCCCTTTCTGATGATACTCCTTCAGAAACTTCCTGCATTGAAAGGGACACTTTAGTTTCAGGTGTAGATTTAGAATCTGAAATAAATAAAGAGTACAAATATTTGTGTTCTCTGTGTGGACAGAAAGAAAACTGCTGAGGTGGCAAGAAGTTAAAGAAAATTAAATTGATGTCCTTTAAAAATGTTTGTTTGAATGTTCTCAGAAAAAGCCTCATGGCAATGGCAGGTGACAAAGTTTCAGTGAATAACAGAGATGGGAAAATGATGAAGATGAAGCACAATACAAGGTCAGACAATGACGATGCTACACCTGAAAGAATGGAAAACTGAACAGACTAGCCATGGAAGAAGATAAGCAGGCAGGATGAAAATAAATGTCAACAAAATAACTAAGGAAGTGGGCGGGGTGGGGGGATGAAAACACAGGTCGAGACTGGGCAGTTTTGAAAAAGTATTGGACAAAAAAAATCACTTACATGAAGACATGTATTAGAGACAACCATATTTGATTTTTTTTAATCATTATCTTTAGTCCTTTTTTAAAAGCAGATTTTTTTGTTTGTTTAGCATATGCTTTCCCTATGATTGTGTGTCTCCACTAACCACTGACCCCTCCCTCCCTTCATTCTTTCCTTCCCTTCTTTTCTTCCTCCCTTCCTTCTTTCTCTCTCTCTCTCACCTTTCTTTCTTCCTTCTTTTATTGCCAAAGTCAAATTTATCAGATTTTGAACATCATCTCCTCACACACTTGCTCCTGACTCACCACAGTCTGGCTTCTCCCCCCACCACTCAGTTGGAATTGGTCTCACTGAAGTCACTAACCATTTATATGTCACCTAAATCCAGTGGATCCTTTTCATCTGTAGATCACCCGGGCTCCTCAACAGCACTTGACACCATGTGCTCCTCCTTACAACATTTTCCTGGTGCTTTTCTCCCCATCTTTATTGAGATAGAACTAACATACATTCTCTCTTGACTTCTGTATTGCTAAGCTCTCCAGGTTTTTTCTCCTGATCCCTCTACTTATCTGGAAGTTTTCCTGCTGTTTCTTCTTCTGAAATGTTGATGCTTCTCAGTGTTCTGTCTTAGGCTCCCCTCTATGGTCCCTGCCCCTTCCCACTGTCTCCTTTAAAGACATCATCCAAGACTTCCCGCTGGTCTAGTGGTTAAGAATCCACCTGCCAATGCAGGGGACATGGGTTTGATCCCTGCTCCAGGAAGATTCCACATGCTGCAGGGCAACTAAGCTTGTGGGCCGCAACTAGCAAAGCCCGCACGCCCTAGAGCCCATGCTCCACAGTGAGAGAAGCCACTGCAATGAGAAGCCCACGCACCACAAGTAGAAGGCAGACCTTGCTCTCTGAAACTAGAGAAAGCCTGAGCAACAACAAAGACACACCACAGCCAGAAAAATAAAAATAATAAATAAAATTAAATATATATATATGTAAAGGAGCTCTCCTTTTTCAGTTCCACAGATGGTGAACTTTTACATTCCCAGAGAGAAAATAAGCCCAATTCTGAGCTCAAAGTGATCAGGGATCCCCTACAGGATCAGAGCTCTCTGGATCATAAGCATAAACTATGGCATTTAGATGTCATTAGTCACAGCAGAAGTTTTATGTCACAGTAAGCAGTATGCATTGAAATATAACTTCCTTACCCCAAAATACCAGGTTCCCACAATTCTCCACCTTCATATCCATGCCCATGTACCTTCGGGCAGAATTTATCTGTTCCTCCTCCACACAGGTAAAGTCCATTTCCTCATCCTTGACTGTTGTCAATTCCTGGAAGAATAAGTACATTCTTATAGGACTTGGTGATCCTTGAGGGAAGAGAACAATCTGGAATAGGAAGTTCTTTTTAATCTGAAGGTTAAACCTTTATTTTAACCATTTTAATGGAATATTCTAAATTTTCTAAGCATTAGTCGGAGTTAGGGAAAACAGTAATAATAGCTAACATTTATCATTTTTTTTTCTATGTATTAAGTCCTTTGAACAACCTCTTGTAATAACTATATTAGGTAAGTACCATTATTAACATTATCTACAGATGTAAGAACAGAGATTTGGACCCAGGCAGTCTGACATCAAAGTTAGACTCTTTTTTAAATTTATTTTTTTATACAATTTTTACAGGTTACTTTCCATTTATAGTTATTAGAAAATATTGGTTATACTCCCCCTGTTGCATAACACATTCTCTTTTCGCAAATATTTATTAGGCTGTGTCAGATCTTAGTTGCGGGTTTTACTTGAGGCACACAAGATCTCAGTTCCTGGACGAGGGATTGAACTCACATCCTCTGCATTATAAGGCAGATCCTCAACCACTGGACCACCAGGGGAAGTCCCTGCGTGACACATTCTTGAGCCTCTTTTACACCCAATAGTTCATACCTCCCACTCCCCAACCGTGTATCCCCCCACCCCCACAGCTGGTAACCACTAATTTTACATCTGTGAGTCTGTAAAGCTACCAGAATGGCACACTTCTGGCCTCCCCTCCCTGCCTCACTGGCCACATCCTCTCAGTCTCCTTTGCCTCTTCATCTCCCTGACCTCAAAGTGTTAGAAGCTACAGTAATAAGATCTCATCTCTTTCTACCTACATTCATTTGCTTAGTGATTACAGCTTCATAGCGTGAAATATCATTCATACAGATTCCTCCCAAATTTAAAGCTCCAGCCTGAGCTCCCCACAGAGCTTCAAGTCTCCAAGGAAAAATTACTTTGGTTCAGTTCTCCAGATGAGATTTCCATGAACCTCTGAAGTGAGATGAAAGAAAGAAATGAGGACACACTCTGAACAGCAGGCTGAGATTTCACAGGAGGGAAATGGAACACAAACTCACCTGGAACTCAACAGGAAGAGGTTCTCCAGGAGGCTCCATTCCTTCTGTGCTCTGCTCTGGGGACAAAGAAGCATCTTCTGTAGTCACAGCTGGAAGGAGCAGAAGTAAAGCCATGAAGTGGGTAAATTCTATCTTCCCACTTACAAATTCACAAGGACAAAAGCTATCACAAGCCAGAGGAATTGTATACGCAAGACCTACTCTACTTAACTCAAAAAGATCAGATAAGGATAGAGGAAGATAATAACAGGAGAGCACTTTGACCAAAAAGTCAAATGCACACATAGTATGTCAATATTTTGGTACACTCCTATGGGAGTGGAAAAGTGTGACCTGTTCTTTACCACAAAAGCAAGCACTATGGAATAGTCTCCCTTCCACGGCCTCAGAGGGAATGTGTATGAGCACAGAGCGCTAAAAGAGGAAGATGAGAGAGGGGAATGTGTGACAAGGAGTCTACTTAGGATTTCCAAACATGGCGGATTACAGTTTCTCTACTTCGGGGTCTTCTCCTGACATGTGTCTGTTTCCCTTTCCCGTCATGCAGGGGCACCTAACCTTTTCATTCTTATCGAGGGTATTTCCTCCATCTGTCCCCACTTTCAACTCCATGTTTATTTGTGTAATTCTTACCATTTTCCTCAACTTCAATGGTCAGATAATCCATGATCAGCTTTTCCTTGTCCTCTTGTTATTGCTAGGACTTCCTCCTAATTCACTGTTTCAGACGAGATAAACATGGACTCTTCAGCAATATATAATCCACTTTTTCATATAAATCATTCAACTCTACTCTGAAGCTTCAGGGAGAGATTTTGGGGTTAGCCTTGCCCCGCTCTGAAGTTGATTACTACTCTCTGGGGCATCTCCCTCTACCTCTTCTCCTAGGAGGCTTATTTCCACACATTTAAGTCCTAGGGCCTCAACAGTAACTCTGTTTTACTTAGAACCTTCATAATTTAGCCTAGATTAAATTTCACAGCTGGAAGACCCTCCTCTGGAGTCCCCAGGTCAGACACTACATTCTACACCGAGGCAAAAGCAGGAGAGAGCCAGGGCAGTGATTGTGAGCCTTAGTCACACACTGGTTCTGTATGATCCACAAATTCTCCTAAGACCCTGAAGCACAGAAATGGCTATAAGCCGGCCTGTGATTAACGTCGCAATAACTAAAAGTAGTTACTCCATCCTTCCTACTCACAAAACAGGGCAACTGATAGATGGGGTCCTTGAACATCTGATTCTTCGCTCGCTCTTTAAGACCCTGAAAATAAACAGCCCGGGATACCCCTTGCACGTTCACAGTCGAACCCCTTACCCTGGACCCCAAATATAGGCAGCCCCCAAAACTCTAATCCAGACACCCCACCCCACCCCATCCCTCACCCCCGGTGGCTCCGTTGTTAAAGAGTTGGCTTGCAATACTCGGGTTCGATCCCTGGGAGAAGGAAATGGCAACCTACTCCAGTATTCTTGCCTGGGAAATCCCAAGGACAGAGGAGCCTGGTGGGCTACAGTCCATGGTCCGTGGGGGTCACAAGAGTCGGACACGATTTAATGACTAAACCACCAGACTCTAACTGCGCAAGCACAGAAGAGAAATGAGTCCTACACGGACTCCATTCTTTTCTTTCTGTCCCCAAAGTTCAGAACCTGCAGTGCTTCAGTGGAGTGACAGGACCTAAAGCCAACACCAGCGGGAGGCGCTCTCGCTCTCCGAATCTCGGAAGCCGAGCCCTCCAACCCTCATTCTCCCCTTCCCCAACTCCCCCGTCGGCCACGGGCCCTTCAGGCTCCCGGACTCCATTTCCCAGAGTACGTAGCGGCAACCTCGCTTCCGGGGCGCCCCTTCGCTCAGGACTAGGGTAGCCAGCTCGCTACCCAACCGGAAATACCCGGCGGAGCGCCCGGGGGATGGGGCCGGGAGGCGGGCAAGGCCTAGCCCTTTTCCCGCTGAGGCCAGAACCTGAGAGCCTGGCCCGCGCTGCCGCAGGTGGCGTTAGAGCGGCGCGCTTGACGGGCGGGTCCCGGAGACTCGCGCCTCTGACCCGCTTTCTCTTACCCACGGACTCGTTGCGGACCTGGCTCCGGCTCCAGGGCTGGATCCCCTCCGGGCTGCGCTCTGGGAGGGGCGGGGGAGGCGGACACCGTCGCCTTCTGGACCCACCGAGCTGCGGGGAGACAAAAGGCTCGAGCCCGAGGCTCTGTCTGGAGTCGCATCTGCGCACTTGGAGACGACCGCGCCGGGTCGGGGGTCCCAGCGGAAGGACTCCACTTCCCAGAGGGCTCGGGGACATTGGTGTCTGTCCTGGGGGCGTCTGCAGAGCGAGGGGAGAGAACTGCGGGCCTTCCCAGTCGGCCTCGAAGTGGAGATCATTCTCCACCTGATCTCTTTTCTGAATAAACGGAGAAGCTCTGAGCGATTTTAGCGTCTGATTATTCGCTGGGGTGGGCGATGCGGCGCTATGACACAAAATATTTTTGCTATATTTCTCCTTTCTTATGATAGTCTCAATTCTGGAAACCTAATGCTAACGCTGATTTGGTTGAAAGCATTCTGGCTGATTTAAAAAGCAGTGGAAGGGGTGAGAGAGAAGCCGTTCTCCTGATAGATGAAAGAAGTCTGAGTTAGCAAGAAAAAGATGTGAGAAAGAAGCAAACAGGGAGAATCGTGCGGACCTAGGAACATCACTACGGGGAGGGCCACTCCCTAGAACCAAAGATCAAACAAAACAAAAGATACTTATACCCTCAGGCTCAAGAACACTGGAGGCTCTACCTCTAGTTCTTCGCAGAAATCCAGAGAAACCCATTGCATCTCAGTTGGCATTCTAGTCCAAATCGCCATAGTCACCTAAACACTCTCCACCTCTAATCTTGCCTTTCCTCAATCCGTGCTATTCAAAGCAGGCAAGATGATTTAAAAATTAAATCAATTTTTGTCACTCTTCTCAGAACACTTCAGTAACTCCTTCTGCCCTGGAGTAAAATGTAAACTCCTTAATGAAATGAAAACATGAAAGTGAGAGAAACCAGACACAGAAGATAACATTGTTTCATTTCATTTATAGAAAGTATCCAGAATAGGTAAATCTATGGAAACAGAAAGTAGATAGATTAGTGATTGCCTAGGGCTGGAGGGGACAGGGGCAGAAGGGAGTGAAGGGTGAGTGCTAATGGGTAAAGAGTTATTTTTGGTGATATTAAAAAAATTGTTCTAAAGTTGACTGTGCTGAAGGCTGTACAAATCTGTGAACATACCCAAAGCAGTTCTCTGTACTTCTTTTTTGTCCCACCCTTTTCCTTGGAAGAAAAACTATGACCAACCTAGACAGCATACTAAAAAGCAGACACATTACTTTGCCAACAAAGATCCATCTAGTCAAAGCTATGGTTTTTCCAGTAGTCGTGTGGATGTGAGAGTTGGACTATAAAGAAAGCTGAGCACCAAAGGATTGATGCTTTTGAACTGTGGTGTTGGAGAAGACTCTTGAGAGTCCCTTGGACTGCAAGCAGATCCAACCAATCAATTCTAAAAAGAAATCAGTCCGGAATATTCATTGGAAGAACTGATGTAGAAGCTGAAACTCCAATACTTTAGCCACCTGATGAGAAGAACTGACTCATTTGAAAAGACCTTGATGCTGGGAAAGATTGAAGGCGGGAGGAGAAGGGGAAGGCAGAGGATGAGATGGTTGGATGGCATCACCGAGCCATTGATGGACATGAGTTTGAGCAAGCTCTGGGAGATGGTGATGGACAGGGAGGCCTGGCGTTCTGCAGTTCATGGGATCACAAAGAGTTGGACACGACTGAGCTACTGAACTGAACTGGGCATGTAAGATCTTAATTTCCAGACCAGGGCTTTAACCTGAATCTCTTCCAGCGGAAGCACAGTTTTAGCCACTGGACCACAAGGGAAGTCCTGACCATATGCTTTAAAAGAGTGAATTATATCTCAGTTCAGAGATATTTTGAAACACATTAAATTTAAAGTGTGGTAAAACCGGGGAAATTGTTTTACAGGAAGACTTTCATAAGATGTGTTAAGGAGTCTTTTGGACCTAGAAAAGAGGACAACAGTCTCAAAGGCCCCTTGCTGAATCATCTAACTTCGGAGTAAAAACAGAATTTTAGTTCCACCCTGATGCTCCAGGCCGGTTGCATCTATCTGGGACTTATCACCCCCTGCCCAACTACAAATGTCATCTCAACAAAAGAATAGTCAAAATATCCTGCCTGATTAACGTTTCCCTTATCGCTTCCACAAACCTCCCTATAAGTATGACGCCTCCCTGATCCCTCTCGGCGATCAGCCTGGTCGTTAGGCCGACTGTCACCCCTCCTTGCCTGAATAAAGGTAACCTACTTCTGTTGAGGTCGTCTTTCCTTTTCTGCCTCCCTACAATGTGTAAGGATGTAGAGACAGAAAAATCCCAGCGAAGTTGTCCATCCACACAACAGCCTTGGTTTTCTCTGAGATGTTTGAATTTGAATCATTTTAAGTTTTCTCAACAGAATGTCCTGTGTTTGACAAAATTTCTTTTAAAAAACATTTTACTCTTAAAAACAACAACTAGTAATTGCATTCTTTACAAACTAGGGCAAAATAAAAACTCTTCCTCAGAGGTGTGACTCAAGTACATGAAGGTTTGGAGGGAGAGGGTCTCCATTCTGATCATATCATCTCTTCAGCCTCTGTTTTGTGTTTTGCTTCTCACATGTCAAAATCTCTACAGACTGATTAGGAGACAGGGACCTCCCTGAGAGCCCAGTTTATTTTATTCTCTTGACCACAACTCGAAGGGGGCTTGGACATCCTAGAACATTATGTGGATGTGTGTGGGTGTGAGTGTAATCCTGTTACGATTTTGCAAATGCTTGGGAAATAAATGACAATAACCGCTCTTTAGAGTCACTCTAAAGAGGAGAAAACCTTCAGAAGCGAAGCAACCAGCGTAGATAGCGGACTCCCCCAGCAGCGCCTGTTTCTCTTTACAGAAGCCGGCGCATGGTCAGTGCTGCAGCGGTAAGTTTCAGCCATCTGGAGGTGCTGAAGGGATGGAGGAAATGTCGAGCATGACCGGCCCCAGGCAGGTAGCGTGGAGAGTCAGTCCTGCAGGAACACGGACCTAAGGAGCGGGGAGCACAGGTCTGGTCCCCAAACCACTTCCGTGCCCTCGCAGTAGGACTGGCTCCAGCTAAAGCGCCAGGAAGGGAGGACAAGTGACCTCAGCGTTTCCTTCCACGAGTTGCCCTCCGCTTTCCCTGGATGGTGGAACTTCCCCCTGGCACCTGCTGATCCTTAGGCAGCTACTGTGTCAGTGGGAACCCCCCCACCCCCACCCGCACAAACACACACATTCCTCTGGCTTAGGCGCTCTGGGAACCTCGGTCCGGGAGAAGCGGCCGGCCCCGCAGCGCTGCTCGGAGGATGGGCGGATCCTCAGAAGTCCGGGGACCGCAGGTTCTTTCAGCAGGAGAGGCTCCTGTTGTCCGAGCCCCTTTCCCCTAACTCTGTCTACCTCTACTACTTTTTCCACCTTTCCACCTTGCTTGTTCCTAATTCAGTCGCTCAGTCGTTTCCGACTCTGCGACCGCATGGACTGCAGCACGCCAAGCTTCCCTGTTCTATTAATACATCCCAAACCCTCTGGACGCAATGGATAACAAATATTGAGTTATGCGACGGAGTAGTGAGGAAGTTAGCACATAAAATATGAAACAGACTAATACATAAAACACATTACCTTGTCATCCAGGTAACTGTTAAACCCTCAATCCTGAGATTTCACTATTACGCTCTTAAAGACCACACCCTTGAGACTCTTCTGGTGGGCCAGTGGCTAATGATTTTGCCTTACAATGCAGGGGACACAAGTTCGATCCCTTGTTCAAAAACTAAGGTCTCTGTGACGCAGCCAAATAAATATACATTCAAAAGCAAAAACCCACCCACAATTTGTAGGCGGGGTTTTCTTCTTTTTTTTTTCTTCCTCCTCCTGCCCAGCGGCAAGACTTTAATTCCCCCATCACTGAGGGCTTTCCTGGAGCTCAGAGGGTAAAGAATCTGCCTGCAATGCAGGAGACCCAGGTTCAATCCCTGGGGAACATCCCCTGGAGAAGGGAATGGCTACCCACCCCAGTATTCTTGCCTGGAGAATCCCACTCCAGTATTCTTTGCCTGCAGAATTGCACGGAGAGAGGAAACTGGTGGGCTCCACAGGGGTCACAAACCGTCCGACACAACTGAGTGACTAACACTTTTTTTCACCATGGATGGAACTGTTGCAGGAAATGGACCCCTTCCAGGGCCCGAAACTGGGCTCTTGTCTAACACTCGGAAATAAACTGTCCAAGGAGACACATGTGCTGACAAAGTAAGAGATTTTATGGGGAAAGGGCGCCCGGGTGGAGAGCAGGGGGGGTAAGGGAACCCAGGAGAACTGCTCTGTCTCATGGCTTGCAGTCTCGGTTTTATGGTGATGGGATTAGTTTCCGGGTGGTCGTTAGCCAATCATTCTGACTCAGGGTCTTCCTGGTGGTGCGCGCCTTGTTCAGCCAAGATGGATGCCAGAGAGAAGGATTCTGGGAGGTGGTCGGACAGGTGGTGTCTCCTTTTGACCTTTCCCGAACTCTTCTGGTTGGGGGAGGCTCATTGGTTCCCTGTTCCTTCCTTACCAGGACCTCCTGTCCTAACACAACTCATGCAAATGGTTACTGTGGTGCCTGGCCAGGGTGGGCGGTTTCAATCAGTGTGCTTCCCCTAACGGAACCAGACCCTCAGCTCTGACAGCACAGAGCCCTAATCACTGTTTACCTATCTATTCATTTATTAAGCTCAGAAATGGACAGACTTTCAAACTGAAGGGGGATTGGGACCAGCTTAATTAATTCACTAAGTGAAAGCTAAGTCCTGGTAAGTCTACAACAATCTCCATTTCCTTTAACTTGGGTTTTTCCTTGCTCAGGTCATGTATCTGAAACTTGATTGAATCATATCCCTCTGGGAGATATGCATTTCAATGAAATCTAACTAAGAGCATGGTAAATTCCAGAGTAATTTTTTTCCCAATCCCATAGAGTCCAAAAACTCCATCATCAACATAATAACTTTTTAATCAGCTTCACAGTATGTTGTCTTTAACCACAATGTTCAGGGGGCTTTTGACAGAGGAAGCTCAAACCATGAAGTTTGTGGGGTGCTGGTGGTTGGGGTGGGGTGAGAGGGCAGAGAACCTGACTTCATCAAAGTGACACAAATATCAACCCAGGGAGACTATACCATACCTGTGTGGGGACCCAATAAAACTATATTCACATCAGGGTGAATTCATTAGCAAAATCTCCTCACATCCTGTTTTACGGTCCCATCTGAAGTCATCTTATGTACCCTCTGAAGCTTAGTCCTGATAAGGAAAAGAACCAAACAACTGACATTTTGGCTCACCTGGGTTTATCTTCCCTTTTAAGGCATTCTTACCTTTCAGTTAATGCCTGTCTATTGCTGAATGGTTCACAAGAAGTCTCTCTGGACTAAAGAAAAGATAGGAGAAAATCTTCTGCTGCGAGCCCGCGGACAGACAATTGTTTGGTTCACTACCGAATTTATCTCTTAGCGCAAGAGAAAAAAGTGCCTTGACCCCGACGTGATTTGAACACGCAACCTTCTGATCTGGAGTCAGACGCGCTACCGTTGCGCCACGAGGTCCCGGTGGCTGCTCTTCCCGTAACGCCTTAGGGGGACAATTTCAGAGGTTGTCGGGTGTTAGCTCTGTTCTGCTTTTGTTTGTTTTCTTTTACTGCTCTCACGCTCTTTGTCCCTTTTAGGATGAGTCTATTCAAAGTGAGATGTAAATGAAGCAGGGTCAGGAGTTTAGGACTCAAGGAATATTCGACCCCCGTCATTTCTGGAAACCCACTCTCCCTACAGAGGTTTTTTTTGAGGGAGAGATGTTTGGGAAGAGATTGGAAAATGAGAAGTTCGGCTGTAAGGGAAGGCGGGGTTGGCGCTCCGGGTGCTTTCTTTTTTCCCAGTCCTTCTGCAGGCGGAACGCCACGAGGATTTGCAAGTTGCCGGGGTGGGGCGGGGCGGCGGGGGTCTATCACACCTAGGGAGGAACACAACTTCCCTTTAACAAAAAGGGGCTTAGATTTTTTTTTTTTTTTTTTTGCTTAAAAAAATAACATTCACACATGGGAGACGGGGTAAATTAGGAGTTTGGGATTAAAACATACACACTATATAAGATAGATAAATAACAAGGACCTACTCTATAGCTGTGCTATATCTTTCAATATTCTTTAATGGAAAAGAATCTGAAAAAGAATGCATGCTCAGTCATGTCCGACTGTCTGCGACCCTATGGACTGTAGCCCACCAGCCTCCTCTGTCCATGGCATTTCCCAGGCAAGAATCCTGGAGCGGGTTGCCATTTCCTTCTCCAGGGGACCTTCCCGACCCAGGGATTGAACCCGTGTCTCTTGTGTCTCCTACATTGGCAGGAGTCTCTACCACTGAGCCGTGGATGTATATATATCTGAATCACTTTGCTGCAACCTGAAATCTTCTAAATCAATTATACTTCCATTAAAAACATTAAAAATTAGAAGTTTTATAACTCCAAAGTAACCCAGAGAAATAGCAGTTTTGAAGAGGGCAAAGTGGCATAAATAGACTGTTTAAGGTGATAGATCAAGGTATGTTAGCATGCTGAAGAAAGGGTTAATTGAAAAGATAGAATTTGAAGATGCCGGAAAGAAAGATATAACCACATAACCAACGGAGCAAATCCCTTTCACAGTGAGGCTGGCTCCTAGGTCCATGGGATTTCCCAGGGAAGAAGACTGGAGCTGGTTGCCATCTCCTTTTCCAGGGGAACTTCCCAACCCGGGGATCGAACCCATGTCTCTTGTGTCTCCTGCATTGGCAGGCGGATTCTTTATCACTGAACCATAGAAGTATATATAGTGAGACTGAAGTAAAAAGTGAAAGTCGCTCTTTGCAACCCCATGGACTGAATTCTCCAGGCTAGAATACTGGAGTGGGTAGCCTTTCCCTTCTCCAGGGGATCTTCCCTACACCAGAGATCGAACCCAGGTCTCCCGCATTGCAGGCGGATTCTTTACCAGCTGAACCACAAGGGAGGCATCCTAAGTCTTTTATTTCAGATTTGTCTTTTCTAGCAAGAGAAGGGGGGACAGACGCTCTCCCATAGTGCATTAAACAAGGATACTATGGAAAATTTTATTTCACTTCTGGGTGGTGAGAGGACGGCTCCTCTCTCGCCCAGTGAGATCTGTGGCACTAGCGGTAAATTAGACGTGCAGAGGAGCCTGGTGGGCTACCCAGTCCATGGGGAGGGCGACCGAGCACATCAGGTGAAAGAAGGGGGAAGAGAAGCCAGATGAACACAGAGCAGGTTGGTTATAGATGTCGGGATTTCAGGGGAATAATGATATTAGAGAAACATTCATTTATTGGTGTTCAGTGCCCAAATATACACTCTGGTCTCACCCTAGCCTCTGTTACCCGGGAGGGGTAGGGGGTTGGGGGCGGAGTGGATGCCCCTCCCACGTCCCGCTTTCCTATCCCCATCCCGGGGGCGGCAGGCGGGACAGCAGGAGACTGTCACCTGTGGGCCAGAGAGGCCGGTGTGGACAGTGGGGAGTAGGTTTGGCGGCAACGTGGCCTCGGCACCGGCTGTTCTTGAAATGCTGACCGAAGTACGAAGACCGCGGAGGAACCGCCAAGGAGAACGCCAGCACGCTTGCTGGCGGAGTTAAACTTCTAATTCCTAGTTAGACTGTCTTCCTTAAATACCAATATGCAAAATGAAAAAAAAAAGAAAAAGAAGGGGCATCTTGAGGCTCGTTTACCATCACCAAGGATGCGGGGCGGAGCTTTCTGGGGCGGGGCTTCCGTGGCCCCGCCCGACGACTACCTGTCCGGAAGCAGCTTTCTGCTAGGCTTGTAAGACCCTTGCTGGGCGGTCCTGGGTTCAGCGGGCTTTTAATTTCCAGCTGGCGGTGTGATCCTGGAACAAACCACCGTCTCTGAGCTCCAAGAAATTCACGAACGAACTGTGGGACGTATACTGACTCACCTGGGCAGAGAGTAGGTGGGGTGAAGGAAGGGAGAGACCCTCCGCGGCGCGGGGGCCCGCGGCACTGCTTCGGGGTGACTTCCCCTGGGGAGTCAGGTGGGGGTGGGGACGGGGACAGGCACCACGCCCCATTGTGACACGTCCCGAGCCTCAGCGGGGATTGGCCGGGCGGACGTGGGGTGTAGGGTGGGTCTAAAGCCCTGGTCGCCAGGGCCAGCGCTGGACTCACAGTCTTGGTGCCCAGAGAAGGCCCCTCAGCTCCTGCTCCTTCTGCTGGCCCCTTCTTGCAGGCACCTTTTAAAGATGACGCTACAGAGGTGACCAGTCAGGGCAGCAGCTCCTCTTCCGAGCCTCGGCCATGGACTCTGGTCTTCCATTTCTTCACCCCTTGGGGAAGCTAAAAACAAAGGCAGAGAAACACCGAAGAGCTGAGACCCGTTGGGTTGGAAGGAAAAACTATTATTCTGATGCTGGTGGAGTTGTGGCAACAGGATGCCACCCAGGATGAACGCCAGGAGCTCAGTGACCCTCAGGAGACTATGGGAAATCTCAACCAGCTTCAGGAACTCTGGCTGACAAGGGAACGAGACATGAGGGTGTCAAAGGACTGTTGGCGGTGAGATCCACTCGCAGGACACCGGAGTGCAAAAGAGAGCCTCAGATGTCAGGTGCTTGTCACAGCGAGTCGTCTCCAGTGTCGAAAAATCTGCAGACCAATACCTCTTTGACCAGGGAGATGGAAGAGGTCAGGTGGGCAGGTACTGGATGAACCTGGAGGAGGCTGAATCATGACAGGTGCTCACTGCTTGGAGCACCAGCCGGAGAGGAAGATGTGGTTAGAGACTTGGAACACATCAGAAGCCTTAGTGAGCACCATCGTCAGGTTCAGGGTTGGCAGGAGGAGAAAAGGAAAGGCGTGCTGAGCAGTCAGCCTCGTTCAGTGCATCTTCTTTTCCACCTAAGCAGATGAGTGAGCATGTGAGTGCCCACTGATGACTTCTTCATGGGGAGTTGCCAACGCAATGGTTGTCCCACCTGTGACATTAACACGCACTCCTACCAGGCACGCTTGGAGAGCAGTGTGTCCATGGGGTGAGGTTCATGTTCCTTGTGCCCCGCGGCTCCCTTCTGAGCTGTGGGAGGCCTCCTTCCACCTGTCCAGGAACTGAAGGTAAGAGGTTTCTGGCAATCCCTCAAGGAATGTGGGTAATGGTTAATTATGGTCTTGTTTTGAACAGGCTCCCCCCCTCCCCCGCATTGTCTTAGCATCCCACCAGGTCCAACTACCTTGAAACTTCACATCAGATAACCCTATATGCTAAACAGAAGAAGAGACTCAGATGTATAGAACAGACTTGTGGACTCTGTAGGAGAAGGCGAGGGTGGGATGTTTCAAGAGAACAGCATCGAAACATGTATATTATCTAGGGTGAAACAGATCACCAGCCCAGGTTGGGTGCATGAGACAAGTGCTCGGGCCTGGTGCACTGGGAAGACCCAGAGGGATCGGGTGGAGAGGGAGGTGGGAGGGGGTACCGGGATGGGGAATACGTGTAAATCCATGGCTAATTCATTTCAATGTATGACAAAAACCACTGCAATGATGTAAAGTAATTAGCCTCCAACTAATAAAAATAAATGGAAAAAAAATTTTAAAATTTAAAAAAAAAAAAAGAGGAAAAAAAAAAGAAACTTCACATCATTTGCATGGGGACCTCCACAAAACATGAAAGGAGGGAGGACCTCATAAAGTTTTCCCCAGCATTTAAATATGAAAAATTTGAAATCTAATGGATTGCTGAAAGAATTTTACAGTTTCTACCTGTATCCTGCAAACATTTATCATTAATATTTAGAGGCACTTACTTTAGCACATATCCATCCATCCCCCATTCACCAACCCATCTTATTTTTATCCACTTCAAAGAAAACTGCATACATCAGTAAGCCAGTACATCAGTAGTCCTGTACATGTGTTAGATTAGATCCAGGGAGCCCCTTCTGTGCTGGCTGCCTCCACCCTGTTCCTCACCTTCATGGAGAAGCTGCAAGAAGCTCCCAGGTGAGGGAGGCCCAGAGCACCCAGTGGCAGGCAGGTTGTGTTGCTGGACAGCAAGAAAAAAGATTATTTTAATTGCACCCACAGGAATGGGATCAGAGAACTGGGGACAGATTGAGATAACCTATTAGTCACTTGGCAGAGCTTGCTTTAGACTCTCATCTCTCTTCTCCCTTTCACTGGACTTCACTTCCAATTACAAAACTCAATGGGTTTTTATTCCCCGTTAAAAAAAAACTGAAGTGTAGTTGATTTACAGGCTTCCCTGGTGGCCCAAACCATAGAGAGTCTGCCGGCAACGTAGGCAATCCATGTTCTATCCCTGGGTCAGGAAGATTCCCTTGGAGAAGGAAATGGCAACCCACTCCAGTGTTCTTGCCTGGAGAATCTCATGGACAAAGAAGCCAGCTACAATCCATGGGATCGCAAAAAGTTGGACATGACTGAGTGACTCATGCATAGTTGCTTTTCAATTTTGGTTAATTTCAGATGTTCAGCAAATTGATTCAGCTATATATTTTCAGGTTCCTTTCCAGTATTGGGTATTACAGCTATTGCATATAGTTCCCTGTACTATACAATAGGTCATTGTTGATACACAATTAACATGTGTATGTTATATATATATAAGTGTGTATCTGTTAATTCCACAGTCATAATTAATTTACTCCTCTTCCCTGCTTTCCCCTTTGGTAAACCTAAGATTTCTTTCTACATCTGTGCAAAACAATGGTTTTGAGAGAGGATCTGCAGAGACCAATTTGAACTATTTGCAACTTCCTAGAATTCAGTCACTTGATGAGACTGCTTTGGGGAGGGGGGTTTAGAGGGATTTGAGAAGGTGACACTGTTCTTCGAGACAAAAGCTGCCCTCCTGAGTGGATTCATCTCTGAACTGCTCCTCTTAGGCTGAGATGCTTCCGCTGTGAATGGCACCTCTGATACTTGCCTCAGCTCTGCTGTGGGGTGCCATGTGTACATCCAGGCACTATCTGCATTTTCTGGAGCCCAATTCCTGGTTCTCCCAGGAGCTGCTGCCCAGGTCTTCAGACCTCCCAGCAGAGCCCCAGGTCTCAATGCCTGCAACCCCAGGTCACCCATCCAAGGGCCGTGCCCCCACATGGACTTCCTTTCTTGAGGTCCCAGTCCCTCCCATCTGAGCATCCCCGTTGTCATTCTGGGTCACCTCATTTGTGCAAATCAAGGTGGGGGGACAGGACCACGCTGAGGCTTGTTCACTGTCACCATGGAAACTGCCAGTGGAGTCAGAGTCCTGGACCCAGATGGAAGAGGAGGTCTCCCAGGCCCGAAGGGTGACTCCAGGAAGCGTTTCTGCTTGGCTTCCCTACTCAGGCTCGACCATGTGCCCTGTTCTCCCTCAAAATCAGCCAGTGCTGGGAGGAAGCATGGCCCTGGGGACCCTGGCTTTCCTGGGGGTGTTTCCCCTCTTCTACAAGACATCATGATAGCTGCCAGTTGCTGTCTCTGAGCTGCTGCAATTTATCTGGTAACTGAGGCATCTCCCAGTTCTGCAAGAAATGACAGGACTGGAGAGAGGACAGGCAGGACCAGGAGACTGAGGCAGAAGCCGCAAGAAGCAGGATGCAGCAGAACAGGACAAGGACGGGCAGTTCTGGAGGGCCTTCAACCCATGTCAAGATGGGAGATGGGGACCAGACTCCCACTGTGATGCTCCGGCAGCCCTGACCTCCGACCGGTCAGATTTGGGGAGGACAACGATAGAAGCCCAGGTACAGGCCAGGTACTGAACAGACAGAGTCTGAGCACAGAGAGACGGGTCTCTGGCTCTGTGCCTTCTGCTGATCCCTTCCAGAAGCTCTGTAAAGGTGACCCCGCTGAGGAATCTGCCCTTACCCCAACCACCAATTCATCTTACAGGCACAAACTCAGGTCTTGGCTTTCCTGTGCCCATTGTCCCCTCCTCCAACTAAGGCTGGGGCTGCTGCATCCAGCGCTCACATCTCTGGGGCCCAGCCTGGCTCATTATCAGGCTTGAGGTCATTATAACACCTGCAGCTCCTGGGCTCCTGTGCATATCCGTCCGAGGCCACCAGAGGGAGCTGCTGAGTGCCGGAAACCGGGCTGGGAATGGGCTTCAGGGAGCCGGAACAGGTATAGGGTTGAGAAATGAGGTGTGTCGGATGCCTTGGTGTTCCCGAAAAGTACCCTTTCAGGACAGTAAGGTGTCCCAATGAAGACTTCTGGACAACTGGAGAATAATGTTTTAGGTTAACTGAACAAAAGACAGCTTTAAAGCCATCCTGAATGTGACAGTCATTCTCTGTGTTTCTATAGTTTTGGCAAATGTGTATTGTTTCATGCAATCATTTTAATCAAGTGATAACTGTGCCATGTTAAAAAAAAAAAAACAACACAAAACACCATCAAGTATTGTAGATAACTGTGACTGAAGGAAATGCATGTCACAGAGGGAGATTAGAATAGAGAATGAGAAACTATGTCTTATGAATGTCTAGAGACAGTTTTCACAGGTGCAGAGAGGCAGTCTGTTGGATCTAGTGTTGGCTAAGAATCATTAAAACTTCAGGGCATGGCTTAGAAAAGAGCCTGAGGTTTAGAGGTGTGGAAAGTGAAGATGTTTCTGTTAAGGAAACATGGTCAGATGGACTCAAAGGCTAATGGCTATGGTAGGGTAGGGTGAGGGGTGATTCCATTCTGTGCCAGAATTTGAACTTGAAATTTTCCAGGACTCTAGTTTATTCTTAGGAACTTACCGCTCTATGAAGAGAAGACACCAACTAAAACTGAACACTGGAACCAGCATTTAGTTCAAAATACCTCCATGAATTGCAAGAGGTCTTTACAATATTAACAGAATATTAATGGAAGTCAAAGAAGAAAGAAATCATTTTTTTTAAGAAAAACATGCAAAAGACTCCTTCCATAACAAAGAATGGGGTGAAAATTAGTAACGATGATCAAAGGAGGTGGAGTTGTATAAAAAAAATAACTCAAGTACCAGAAAATGAGTACGCCTATAAACCCAGGAAAGTAACTCAGGAAGAAAACCATGGCTTCTATGTTGCAGCTCAAGTGCTCTCTAGAGAGATGATACAAGCTATAACCTGTGGCTGGCACTTGATGCATCCTTCTTTAATTAATTATCTTAATTGGAGGCTAATTACTTTACAATATTGTGGTTTTTTGCTGTACATCGACATGAATCAGCCAGGGGTTTACATGTGTCCCCCCATCCTGGAGCCCCCACCCACCTCCCTCCTCACCCTATCCCTCTGGGTTGTCCCAGAGCACCGGCTATGAGTGATGCATCTTTTTAAAACCGTTTTTTAGAGCAGCTTTAGGTTTGAGAGTGGACTACAGAGATTTTTCAGATACTTCCTGCCCACCCTACACGCATAGCCTCCCTGATTATCAACACCACTCACTGGACTATTATATTTTCTATGATGAATGCATCTACACTGACACATCATAATCACCTAAAGTACATAGTTTATCTTTGAGTTCACTCAATGTATATTCTATGGGTTTGGGACAAACGTGTACTTGCATATATCCATCATTATAACATCATAAATAATATTTAAAACCCTTAAAATCTTCTGTGCTCTGCCCCCTGCATTGGGAGCTCCAAGTCTCAGCCACTGGACCACCGGAGAAGTCCCATGTCTGACTTCAGCGTCTCTAGTGCTCAGTACATAGCAATGTGTATTTGGTGAGTGAAT
The DNA here is from genome assembly GCF_023699985.2 of Odocoileus virginianus. Taxonomy (NCBI): domain Eukaryota; kingdom Metazoa; phylum Chordata; class Mammalia; order Artiodactyla; family Cervidae; genus Odocoileus; species Odocoileus virginianus. Next base: position 35,454,149 of record NC_069706.1, read on the forward strand.
AAGTGACTGATAAAAATGAGTTTGATAATTAACTCCTCCCAAGTCACTTTCCTGAGGAAGCCATCAGTTCACGGGTCCAATTCCTACTATCCACTCAGTTCTTATTATTTTATTTTGACACACATTGTTTCATTTAAATCCTACAACAATGATGCCAGGTAAGCATTATATCCCTATTTTACAGAGAAGAAAACTAGGATTCAGGCCATTGAAGCATCTTGCCCAAGTCAGAATTGCTTAACCAGAAAAGGTTATCGCCACCTTTCCAGAAAGAACAAGATGGTGGTGAGGCATCATCATTGCTTCTGGAGAAGGCAAAAAGAAGTTGTGTATCACTAGGGTATTGCTTATTTCCGACCTTAGGGTGCAGTCCCAGAGCTTGGACACATAGTTACTCTGCAATCAAACCTAAGTAAAGTGAAAGTCACTTAGTCGTGTCCCACTCCTGGGACCACTCTGACTGTAGCCCACCAGGCTGCTCCGTCCATGGGATTCTCCTTCTCCAGGAGATCTTCCCGACCCAGGAATCGAACCCGACTCTCCTTCATTGCAGGCAGATTCTTTACCAACTGAGCTATGAGGGAATCAAACGTATTTAGAATCAGCCTGGACACAGACTTTTCCTGGTGACCGGGGATTCCTTGAATCTCCCATCAAGCACAGTTGGGACAAAGATCTTAATATGCCCCCGTCATCCTTCACAACAAATTTAAGGCGACAGAGTAAGAAAGCTAAGATGCTCTTCCCCTATTCCCCCTCACCCCCCTCTTTTGGTCCCTTCCAATCTCCTTCTGGGGCTGGAAGCCCAAGGTGAGCCTTATCACTTCCACTCCCACCCCTTCACCCCCGCCCCCTTCCCGCCCGGCTTCCCCACTGCGGGGTCGCGGGGCTCTGCCTTCTTTACTTCGCCCTTCAACTCATGGCGTACTTGCAAGCCCAGCCTCCTTCCATTCTTGACCTGCTTCCCGTGAGCCTCTGCTTTTGGCCCCCAGAGGGCATTGCTCCCTACCCAGCAGTCCTTGCGCGGTCTGGCCGAGCGGACAGCAGGACTCCAAGATGGCGTCAGTCGGTGAGTCTCCGGGTCCATTTAGGGCTACTCGGGTGGAGGCAGGAGTCGGGGTTTGGGGCCCAGTGCCCAGAGTCACACTGGGAAGAGAGGGACAGAGTGCAGGAGCCGCCTCCCCTTCGCTCAGGACCTTCGCCGCGCCCTCACTTCAGGCCTACCGGACTCTGTTCAGGGTCCAGCTCCGCCCGACCCTCCTCCGCTCGCACAGCGGTGCCTCCTGGCTGCCCAGAGCCGGCGCCGCTCGGCTGCGGCCGGGAGGGCGACGGCATCCCGGCGACGCGCCTCGGGGCCTGGGAATGCGCGCCTGGGACCACCTTCCTCTCCCCGCTGAGGAATGGCACTCTCATCCATGCTCTGGCAGTTTGTTTGCACCTGAGCCCTCCGTGTTAAGCGGAAGCTCAAATTAAGTTCCCTACGGAGCTATGCCTGGGACAGAGCCTGACACCACGGAAGGGTCGACGCTTGAGTGTGTTGAATAGGCTTAGAGAGGTGAAGTGACCTATTCAAGGTCACTAGTGGTGCATGGGCTGAGCTGGGATTCAAACCTAGGCTTCTGGGGTCTTGTGGTAAACTGAGCTTTTAATCACACAAGCGACCGTGTGACCGTCAGCCTTTTCGATGATACGCGTGTATAAATCTCTACACTCACCAGACTGTCCACGGTGATTTTTTAAGAAATACTGAAACCACCATGTTTTAGCTCTGGATCCTCACAGTAACCTTGTCAGCGCCAGGAACGTTGATCCCATTTTAAAGGTGAGGAAAGGAACAGGTCAGAGATGTGGTATGGCTTGCCTGTGGTCACACTGCATGATAATGGCGGAATTCGACTCATGGGGCTGTGTGTTCCTGCAGTTTCTATATTCTTAAATCTCAGCCTGGAGAAATGAAAAGGGGGTCAAAAAAGATGATAACGATGGTTTTTTTTTCGTCTGTAAGAACGGGCATGAGAATGTTTATCCAGGGTAGTTGTGTTGTGTAGACAGGACAGCATGTGAAAAGGAAACCTTGAGTCTTGGTTTGTTATTGTAGCAGAGAGTTGTGGAGAGCACTGTGAACTAAGGACACCTGATGTTTGTAAGGTGCTCGGAACACCGCCTGTGCCACTGTTGAGTGCTGTCATCCAGCTTTCCCTGTGTGACCTTTGGGTAAGGTCATGTCACATCTGGCCCATTAGTGTCACCCAGGTGAAGGAGTTGGAGTCCATATACTGATGAGCTTTTAGGCGATCTCTGTCACCAGAGCATAAAGCCACGAATTCATTATCAGATAAAGTGATGGAAGTACCAACAGGGATAGATGAGATATGGGTTGACAGAGTGGCCAATCAGCTGGATTTCCTGTGGCCTATTTTTTGTATGACCTGTGAACCAAGAACAGTTTTTATGTTTTTAAAAACTATTTGTTCAGGGACTTCCCTGGTGGTCTAGTGGTTAAGGCTCTGTGCTTCCACTGTGGGGCTGGGGTGGGGGGTGGGGGTTTGGGTTCCATTCCTGGTCAGGGAACTAAGATCTTGCCTGACTTGCAATGTGGCATGTGTGCATAAATAGTTGTGTTTTCTTTTTTTAAGACTATGTTACAGAGACCTTGTGTGACCTGCAAAACTTAAAACCTTTCACTCTCTGGTTGGATTTAGCACACAGAAGACATTTGTGTCTTTTCGTGTCTCTCCATATAGGTGGACAGTATGCTTCTTGAAGTCATAAAATCAAGTCAGGTAGTCACCTGCCCTCCCAAGAACCTGTGGTCTTTTCTTAACCTTCAGTGAAATTCTGTCATGACCAGGAACTGTGTGTGGGGAACTCCCACCTTCAGATAGCTCACAGACAGGCAGGAAGACAGATAATAATAATTCCTATTTACATAGTACCTAGACTTCAGTAGCAAGGTGGGTACTATTCCTACTTTATTTTACAGAAGAGGAAACTGAGGCACAAAGAGGGCAGTAACTTGGCTGAGGGCACACAGCGTCAAAGTGGCACTAAACCCAGAGTACTTGATGGTGGAGTCTGCTCTGTTCATCACCACGCTCCACTGGTATGAACCAGCCGCTGCAGAGGGGTGTTGGGCGAGGACCAGTATGCAGCCAAGGACTAAGGCCTTGTGTTCTGCTGAGAGAGAAACTCTTGGAGTGAGTGAGTGTGCATGCATCTCTGATGAATCTGATGGTCCCCTGGAGTTTTGTGATGGTGCTGTACTTGGCTCTCCTTAAGGCTAATGTGTGTGTGTGTGTGTGTGTGTGTGTGTGTGTTGTATTTTTTTCCTGTGCTTATACATTTCTTGGTTTTGGTTACAGAAATGCTGTCTTCTTCATAGTACAGATATATAACTCTTGGAGCTACTCTCCATGGGGTTGCAAAGAGTCAGACATAACTGAGTGACTTAACCATCACCACAGATACATAAATATGAAGAAAAATAAATGGTTGACATTTTTTCTCCTGTGATGTGCCAAGGCACTTGTCAGCCCCTGAACAAGAATGCAGGATATGTGAATGTTTTCATGGTCTGTGTGAATGTGCCATTAAGCCTGATGATGGCCCTTGCCCTTGGTCAGAGCTCATGGGGGGATCCCCCCGCCCCCGAATTCTCAAGGTGGACCTTAAGGAGCCCAAGCCTTCCTGAGACCTGAAAATGGAGAAGAAACCTTGGAATGATTAAGTCCAGCTCCTTCTGCTCATCTTTAAGAAGCAGCAGTACCCCTTGATTCCTTGCTCTGAAGAGTGCACCTGCCAAACAACCTTTTAAAGTGAACGTCTGGGAAGAGGACAGCAGAGGAGAGATCATTTCCTCCTTTTATGAGCATATGAATCTGAGCGTTCACAGGGCCAACCCCTCCCTGGCCCCTTTCCTATTTTACTCTTAAGCCGAGAGATGAATGCAGTATGGCCTCAGACAAGAGCCCTTCCTGTGTCCAGATTCTCAATGGGAAATGATCTGGGGCCCATGGGGCCTCTGAAATGGCTTTTACTAAGTCATTTGACATCTGTGGTCTGAGGTGGGATGCTTGAGGTAGGAGTCAGATTGGCTTCAGGAGCATGGGAACCAGACCTGAGGTCGAGTTGTGCCTCCACGGCCTGCAGGCTCTCTGCCTTTGTTCAGGATTCACCGACTTCTCTGAGTCAGTTTTCCCTACTCCTCCCTATAAAATAAAGGCATCCATCCTCCACTTTTATCTCTTCTTCATGGCCCTTAGTTCTTTTTACATAGTTATTGCTAGCAGGCTGTTATTCAGGATCTTGTTCTGCGATATATAGACTCTGGCTTAAGATAATATATTTGCTGTGACATGTGTACCCATCATATTACTTACATGCAGCCTCTGTTTAGTGATGTTATTGAATGCATCATTATTGAGCGGTTGACGTGACACAGACAGATGCTGTTTGTGTTACTGGGAGACCCTTTCAGTGGGTGTGTTTTTGCATTGTCCTTTTCAGTACCACTGAAGGAGAAGAAGCTCCTGGAAGTCAAACTAGGGGAGCTGCCAAGCTGGATACTGATGCGGGACTTCACCCCTTCGGGCATCGCTGGAGCATTTCAAAGAGGTCAGAGCCTTATGGGCATGTGTAAATAAGAGCAATCCTCTGGGTCTTCAGGTCTTTTTTTTGCCCTGAATTAACTTGACCAGTTTTAGACCTGAAAATTATGTAGAGGACAGAGTGAGATTATTAGGCCTCGAATTTCCATGTTTGATGGGTCCTGTGAAAGGCTGGCTTGAAAATATTTCAGATAAGAATATGTTTTCTCGTGTCTGGAATGTGTACCACTGCCTCTGTGTTAAAGAAATGTCCTAAGCCTACAGAAGATGAACTGGAAGCACAGGGGATACCAGTCTGCGATGCTCGTCTCCCTGCGAGCCCAGACTTCTAGGATGGACGTTTGAAATGGTCTTTCAGGTCTGTCCTTTGAAAGTGCGTGACCAGGCATATCAGTCCTGTGTCATGTCATGGGACCTGTGTGGTCACCAGCCCCCCGAGGGGTGGGGCGGGGGGCTTATTCTGTTTTCCTTTCTAATTCTGACCAGCCTTTGCTGTCTTTTGCGATCCGTTTCCTCCTGCCCTGAGGCCTGTCCTCAGCTTTGCCCTCTCCCATTAGAATGTGGCCTCCTCCTGTTTGCAGGCTACTATCGGTATTACAACAAGTACGTGAACGTGAAGAAAGGGAGCATTGCGGGGGTCTCGATGGTGCTGGCGGCCTACGTGTTTTTCAACTACTGCCGCTCTTACAAGGAGCTCAGTGAGTCTCTTCTGGGTTGCTTTGCCTCTGCTGGGGTTTCCCCTGATAGGGCGGGATTGGTTCACCTTCTCATTTAGAAGTCACGCCACAGACAGCTGAAGAATTGGAGAGACCTACCAGAATATGGCATGTTTTAAGAGAGAAAACTGTGGCAAAGAGAAAGACAGGAAGAGTAAGATGAACATGAGGTGAAAATTTTAGGCAGCGCTTTGTCAGATACCGCAGGCTCTGCCAGAGGTTGGTGGGAAACTTGGCTTCATCTTCCTAGCAGCCAGTGTGAAGAGGGAAGTGTGTTGAGGGCTGCAGTCTATTTGTGAGCTCTGGAAAAGCGTGGCGTCTCCCATTCTGAGATCCGAGAGGAGCCTGCCTGGAGGGAGAGGCCAGGGAGTGCCGGCAGGGGCCACTGACCGGGCGCTGGTGTCCAGCCCCCTGCCGGCCTGGGGCATCCCGAGCAGCGCTGGCCCTGAGGGTGGCTGCTTGGGTGGTTTCTTCCGAGCGGGAGTGCCTTCAGGGAAGGCGGAGCTGGCTGGGGGGGGCAGATGAGCTCCTGATTCCACCAGCAGGCTGTGGGGTGTCTCCTGAAAGGAGTTCTCAGGAGGGCTTCACCCGGTTTTGGCCCACTCCCCTCCCTGTCGTCCTGTGCTTTCTCCAATGGTGAAGAAACTACCATTTTGCTTTTCTGACTCCAGAACACGAGCGGCTACGCAAGTACCACTGAAGAGGGCGCACTCTGCATTCCTGACCATCATCTTTGCCCAGCACCCCCAAATCCTTTCATATCCTAATGGAGAATTAACATCCAATAAAACATGACTGGTACTTGGACTGCCTCACTGGCTCAGCCGATTGCCTGCCCTGTAGCTCCTCCTGCTGCACAAGCTGGGGTGGGGTGGTTCTCCAGCTCCCAGAGGGAACTGTCAAGACAGCCCAGGACTTTGAACCTTGAGCTTCAGGATCTTGCCCCAGTGTCCTGGAGGTCACCTAGTGCCCCGTCAATAGTACTAAGGTGTTTATCTTCTCTCTGCCTCACTTTTGGTCTTTTGTCAGCTGAGACACTCACAGTATAAGGCAGATGCCCTAGTTCCTAAGAATGGTCTCCCGTCCCCCATCTTTCTGCACCATCCTGGGCTATTGGGATCTCGGGGAACCAGGCATGTGGGCTCATCTGGTCCTGGTAAGTAAGCCTCACTTGCAGGAAGGCCAGCGGGAGGACACAGGTGGGAGGGGAAAGCACAAGTCCCAACAGGAGCTCAAGACTGCTGTGTCCAGCAACCTCTTACATTTCACCAGAGGCCTTTAGTAAAGTGACAGCAAGGTCAGAATCAGTTTCTTACTAAGGGGTGTGTGGTGAGCATATACACGCGTGGAGTGTCAGGGGTGAGATGCTGTGTCTGATTACCTCCCGCACCATCTGAAGTTGAAAGAACCAGACTCCCAACATCTGAGATGAGGGACGCCTGCCAGGTGACTGTCTCCGTGACCAGGCTTCCAGTATACCACCCTGACGCCCCAGCGTCACTTCGTGTCGTGAGATTACATTCGCTCAGAGGGCAAGAGGGAGCACCACCGTCAGCCAGCAGCAAGGACCCTGTCCTTGTCATGGAGTCCCTGAAGTAATGAGACACAGCTTACAAAACAAGCTTTAATCAGCTTCCTAGAAATGGTTCCTGTAGTTGGACTCGAATAGGCCCATTTGCCCCGCAGGCTGCAGGTGGCGGTTTCACATTTCCAGGCTCAGAGGCAGGGGCCTCTCCTCTGGGCCCATGGTGTCTGACAGTTCAGATGCTCGATGGCCTGGGAGGTAGGTGCGCAGGTAGACTGCGTGTCTGTGGAAAAGCTGGCGGCAGCTCCAGCTAAGGTATACCTTAAACACCGTCAGGCAGGTGCCCCGGGAAGATACACCCAGAGGAAAAAGGCCATCACACCTGACAGCCTTGGCCCTGCACCCTTCCTCAGCCGTGGCCACCAGGGAGCAGGACCCGGCTGGGGTAGCAAGCACATGAGCTTGCCCTGGGGGGCTGCCTCGTTCAAATCCCACCAACAGATGAGCCTCTGATTCAGCAGGACAGGGAGGAAGCGGGCACGACTTGGCTGCAGCTTTGAACACTCCGCCAGCCCCTGGTGTTTAAGGAGGCCCACACCCGAGGGGAAGGGCTGCCCTCTCTACAGAACTGCTATAAGCACAAGCCCTGTCCCACAGCTCCCTCCCTCCTGAGAGGGTGGTGTGCAGAGTCCCAGACAGGAGGCCAACCTGAGGGGCCAGACTGGACTATGTCCCCCTTTTAAAGGAGATTACAGCAAAATGACGGGGATACTGACAAGACGGAGCCCCTGAGGATAAAACCCAGGTGCCTGCCTGCCTGCCGGCTCCAGCCAGAGTGGCACCAACGCTGGCATTAAACAGTTAAAATGCACACTCCCAGGAATGGCCCAGAGCGCCGCCGGCACGGGGCTCCCCAGGCAGCTCTGAGCCGGCTCCAGCTGCTGTCACTGTCCGCTGAGGAAGGCCAAGTGCCCTTTGGTGCATCTGTTGGCGTAGTGTCCTTTTTCACCACACTGGGAACAGCGGGGAGGGAGGGAACAAACAGAAAACACCGTTTCAGATGCAGTTCTCAACTGAGGCAGCACCCCACCCAGTACCAGGCTGGGGACAGGGACGCTGCAATTCTGGGGTATACAGACTCATTCAGGTGGGAAGGGAGTTCCAGAAAGTCAAGTGGCCCAGGAACCACAGGCAGCAACTAACTCAGCAGGCAGAAGAAAGCACGTGGCCACGGCAGCCTCTGGTGTTCGGGTTCAGAAGAAAAGCCCAGGGCACCAGAGCGCCCCGCCTGAGCGGGGACCACACCCCGCTGCACCTGGCCGGCGGTCACTTACCTCTGAGGCACAGCTCTGGGACTCCCCGGGGACAGGGAGGCGGCAACGCGGGAGAAGCCCGCAGGCTGCTCCCCCAACTCAGGGGCTCTGTGCGTGGACAGAGGGTGGGCTGCACCCAAAAGGCTCTCCCTCCTGGCTCCTAAGTATGCTCCTCCTGCATACTTATCTAAGCTACCCCTGCGCCAGGTTTGGTCACAGGATCAGAGAGGCGGGAAAATTGATTAGACTTGGGTCAACAGATCTGGCAGAATCTCCTCAAAACATCTAGCACTGACCCTGAATTCCTGTCCCTGCTGACGATCCAGACCCTCCCTCAGTTTCTCTTCATCCATTCTCCTTACCCCTCAGAGAGCACAAGGGGATTATAAGGAAGGAAAAGGCAGCCTCAACCACTGAACAAGGGGTTGGGAGACAGACAGGGGCACCCATCTGACACCAAACCCCCAGCGCCCTCTCAGTCCTCGCTTCCTCGGTCTGGAACTTGGGGCTTTGGCCTGTTCTACCCCGACCCCACAGTCCCCGAGTTCTCGAGCCCGTCTGACCTTCAGGTGTAAGCCGTGTGCACGAGTGGCCTGTATGGCCGCCAGCTGGGCCTTTGGTCACCAGAGGGAGGGACTGAGCGCCTCCACTTACAGCACCTGGCATGTCTACTGGCCTCCCGGAGTCCCGAGGCGGCTTGAATATCAACTGTGCCCGCGGCATGAAGGGGTGGTCAGGTTTGTCCCCTAACCCCGTCTTTCTATGGAAGCTGGCTCTTCAGAGGCCCTGCTGAGTCCTGGAGGGGCGAGGCGACAGCACAGCTGACCCAGGACGCCCGAGGCGCCTGGCTGCACTTGAGCACTGCCTGGTCCCTGGTCGGAAGCTACCTGACAACCTCCCCCTCACTCACCTGCTTCCACAGCCCCTTTCCACACTCTCCTCGCCGGTCAGGGCTCAGGCTCATAAATTTGCGAGGTCTTCCCTATACACATGGGCACTCCTAACTGGTGTCTGGGCACCTGCCTCCCCCTCCCTCAGAACACAGACCCCTCCTGGGAAGGAGCGACGGCAGAAGGTCTCCGCAGAGGAGGTGCTCAGCAAGTGTCTGACGCCCAGAGTGGCTCAGCCCTTCCTGAAGGCAAGTTCTAGGGACAATATAAGCGTATAGTTTTTGACTCGTCCCTTCTACTTGTGGGTGCTCCAGACGCCAGACAAGAGCTCACCAATGTCTGTCAGGCTTAGTGCTGTTTTTAGCAGCAAAAACTAGAACTAATTACCAACAGAGAACTGGTAAAATTATGGAGCCACTGAAAGACCTTGGAGTAACTTATCCTGACACAGACTCAGAATGTAAGGTAAAAGGGATCCGAGGACACTACACCCGAGGGCCCTGTTTATATTAAAGATCATCTTGTCCTTGTGCTCGTGTGAGTAGGTTCAGAAGAGCACGTCTCCGAGTGGTGCCCCTGTAGGAGCTGTGAGTGCAGAGGGCACAGAAAATAGCGTGGTGGGTGGATGGCCACGCGCAGCGGCTTCCCTCAGGAGAGGTGGGGATAAAGGCCAGCACCCACGGTGCACCCCCAGCACTTGTGCGTCATCTAGAAGCCTTCACAAGAAACAGACTCGTTCTGTGTTCCGTCTGATCCCCCCAGATCTGAAGCCTCTGTGAACCTTGTTCTGCTGGTCGTTTCTGCTCACTCGCTGGTGTCTGTCCCCGTCTATAGTGTTTAGTTCCGAGCTCTCTTGTGGGGAAACCTCATTGTGGGAATTCTGTGTGGGCTGGATTGAGAATTAATATCTCGAAGCTACGTTGCCAGGGGCTGTTTTAGATTAGAAAATGCAGCCTGTGGCTTTTTGGCCCTCACCAAGGCTCAGACTCGAGGAAGGGCTTGCCCACCAGTGATGAACATCTCTGAAAGGACTTTCCTCGCCCACTTTCCACCCAGAGCCAAGAGTTTTCCCTGAAGGCCCCATTTTGTGTGTATGTGTCCTGATTCCTCAGCACGCAGACCTAAAGCTTTGTCCCTCCCCTCATGTGTGCCGCGTGGGGTGTGAGGACCCCTCCCCCGCAGAGGTTCAGGGCTCACTCCGTTCCCGGGCTCTGGAAGATCCCAATCCCTTTCTTGGGTGTGCAATCTGTTCACGCAACAGCAGCTGTTTAGTTGTTAACCTGGCCTTAGTGTGTCGTGGAAGTGGCATGGTCTAGCTCACCGGAGTGGCCCCGTTTTGCTCTTCCAATTAGCAAAAATAAAGATGTCTTCATTCTTCAACATGAGCTAACTCTCTGGGGAAGGAGGGAATGACCATGGACTGTGAAAGACGCCCCCGCCAGCCCCAGGACTCACCTTGTAGCAGGTGACCTGCTCCAGCGGCCGGGGTCCTCGGTTGCCTGCACTGCTGTTTTGACTCTGCATGACCCCGATGACCTGCGGGGTTCTCTGCTGGTTGGGAGAAGAGTTCTGACTCGTTAACTGGATCAAGGAGGACGACCTTTGTAATGGCGGATTGTTACTTTGCTGGAAAGAGTTACACAACACGGTTTTACTGCGGAAAACACGTGCAGGCAGACTACCAATGGGGAGAGGAAAAAAGAGAGCGGGCTTTCTCCCGCATGACCGTGACCGTAACCAGCAGGAAGAAGGGCTTCTGTGGCGGCCCCACTCGGGAGAGCAGGCGGAAAAGAAACGTCTGGTGATGATGGCAGGAGCCGCTGCCCGAAAAACACCATGCAGACACACAAAAACGAAAAAGAAAAGTGGAAAACAAAACACCAAAGAGACAGGCGGTCTCTGGGGCGGCAGGGCGAGGGCATGAGCAGGCCTTACTTTTGTTTGTGAGGTTCTAGCTTCAGGTCAGGATGAACGCTTGGTTCAGCCAGCTGTTTAGAGCCTACACGGCGGGCAACAGTCACAGAAACGAGTCGGAGGCTGACACGCTGACCTGCGGTCTAGGGGCTGAGAGGGCCCTCCACTAGGGAGCAGGGGGGACGGGGCACCTCGGCGGGGCCCGACCCGGTGGGACCCTGCGTCTGGGCCCATCAGTGCAGGAGCCCGGGCTGGGGACTGGGAACGCCCGGCTCTGCTGACAGCAGTTCTCCTGGTTTATCCCACACACTTGGGGTGGTGGGGGTCAGGGTGGTGAGGGTGGCTGTGTCCCCTCCCAGCTGCTCGACCTCCAGCACAGACGGGGGCCAGACCGGGCCCCGACAGTGGGCTCAGAGTCCAGCCAGGTGAGAGGTGAGGCTTCACGACTGGCGGGCAGCTCATCAGCCTGCTGAGACCCCACCGGGGACATCCGCCTGGCCTTCCTCCAGGACCTGACCACCACCCGTAACCAAACCCAAAGTGCCCTTTGTTTGAGGGGCACTGCCACAGATTCCCATGTGTTCAGGGCAGTTCCCTCTCCTTATGCTCGAGGGGAACGGCCCACTGTGGCCTGGGCGTGGGGCCCCCTCGTCTAGGAGACTGGAGCCAGCTGGTCCCTCAGCCTCTGTGCCCAGCATCCCTTCCCACAATTGGGCCGGGCCAGAGAAACAGGCAGCCTCGCCTCTGCTCCTAGGTCTGCTCCCGCCCCGCCGGGCCCCTCAGGCAAGTCCCGTTGTGGAGGGAGGGGTCTGCAGCTAGCACGGCAGACATGGGGCGCCCAGCTGCCTACAGGCCCACAGGCAAGACGGGGAGAGGAGCCTGGCGGTGCCTGGCTGGAGCAGGCCGCCCTCCACCTCGAGAAGGTGCCGGCCACTCTGCCCCCTTGGAGTTTCTGCCAGAACCCGGGTGACTCCCCTCCGGGCTCCGGCCCCCGCCCCTACCCTCCTCTCACGGCCTGCCGCCGGCTCCCCAGCAGACCCCACACCGAGGCGGGCACTGAGGGCGCTGTGGCCAGGGCGCTGCTGGGCTCCGCCGTACCGCGGGCCCGGGGCACGGTACCTTCGTGGGTGGTTGCGTCTGCTGCGGCAGTGGGGGCTGCTCGGTGGTTCCCATCGGCAGTTCAAATCGAGGGCTGGTCACAAGAGGAGAAGAGGAGAGAGAGGAGCTAGGCGGGGAGGCTCCCACGTTCTGGCCCCAGGAAAATCCCAGCCGGCCTCTCGCCGAGCCCAGGGCCACACGAGCCGCCTGGACGGAGGGCGGGGGCTGGCACTCAGCTCCGCCAGGCTTCGGGACGGATCTGAGGCGTCTGGACTCAGACCCAGCTCTGCCTACACCAAGTCGTGAGCCCCGGCGAGCAGTGCTCAGACAGAGGAAGGAGACATGGCTGGAGGGCACAGAGGCCCTCCCGGCACACACCCTTCGCTGCAGGGACGGTGTTAGACCTCTGCCCACAGAGTCCTGGTGGACATGCCCCCCGCACCCCCCTGGCCACACAGAGGAACCCCTGGGCCACCTGCAGGCTCCCAGGCTTGCATCTCGGGTGGGGGACCAAGCCAGCAGCACCAGCCACCTGCCCACTACGTGGCAGTGAGCAGGACACGGCTGCCAGGCCGGTGCCAGCAGTGTGGACAGAGGCAGTGAGGGGTGGGGCGGCTGATGCTACTCTGGGTCCCAGTGCCGCCACCCACGACCACCCAAAGTGACAGACGGGCACGGAGGCCCAGGGGAGGGGTGCTGGGCCGTGCTGGCAGGAGGACTGGGCTCTAGAGGCCACAGACCTGCCTCTAACCAAGCACCCCCACCTGTCCCCACCTGCCCCTGGCCAGGGGCGGGGCTTGGAGCCTCAGCGTTCCCATGTGTGAAATGGGGACCTTCTTTCACACGAGGGTCTCTGAACCAGTGAAAAGGGAAGCCCAAGCTCAGTGCCTTCACGTAGGAGGCCCTGCCTGAGACTGAAGTTCCCTTCCATGAGGGCACAGGTTCTTAGCTTGAGGTCATGTGTGTCTGAGTTTTTCTGGAGTACAGGGACCAGAGTTTTTATGTGAGGCCGAGATGGACTGTGACCCAGTAAAGGTCAAACCCTGGTTTAGGCAGAACCACCTCTGGGCTCAGAGCAGTGGTGGCCCCTCCCTGCCTTCCACCCGTTCCCAGACCCGGTCATGACGCTGCCCAGTGATCAAAGCCCAGATGGGCCCAAGAGAGACACGGGGGCACAAGGCCTGGTACTCACTGCATGAATTTACAGGAGGGCCCCTCTGGGCAGAATCCCACGAGGTAATTGACACAGATGACTCTCCGCGTGTGCCGGTGCCTGCACAGGGGGCCTGCGGACCGAGCACAGGCCCACTCAGACCGTCTCCTCTTCGGGGGGCAACTCGAGCCCTGCCCACACCGCCACCCCGGGGTCAGAGCACAAGAACAGGGCTTCAGATGCTGGCTCTGACTCGTGCTCAGCAGGGCCGGTGGGCAAGACACACAGCCTCTCAAACACTAGTCTCCTGGTCAGAAATCTAGGTGAGAATGCGGTCCAGGGGCGCCTGTCCTGGGGAGGGACTCGAGGGTGTGACAAAGCCTCACCAGCCCCCAAACGCCTAACACGATGTTTGTAGGAACAGGAGGGACGTGGGCAGAGGGGGGCAGGACGGGCCTCTGGCCGGGAGCCCCGCTCCCCTACACCTACCGTGCTTGCAGAAGCCGCGGTCGTACCACGGGCAGTCCTTGATCTTGGACTCGGGGTCGATGTGCAGGAAGGGGCACTCCTTGTTGCTGCACTCCCCTGCGGGGACCAGACAGGCGTCCACCTGGGGGCGCGGGACCCAGACCCACCCCCGATCCTCCAGAGGCCAGGGCCATGGGACAGCAGGGAGGGCTGGGGGTTCCGGTGCCCTGTCCTGGCCAAGCGAGCCCTGAGACCCAGGGCAGTGTGTCTCGGAGCCTCAGTCTCCTGGGCTGTACCTGGGCTGCGACGGTCCTTCCCCCACAGTCTGTGCTGTCTCGGGGGTCACAGACACTGACAGAGGCGGGCACAGGGTTCACCTCGTCAAACAGCTCCCGGCTCCACCCCTCACCCACAGGAGGTGTCCTGGGCATCGTGGGGGGTCCAGATGTGCAACGCAGCAGCTGAGACCAGCGGGGAAATTACCGGTCTGCCCTGATGCGCTCTTCATGTTGGGACAAGGAGAAGGTCTGAGGACTGCCTCTCAGGACAAGAGGAGGGAAGCTTTGGGAACTCACAGCTGGGGCCCTCTGGTTGTCGTGTAGTCGCTCAGTCGAGTCCGACTCTCTGTGACCCCGTGGACTATAGCCCGCCAGGCTCCTCTGTCCATGGGATTTCCCAGGCAAGAATACTGGAGTGGGTTGCCATTTCCTTCTCCAAGCGATCTTCCCAACCCAGGGATGAAACCAGCTTATATTGCCTCTACAAAAAAAGCTACAACTATCATTAACAAGCCAGCAGGCATACCTGTCGGGCTGCTGAAAGAATCAAGGTCTCCTTGGACAACAGTGCACAGCAGGCTGCCAGCCCCCTGCCTAAGGCCAGCAGTTCCGGGGCCAGAGCCCAGCCTCATCCTGACCAACAGGGCTTCTTCCTGGGCAGCCTCGCCCAAGGTAGAGCCGAGGAGTCTAGTTCCATCGGGGAGCACGTCAGCTGCACTGAGCCCTGGGCCAGCCCTACTGCCCCGGCTTCACAGAGTTCATAAGCTCAGCGGAGGCCACGTGTCCTCTGAGCAGAAACAAAGGCAATCTCCATTTCCCAGGTAAAGAGGAGGGCTTTCTGCCACCAGAAGACGGTGCACCCCACTGGCTGTTCTTAAGGAGTGTTTTAAGGAGATCAGTCCTGAGTGTTCTTTGGAAGGACTGATGTTGAAGCTGAAACTCCAATACTTTGGCCACCTGATACGAAGAGCTGACTCATTTGAAAAGACCCTGATGCTGGGAAAGACTGAAGGCGGGAGAAGGGGATGACAGAGGGTGAGATGGTTGGATGGCATCACTGACTCAAGGGACATGAGTTTAAGTAAACTCCAGGAGTTGGTGATGGACAGGGAGGTCTGACGTGCTGCAGTCCATGGGGTCGCAAAGAGTCGGACACGACTGAGCGACTGAACTGAACTGAACTGACTGAGGACAGACCGGCTCCTACCTGGGATCACACTTCTAGAGAGAAGGCCTCTAGACACCACTCCAGCAGCAACGGCTGACTAAGGGAGAAGGTTCACTGGAGCAGAAACAAGGTCCCCAGCCAGCTGCCCTGCTCCTGTGCCCGCCGTGAGACCCAGATCTGCCTCAACCTCCCAAAGTGCTTGCAAGTGCTCAGAAAACGGACGCACGGGGAGACACGGGGGTCAGGAGAGAATAACCCTAAGTCCCCAGAACTAAAGGGGCTGCTGAGGTTGGCAGGCACCGCAGGCGCCGGAGCAGCTACTCACGGCGAGTCTCCTGCCTGTGGGGCCTCTGGGGGCTCCCCACCCCGCCGCGGGGGGTGCCTCACCGAACTTGGAGTAGAAGTAGCACTCGGGCATCTTGGTCATGTCGTACTCATGCAGGAACTCGCACTGGTCCCCCTTCTTGCACAGCCCCCGCAGCCAGTGCTTGCACACCACCGTCTTCTCACCACTGATGTGGCGGAACGGGCACATGCCCCCTGCCGGGGAAGATGCGTGTGAAGACCCAGCGCCCCCGCGAGCCGCGTGTCCTAGAATGTGGTGGCTGCCCTGGCAGGAGGTGGTGTGATTTCAGGCTGCACACGAGCACACGCTTCAGGTTTTAATAGCTGTGGATTTTATTGTGACGTGTCTTGGGAAAATATAAAACATCCAATTGAGGTGTCACAGATATTTCTCTAAGACGGAAACTTCAGAAGCCTAAGGGTGGTGGGGGGAAGGGGGGGCGTTTTTCTTAATTTAAAGAAGAGTTCTGGTGATATAAAGACACGTCAACATTTGTAGGAGCAGTAAAAGACTGGGGGTGGGGAACACACCTAGGGACACCGTGAGTCTGCAGAAAGCAGGGCGAACAAGGGATCCGAGAGCTTGTGGGTCTGCCCAGGGTGGTGGAGGGTACCCCGGGGGGATGCAGGAAGCCAGGGTCTCTTACCTTTGCCACAGGCAGCTTTCAAAAAGAATTCACAGACAGCAGCCCCTGACTCTGCAGAAAGAATGAGAGGTGTCAAACAGGGTGAGGTGTGACTGCTACCTGTGACATCTGAACACAGGGTGGGGACCCCTCTGGCCTTTAACCCACGCAGGAGTCCAGGTACAGGAAACAGAAACCTGAGGAAGCAAGGAGAACACTCCCCACTGTGACATCCAGGACCTCCTATAAGCAAGATGCTTTCCAGGAGTCAGAAGTGGATGGGAGAAGGAAGGATGGAGCACAAGCTCACAGAGATTAATTACTCCCCGCCCAGACCTTCCAGAAGGCTGATTCAGGGGCTCTGTATCCTGAGCCCAGAGGGATAGAATGATCTAGGAAGAACAAGCCAGTGGGGATTCTCAGGAGGAGCCTGCCCCAGAGAAGAGGCGGGTGCCTCGGAGACGCTATTCTGGAGGGAAGAGCGTCACTGAAGACACGGGAGCAGGACTGCTTTTGGTATGCAACGCCAACATGCAATGATTAAAGGGGCACGGACTTCCGCTCCCACAGATGCAGCTGGTTCAGGTGAGGGGAGCAGGAGAATAAAAGCTGAGCGCTGAGAAACCAATGGGGTCCAGGGCTGTTCCAAGGAGCCCAAGAATTCACCTGCCATGGCCACCAGAACAAAAAGTCTGTGGCTTCTCAGTTTTCTCTATCAGCAGGCATCTTAGGAAACCCACCGACACCATCTCTAAAGACCACTTGCATGCCTCTGCTTGCTAACTTGCAAGAGACTCATTGGCCTCTTGGAAGCAGGCAGATTTTGCTAGGACAGATTTAAGGTTACAAAAGTAGGAGTCACAGGGGTGTCACTTGTTCGCATTTCAAAAAAGTCTGAGAAGTCTTACTAAAACATTAGAAAAGTACCATTTAAGAGTATTTCTGGGCCTTCATCCTTTACAGAGGTTAAGTCTGTTTCATTCCCTAAAGTCCACTGTCCTGGGGGTCAGGTTTTAGGCAAACAGGATAAAGGAGTTTGCCTTCAGGACAGAACTGATATGCCCACTCCACATCAGGATGGGAATGGGGACCTCCCTGGTGGTCCAGTGGTTAAGAATCCACCACCTTGCAATACAGGGGACAAAGGTTCGATCCTTGGTCAGTAAACTTAAGATCCCACACGTCCCAGAGCAACGAAGCCCGTGCTCTGGAGCGTGAGAGCCACAATGAAGATTCTGCTTGCCACAACTAGACCCAACACAGCTAAATAATATTTTTAAAAAAAGAATGAGGTGTAGGGATGAGAGAGGAAGGGCCGTGGCCTCCCTGGATTCTAACACACTGACTGTGATCCTGGGCAGGTGGCGCAAGTGCTGAGGGCGCTCACCAAATCAGAGGTAGTACCTGTGGCCAGGTGTGTCTTGGACCCTCTCTAAGAACAGGTTTGTTCTCACCTCTGCACCTGCCCTCAGAGTCAAGTATCTGCTTCCAAGCTGGAGTGGGGAGAGAGGGAGAGAGCTGCCCTGCATGGAAGAGGGCGCCATGGCCTCCAACTAGTGCCATCGGCCAAGGAAAAGGCCACACGTGTGAATGAATGTATAAGCACGGAGTGATCACGTGAGTGGACGACTAGGTTTAAGAGTATCTGAATGTGAGCAGCAGTTTATAAGCCATGTACAGTGGAGACAGTGTAAAGTAAGGCTGTTTGGATTATGTCTCTGCGTTGTGAGCATTATCTTACACGGAAGTGTCAGCGTGAGAGCGACACCTCAGATGTCATGTGTACATGAGAAGTGTGGCCTCTTGAGGGGAATGAGGCTGCAGGGAGACTCGACCAGCCTGGGGACAGGCAGGAGGACCGGGGGCTGCGGCCCATGTCCTCTGGCGGTTATGGGAGACCGCCCAGGAACTGCAGATGGAAAGATCAAGAGCCCTGGTGAGCTCACCTGGCTCCATCTGGAGCTCAGTGGTCTTTGGCAAGTCCTCCCCCCTCCCAGGCCTCAGTTTAGCCCATCTGTGGCTTGAGCTCAATGAGCTCTAAGAGCCCTCTGAAATGTAATGTTATAGCATTAGATTTCAAGTATGTCTGGAAAGGAGAAAGGAAACCGTTCATTTCTTTTCAAGTGCTATACGTCTCAAGGAATTCCCTGGCAGTCCAGTGGTTAGGACTCTCCACTTTCACTGCCATGGCCAGGGCTCAATCCCTGGTGGGGGGGACCAAGATCTCAGCAAGCGGGGTGGGGTGTCCAAAGTAAATAAATAAAAGTAAAGTGCTAGACATCCCATCTGAGCTGGGGGGATGGGGCGGGGGAAGCCAGGAGCCACCATGTGGTGGGGGAGAGTGAAGTGAAGGGAACTTAAGTAGCTGCCTGGGTGGATGAATGACCCAGAGGTGGGGTCAACAGAAACACTGAGGAATGGGGTCCCAGGAGCGCGAGTCCTAGGAGAAAAATGGAGTTTGAGAGTCTTCTTGGGGGTCTCCTACAGAGACGGGGAGGTGGGTCCTTCCCACAGCAAGACTCCTTCAACGGCCCAGTTTTGACGAAAGCAAGAAGGCGCTCAAAGTGGGGCTGGAGGTGGGGAAAGGGGCTATCTTAGTACGTCTCTGTAACTGGAGAGTGTGTGCAGGGGGGGGGGGGGGCAGGATTTCCAACCCAGGATACCCGCCTTCTTTTAAGAGTTATTCGAACTGCCCGACGTCGCCCTGCCTTTCTGAAGCCTGCATTCGAACAGCCCCCGGGAACGGGGGTTCCCTAGTCAAAATAACGGAGGGGGAGGTGTCCCAGGATCAGGGGGAAAGGAGTCCCAAGACCGAGGGGGAGGAGCTCCCGGGAGGAGAGAGAAGGCGTCCGGGAACCAAAGGAGGGAGGTACCGGGGCTGAATCGGTCGCGCCCCTCGCCCGCCCGCCCGCCCGCCGCGACCCCGCGCTCACTGTCCATGCCGGGGAAGGGCAGCGGCTGCGCCCCGAGCTGCTGCTCCACGGCGATCTCCAAGTCGAACTTGATGTGGTCCACGCTGGCGATGATTTCCTGCATGGTGGCGGCGGCGGCCACACCGGCCCGGCTCCCGCTCAGATTCCCGGCCGCCCTCACACCTCTACCCGCCGCCGGCTCAGCCGCACACGGCGCCCCGCAGCCTCGCCTCGCCTGGCCTCGCAGCCGCCGCCGCCGCCGCCGCCGCCCGAGGGATGCCGGGAGCTCCCGGAGCCCGCGCCGGCCCTTTTCGCCTGTTCAGGCCGGGCCAATGGAGAGCAGAGCGCGGGCCGCTCCGCTAGGCTCGACTAGCCGCTCACCGACCGTCCCACCTCCGTGCGCGACCTGAAGCCACGCCGGGAGTTCGCGACGCGAACTGGGCCTGCGGGAGATCGGCCGGGGCGCACCTGGGAGAGCGCGTTGGAGACGCGGAGCCGGGGACGCGGCGCGGCGTGGCGGGTTCGGGCCTGGCCGTGACGCGAGGCGGGGCGGGGGTGGCGCGGACTCCGGGGCCGAGGTGCGGGCGTGTTCACTGGGCCGGACTCCCGGAGTGAGTTTCTCATTTGACCTTCTAAGGAGCCCGGGCGCCCGGCGAAGGCGGGCCAGAGGGCCTGCGAGGATCGCTGCAAGGGTCGGAGGTGGAGGCCTCTGCTGAGGGGACCGGTTTAGGCCTGTGGAGGGAGTGCTCGGGTCGGCCTGAGGTACCCCGGAAGGGTCTGGGGAAGGGTGAGTCCCCCTGGGGGAGGAGAGCGGCAGCGGGTCTCCGATTCAGGGATTATTAACCCCGGGCTGGTGGAAGAACTCGGGGAGGAAGAAATTACACCTTTATTGTCATAAGTGAAACTTCCCAAGTCTTTCCTCACCTGACGTTGGCTGTGCCGAAAACGAAGTCGCGATTGCAAATAGGGATGAGTGTAAATGATGGAGATAAGAGTATCCACAACTCCTACAACTCATTTACAGTCATCGCTGCTTCATCAGATCGATAGGACCTTGTTACTTAATGCCTGGAAAAGAAGACTCTATAGTCATATAGCATGAGTTTGTTTTAAAAGCATCCTGGTAGCAATTTCAATATCCGTAATTACAATTCTCTCTTTTGATTAATGTGTGTAAACCTTTTATTTAATGTGGCTACTTGAAGATTTAAAATTACATACTGGCTCGCGCTGTGTTTCTGTTGGAGCCTCACCAGGTGCAGAATGGTACAGATCGGTAGTTTATCGGGTGCTCACCATCCTGTGCCTGCACCCTGGTATCTTGAGATTAGATCATTGCCATGTGGGTGATGTTATAGGTAACTCCAGTTTACAAGCAAGGAGACTGAAGGCCAGAGCAGTGAGTGCCCAGGGACACAAGGATGGTTTGGTGGTGCTGCAGTCTGAACCCAGGCTTTCTGACCTCAGGACTCATGCTTGTGCCGCTTAACCGTCTTCTTTCTGCCTTTTGTGACAACGACATTGACTTTCATTATTTTGCTGACCTATACCAGGCCCCGGAGGAGAACGCCAGAAATGGACTTCGTGAGGCTTGCTCGGCTCTTCTCCAGCCCCCGCCCCGTGGGACTGTCCATCCTGTGCCACCTTGACCCTCTCAGAGCCCAGTGGGCTGGAGGCAGGGAGGGACCCGCGTGGCCTAGGGTGGCAGGGTGGATTCGGCCAGCGCCAGCAGCCTTCTCCAGCTCTCTCTCTCAGCTGCCCCTCGGCTCGCAAGGCCAGAAGAACACAGGCAGCCTCAGCTCTGACCCCGGCCAGCCCAGCCCCACTGCCACCCAGGAGGAAGGGGAGGAGGAGAGCTTTGGGATGCTCTCCAACAAATACTCGTCTCGGAGAATGTTCCACAAATCGACAGCCCAGCTATATAACCTGCGGCTCAAGGAACAGAATATTGAAGAAGATGAGGAAGCGGAGCTGGAACCAAAACCACGGCGGGGCCCCAGAAACACCCCTTACTGGTACTTCTTTCAGTGCAAACGCCTGATCAGGGAAGGAAAGGTAGGGAACCTTTGGACTCTGCTGCTCCTGACTCCTGCTTCCGTCTTTTGTGAGGGGCCACCCTGCCCTCCTGTGGGATGCTCAGGGCTCCTCTCCCCTCTGTCTTCATTTCCCCCAGTGCTGCCTCAGGCGACCCTCCAGCCTCCTGGCTTCCCGTGCCCCCTCCTCGATGCCATTCTCATCTTCCTGCTACCAGCCCAGCTGTCCCCCGGGCTCTCTATCTGTGTATCCAGCTGCCTCCTCACCATCTCCATTATACTTACCCTCAGTGGCCTGGCATTCTTGTTCCCAACCTCGATTTCTCTACACTTTGTTCATCTCACTAATTGGCAACCTGGTTTTTCCATTCGCCCAGGCCAAATCCCTTCACCCCTAAGTCTTCTTTCTCCCGCCAACTCTGCCTTCAAAGTGTCTCCCATCCTAACTTCTCACAACCCTCCCCCTGAATGCCCAGGCCTAGCCTTCTCCTCCCCACTTCCCCCACCCCCCCCACCCCCATCAGCTATTATGACACTTGTCACTAGTCTCCCCGAGGCTCTCTCCACCTCTTACCCCAACATGGACTTCAAGCCGTGAGCAGAGATCAGGTGGCCCTTCTCCTCCCTCTAGCACTCCCCGTGTATTCAGTGACAGTGGGGGTGTTCAAATATCTCTTGGCAGTATATGTTGAACCTTTTGTGAGTGAAGTGATAAAATGTCTGGAATTTGCTTTTAAAAAAAAAAATTGAGTTGGAGGGAGGAGTGCAGGATATTGGTGAAACAAGATTGGCCAAACATTAATAGTCTTTGTAATTACACCTGTCTACTCATGTGTATATTTGAGATTTTCCGTAATGAAAAGTTGAGAAATAAAGAGAAGCCAGAGTCCGCATGATAGCTTATGAAGCCTGCAAAAACTGCCTCTTCTTCCCTGTCTGCCTGCATCTCCCCTCCTTCACTCTCTCCCCTGCAGCCACACCCCCCCACCCCCCCAGGTCCCAAGCACACTCCTGCCTCAGGGCCTTTGCACTGGCTGTTTCCTCAGAGAGCCGCCTGGCTCCTTCCCTCACCTCCTTCAGATCTTCATTTACCTGGGCATTGCCCCTGTGCTTGCGGAGTTCCCCCACAGCTGAGGGGCCAAGAGCGCTCATAGGTGGTGGGAGTCTGGTGGGCTTTCCTTCCTGGCCACCACGAGGTCCCCTTGCAGTGGAGCACAGGGACCAGGAGGCTGGTGGCAGAGGCCCAGGCTGCGTGTTTGGCTCCTGGGCCAGCCTGGGCTTGAGCTCAGGGAGGGTCCCTTAGCCTCGGTCTCCATCCCTCTGCTGAGCCCCCTTTCTTGTGTCCCCCCTTCCCCAGCTGGCCGAGGCCCTGGACCTGTTTGAGAGGCAGATGCTGAAGGAGGAGTGCCTCCAGCCCCTCGAGTGCAACTACACGGTGCTGATCGGGGGCTGCGGGCGGGCCGGCTACCTGAAGAAGGCCTTCAGGCTCTACAATGACGTGAGCATGGGGCCGGGGGGCGGCAGGCCAGGCGCCCTACAACACGGGCTTTGGGCCCCAGAAGAGTTGGGTGCAGGGCCTGAATGTGTTCCCTGCTAGTGCATTGCCCTGGGGGGACAGTTTCACCTCTCCAGCCTGTTTTGTGGTCTTATCACAGCTGACATTACCTGGGCCGGAGTGGTTCATCCACCACGAAGGTGCCCTTTCCAGCCACTTTCACTGAGTGTCCTTCACATCTTTATTATCGTTGCTGGTTAGCTATTTGCCTGTCGTGTGTCTCCCCTGTAGAGAGTAAGCTCAGTGGAGACAGGCCTTGCCTGTTGTGGTAACCCCAGTAGCCAGTGCCTGGCCTGTATTAAGTCCTCAGTACACGTCTGTGGAATATGTGAGCACATACAGAGTGTCCCCCCATCCTCAAAGTTGGGATCACCATCTTCGTTTCTCCAGTGAGGACACTGAGGCCTGGAGAGACGCAGTGCCGTGTTTAAGTGTCAGCACTGTCTCGAGCGCTGACATGGAGGTTGAGCCCAGCCGCGGCCTGAGAGCAGGCTTCTGGGCGCTCTGCGGCAGCTGCTTGCTGCCCTTGGTCAGGTGGCCTTTCTCTGGGAAACAGCGAGCACTTGCCTTTACCAGGAGCTTCTCAAACTCCGTCCCCTGGAGGGCTTGCTAAGCAGTGTCAGCCGGGCCGGAGGAGGGCTGGGGAGGCCCGAGATGCGCTGCAGGGCCGTGCTCCCGGCTGCTGCTCCAGGGGCCACTCTCCCAAGACAGTCTCCTTTGTAACAACCTTCCAGTGTGACCGTATCACCCCCGTTTTTCCAATGACAAGCTGATTGCCCACGACCCCTCAGTTACTAAACATTGGAGCTGGGGTTTGATGACCCCTCCTGCCCTTTTCCAGATCAGATCTATTCCACAGATCCTAACAGTCAGGGCAGCCTGGGTGGCCAGAGGGCAGGAGCATCAGGAAGAGCATGCCGTAAGAGCACTTCAGGCTCAGGGTGGGCTGCTGAGTGCCTTGGGGAGGACGCTTTCCTGTTTGGTGCCTCTGGGGAGCGAGGCCAGCTCTCAGGGCCGCTCAGGGTGAGTCAGGGGCTTGGAGAGCCCGGCTCTGTGTGCCGGTCGGCTCTGCCTTGACACAGGCCCCGCTCCAGGCCCCTTTGGTGCAGAAGCAGAGTCCTCTCTAGCCTCCTGTCCCTGTGGCCTGTGCGTCCAGCTGACCCCAGAGCCACCTCCAAGTTTCTCCCTGTCTCCGCAGATGAAGAAGCGGGACCTGGAGCCCTCAGACGCCACCTACACAGCCCTGTTCAACGTGTGCGCCGAGTCCCCCTGGAAGGACTCGGCACTGCAGAGCGCCCTGAAGCTACGGCAGCAGCTTCGGGCCAGAAACTTCCAGCTCAACTTGAAAACGTACCACGCACTGCTGAAGATGGCTGCCCTGTGCGCGGACCTCAGGATGTGCCTGGATGTGTTTAAGGTGGGGCTGTCCCTTCCTTCCTGCTCCCCACTCAGAGTGAGTTCTGCGAGGCCAGACTGAGGCTGTGCCCTCTGCGTTCCTCTCATGGGAAGGTTCAGGCGCCAATGAGACAGGCGCCCTGTCGGCCTCTGGGGCTCACTGAGGCGTCCCTGCAGTCAGAGCCCTGGGTGGGACAGGGAGGCCCCCGCCCCGTGAGGTCAGGGTGCTGTGTGTGCTGTGGTGTGCTATGTCCCGCTGAGGGCCCTCGCTGGTGAGATGCATAGCACTGAAGAGGAATTGGCACTCACTGGGGCATCGTTCCAAAGATCTTACAAAGCAAGTCCTGTGGCTTCTGCTTCACTGATGAGGAAACCGAGATGGGCGCCTAATGCTTCCCAGACTCCTAGAGCAGGCCAGCGGCGAAGCTGGGACGTGAAGCCTACTCTGGGCAGGTCCAAAGCCTTGTGTGCAAGAGTGGCTCCTGGGTGGATCTTCATGGAGCGGCTGCACAGAAGTGATAGGAGTAGAGCCAGGAAGAGAGGCCTGGGAAAGAGGGGAGGAGGGAGCGCAGGCCGTGGGGAGCTCTGCTGCGGCTGGTACTGAGCCGGCCCAGGCCGGATTCGGGCCCCACTGCTCAGGATACGCAGCCCTGGGTCTGCCGTGGGGTGTCTGTCGGTCCTGAGCCAGATCCAGTGGGCCTGAGTCTGGGCCTCAGCTCTCCTGCAGAGTCCCAGCAGGCCTTCTTCGTTCCTTCCCCTAGGAAATCATCCAGAAAGGGCACGCGATCACAGAGGAGACCTTCAGTTACCTGCTCATGGGCTGCATCCAGGACAAGAAGACTGGCTTCCGGTACGCCCTGCAGGTCTGTCCCGCCTGGCTGTTCTTCCTGTCTCTTGCTGCCCCGCTTGGTCCCCCTCCACGTACCTGTGCTGGGGGCAAATGATGATTCTGGGTCATTTCTTGAGCACCTGCTCCTGCCCCGTGCTGGATGCTTTTATATTTGTGATCTTTTGGCCTCCTGGAGCACACTGTTCCCTGAGTTTTACAGATGGGTGCACACCAGGCACTCGGAAAGTGCAGCTGAATCCAACCCTTAAGTCTGCCTATACTCTTCCAGAACCTGGCCTCTCTGGCCGTTCCTTCGCAGGGAGTAGGGAGAAGGGCTGGGAGAAGCAGAGGGGTGGAAGTGCGACACAATTTGGGATGAGCCAGGAGGGGAGGTGGCGCTAGTGGTGAAGAATCTGCCTGCCAGCACAGGAAACCCAAGAGACACGGGTTTGATCCCTGGGTTGGGAAGATTACCTGGAGGAGGGAATGACTACTCACTCCAGTATTGCTGCCTGGAGAATCCCATGGACAGAGGAGCCTGGTGGGCTACAGTCCCTGGGGTTGCAAAGAGTCGGATACAACTGCGCAGCTAACACATACGTAGGAGGGGAGGAGGGTGCCTGTGTGGGCTCCCAGGGTTCGGGGACCAGGTTCCTGGGTCCTCAGTTGCCCAGAGCCTGGAGTCTTTCACATGCCCCATTTGCCCACTGATGCCTGCTCTGCTGAAGGCTTGTTGGAGAGGGGGCTGGGGGCTGAGGTCTGCCTCTCCTCCGCAGGTGTGGAGGCAGATGCTGAGTCTGGGGCTCCAGCCAAGCCAGCATGGCTACAACCTGCTGTTGGGGGCAGCTCGGGACTGTGGGCTGGGGGACCCGGCGGTGGCCTCAGCGGTGCTTCTGAGGCCCAGGGAGGAGATGGCTTTGTTCCAGCCCCGGGCCGGGGAGCGGAAGACCAGGAGGAGAGCCCAGGTCGGGCCAGACTGCAGCCTATTGGCCAAGCTGCACGTGGAGGCCCTAGAGAGGCAGCTGTTTCTGGAACCTTCTCAGGCACTTGAGGGGCCTCCGGAGCCTCAGGAGGCCAGAGTCCCCGGCCAGGCCCAGTCTGGGATGGAGACCAAAGCAGAGCCCGACCACACGGTGGCCCTCACCTCTGTGGCCCCGAAGCCTCCTCCCTGGGGGCTGGAGGCCAACCTCCTGACCCTGGGGGCGGCCCCCTTGGCTGTGGTCTCCTTTGGGACCGTGAGCACCCCTGCCGACAGACTGGCCTTGATGGGTGGCCTGGAGGGCTTCCTCGGCAAGATGGCGGAGCACGGGCTTCACCCTGACATCAAAACCCTCACGCTGCTGGCGGAGGTGGTGGAGCCTGGGAGCCCTGCAGAGTCCTCACTGCTGAGCGTCCTGGACACGCACGGGGTGGAGGCCGACCTGACCTTCTTCAATACGCTGATGAGGAAGAAGAGCAAGCAGGGCGACCTGGAGGGGGCAAAGGTGAGGGGCTCGGGGGAGGAGGCACAGGCTCCCTCCTCTCCTTCCTCCCTGGACTCTCTCCTGCAGGCGTGTCAGTCATTCCTGCCAGAGGTGGGCAGACTGCCCAGAGCCCCCGTTTAGGCCTGGGCTTGGGTGACAACTGGGAATCGAGTGGTGGACCAGCCATACCCCCCGCCCCCCGGGGGGCTCCCAGTGATGGGGCAGACTGCAAACAAGTGCTTGCACCGATGCAGCATATGGGGACACGTGGCCTGAGAGGCTGGTGGTTCCTGAGTGTGCCCAGCCTCAGCCCCCACCACCCACCCCACCAACCTCCGCGACATCGTCCATTGTCACACTCACTTTGCTTGATGCTGTCCTGAGAGTTTGGCATCATGTGTCTTTACTGACCACACCAGGAAGCTCTGCCGCCCATGGCTTTACCCATTTCACACACGGGGACACCAGGGCCCTCACGGGATTTCGTCCATTCATACATGTTTCTGTGCGCTTCCCTTTTTGCCAGAAGCTCTGACCTGGGCTCTCACGAGCATCACAGGTGACAGAGCAGCCTCTGCCGTCAGGCCCTCTGTGTCCAGCACAGCTTTCTCTCGAGCCCCTCCGCAGACCCGCCCTGACCCGGCCTGAGCAGGCATCCTCTTCCTCTCCTCCCGCCCGGGACTCCCTCAGCCTGCACTGCACACGCTGTTGTTGGCTTTGTCTCCAGCCTTGGACTGCGGGACCACCATGCCCTGAGGCCCCTGCTGCTCGATCCATGTCCAAGTCCTGAGCACAGAGTGGATGGTGGCTGGTCAAGGAGCAGGAGGGGCAGGAACACGGAGGATCCGGAGGAGAGATGGCCTGTTGGGGACCAGCAGGCCGGAAGGCAGGGTGTCCTTGCGGAGCTGCTGAATCCAGGGAGCTGGGCAGTAAGGTGCTGGGCCAGACCCCAGCCTCGAGTGCTGGGGTGGTCAGCAGGGGGAGCCGCGAGGCTTCGGAGAAGAACCGTGCCCCAGTGTCTCCAGCATCCAGCCGCAGGCTTCACCAGAGAAGGCTTTCACTGGGCTGGTGGGTTACAGCTCACGGTGATGCCGCCTCTGTCCCCACAGGCCCTGCTGCCTGTCCTGGCAAAGAGGGGCATCGTCCCCAACCTGCAGACGTTCTGCAGCCTGGCCATCGGGTGTCGCAGGCCAGAGGACGGCCTTCAGCTGCTCTCGGACATGAGGGTGAGTGGGCCCTGCCTGGGCAGGCCCCGGGGGTGAGGGTGGGGGTGTGGGGGCCTCCCGAACCCCCCAGGCCTCTGTACTCAGGGTAAGCTGTGGGGAGCAGGGTAGGGAGAGTGGGGTCTTGAGCTTCAAGTGAGAAGGGTCATTGTCCAGTTTGGGAGAAAGGAGACCGTGGTGAGGGGCTGCACGGGCGCTGAGAGCCAGGGCTGTTATCACTGAGGTGTGGCCGTGGGGTGAGGTTGAGGGGAGGGGGTGGCTCTTGGCCCCAACCCTTTAGGGGCATGGAGGCCGTGATGGGAACAGGGAGGGCCAGAATTCTCGGGGGACAGGTGTGCAGCGAACCCCCAGGAGGCATCTCCTGCCCATGGTTTACTGCCTGAGTTCGTTGATCTCTGAGAACAACCCTCTGCTTTCTCTCCAAGTTCTTCAGGGCTGAGAGGGCAGGGCCTTCAGCTGCCGGGGATGGACCCACGCAGGTTGTGTGGAGTAGGGAGTACAGCCTGTTGTTGCTTCGAGGTCCTGCCCTTCTCACCCCTGGGGGCTGGTCTGCAGAGCAGGCCCGGGCGGCAGGGTGGCTCCCCAAGTCTGACGTGCCCCATAGGGCCACGCTCTCCCAACCACCGCCATCCTCTCGCTGAATGTTCCAGGAGTCCCAGATGACCCCCAACGCCCACATCTACAGCACCCTCATCAACGCGGCCGTCAAGAAGCTGGACTACGCCTATCTCATCGACATCCTGAAGGACATGAGGCAGAACAGAGTCCCCGTGAACGAAGTGGTCATCCGCCAGCTGGAGTTCGCGGCCCAGTACCCACCCAGCTTTGACCGGGTCAGTGCACCCGGCCCTGACGTGCCCATCGTCTCCCTGGCCAGCGTCACCCTCACGCCCACCCCACCCCACCCAACCCCCGTGCTGACCTCCTGGGATTGGCATCCTCTCGCTTTAAACTGTCTGTGGCCCCCTTGGGGAGGATCCACACTCCTCAGACCACAGCTGGCCGGTCCCTGTCCACGTGACTCATCTCTGTCAGGTCGCTCTCCCCTTGGTGCCGTCAGCCCCCGGCCCATGGTTGCTTCTAGATGATACCGGCCTTTCCCATGCCTCAGGGTTCTCGTCTTCCCAGCAGGGCCCCTGCTTTTCACCTTCCTGCTTCTGTCTCATCCCGTCGGCCCCAGCTCGGGCGGCTCTTCCTCAGCGGGGCCCCGCTGGCCGCCTCCTTACAGCATGGCTCCTCTTCATCCTGTTTCACGGCCTGTGCTCACACGTACTTGTGTGTGACCCTCACTGTAAGGAGAGTGAACGCCCCTGGAGGTGGGGACTGTCTGTCTTGCTCTCCGGATCCCGGGTCCCTGCCCGTCGTCAGGCGCCCAGCACACACTGTTGTTCGCTGAGTGAATGGGGATGGCAGGAGGGTGGTGACAGAATGTTCTGTAACGGCCACTTCTCTCCTTGCTGTTCCGTAGGTGTCAGGCTCTCCGGTTCTGGTTTTGAGGTCTACCGCGTCAGGCTCTGTGGCCTGATGGGTAGGGAGCAAGTCAGCCAGGACACACCAAGCCATGGGGCTGGGGTCAGGGACAGCTGTGCAGGGAGGTTGCTGAGTGCCATTAAAGAAGGCTTAGTAATTAGTGCGACAGCCGTGGAGAGTGTAGCGGGCAGAGGGCGGGGCTGGGCACTTTGACCAGCTGATTGTCTTACTGATTCTTCAGTTCTTTGCATACTCCATAGACTAGGCTTTTGTTGGTTCCATATTGCAAAGTTCTCCATGGAGGACCCACTGAGGGTCTTCTCAGGCTCAGCCAAGAGTCAGCAAATACAAGCCTAAACCTTATTGTATTCACTCATACATTCACACTCACTCATGATGGGGAGCTTGTGTCTGTTGTCAAATTTTTGCTGCATGAACTTTCAGGCTCTATCAGGTATGCGTTCAGAATTGCTAAACCTTTTGAATCAACCCGTTTATCATCACGTGGTAGCAGTGTTTAGATCACGCATCTTTGTCTTTTTATCTAGGTACTCTGTCAGCTTTCTCTTGCTACCTACCTGGCGCGTCTTGTCTCCTTTCCTTTGTCCCATCTCTCCTGAGACCCAAGACCCCTGCGGCAGTGTCTGTGCCAAGCAGGAGGGGCTCAGCAGCGTGGGCAGAGCAGTGGCCCCCGGCGAGTCTAGCTTTGGGGGGCTGGGGTGCCATCCCTGGCTAGAGGGGCTCAGCAGTACTCTCTGTTGAGCAGCTTCTCTGCCCTTTTCCTTTTGACCAACTGCAAGCAAGAACAGCTTCCCTGAGGCCTGAGCCACCTGCCGCGGTTTGGGGTCCGCTGTAGGTAGCAGGCAGTGTCTTCTTGTGGCCCCTCTGAACGCCATGCTTTTCCAATTACAGTACAAAGGGAAAAACACCTACTTGGAGAAGATTGATGGCTTCCGGGCTTATTATAAGCAGTGGCTGAAAGGGATGCCAGCAGAGGAAACCCCCCACCCGTGGCAGAAATTCCAGACGAAACCCAAAGGAGACCAGGATACCATCACCGAGGCTGACATGGACAGCGGCCCTGGGGGCAGGTGATGAAGAGGTCCTAGGACCCCCAAAGTGCGCAGCCTTCACGTGGCTCTGTGGGAACCCCGAGAGTCCCCTTCACATGGAAGACTGAACTTGCTGGGGCAGCTGCAAGCATGAGGCAAAGTCCAGGGTCAGAGCTCCAGCTTAGGTGTCGGTCTGAGGACGAATGCTGGCCCAGGTGCCCAACAAGTTCATGGCAAGTGCCAGAGCAGCGTGGCCACCTTGGTCCGTCATCTCAGGCCCTCCCCGTCTGAGGGTGACGACGAGGAGGGTGAGTTCGCTCCAGGTCCCACGGCACCGATGAGGTGGAGTCGGGATCGAGTCCCAAGGGCGTCTAGTCTCTGGGGCCTGGTGCCGTCCTCCTGGGTGCCAGACCGCTGGCTCTGAGAAAGAAGGGACGTGAAGGCCAAAAGGTTTAGAAGTTTTTTTTATTTCTACAAATCATAGCTGATGAACACCAAAGCCTTCCCACAGGAGACCATGCTTCTAGTCGGGCCTGGGGACCGCTCTGAGGAAAAGCTGCTCCCAGCAAAGAGTGACATGACGGGCGGAGTCCTGCGCAGCCCAGAGTCCAGGGTGGGTGGAGGTCTGGGCCCGATGCTCAGCCAGAGCAGCCCCGGCAGCCGCAGTGCGTGCACTCGATGATCCGGCCCTGCGGACAGAGGACCCCTGAGACCCTGCGCCCACACGCGGGAACACACCCCCCCCCGGGAAGCAAGGCCATGGGACATCCATTCCCCATGGACCATCCTCAGAAACCCTCTGTGATGGTGCAGGATGGGGAAAATTTGGTTCCCTCATGAAAATGGGAACAGCTGCTGTTGACAGTTACATCTCTGTCTGGATTTAATTCATACAAATTCAATGTACATACTTGGTCCCAAAAAGAAAGAAAAAAAAATCTGAGTGATTGCTCTTATTCTGTGAAGCAAGCATGACACACCCTTCAATGAGCTGGAGGCAACTGTGCTCTGCGCTCGGGGCTCAGTGCCAGGGCCTCACGGTGTCCTCTGGGCTGAGGAGCTTTCTAGTAGGGTGTGGGGAGAACGGGGTGTCCTTGAACCTGTATGGTGGCAGGACAGTTGTACCCCGGGCCAGGTGTGTGGTCTAGTGTCCGGCCAGGGGCCTGCCCAGTTCAGAAAAGGGGTTTATTCTCTTTTCCCCTCTTTTTTGGAGAAGCAAGACTGGTCTAAGGAAACAAGATCCAGTGGTGTAACTAACTAAATCTGTTCTGGACACCGCACCGTGGGGCTCCTGCTGCTCTGCCCGCCCCCCCCAGACCTACACAGAGCCTCCCTTGGAAGGCAGCCTATGCCCGCCCTCCACTACTCCGCACACCCATCCTGAGCTTCCAGAGGACTCAGGGGGACAGACCTGCCTGCTGAGCTGAAGCCCATGGGCCAGAGCCAAGGCTCTGCACACAAACTAGCCAGTGCTACAGCCTGAAGGGACCATGAGAAAGAGGGCATCTGGCCTGACCTTGCTCACGGGCAGCCGAGGGGCTGTACTCACAGGCCGCTAACGGCCCAGTAACCCTCCTCCGCACCTGCTGCCGCTCCCCTTCAGGGGAGCCTGCACACAGAGCTCACCACTGCATGCCCAGCACCGTTCCCTCGCCACCCCGAGAGTTCTGGCACAAAATGCAGTGAGGCTCAAGTTGAAGTGTCACTGGGAGCAACAGGAGGCCGGGAGAAAAGGAGGACGAACCCCTGCAGCCTGGCCCACCCTCCCCTGGGTTAGCCCTCTCAGCCACGCTGGGGTGGGGGTCATCATCCACATTTCCTATGTGAGGATAGGAACCAGTAACTTTCCTGGCACGGATCCCTGACCAGAGGGGCTCCCTCCCAGGGGGAGGGCCAGCAGAATACCCAGCCACAGAACAGAACATAAAACCCATTGTGGTCAGCTAAACTGCTCATGCTGGCATCAGGCGGGGGGTGGGGGGTGTGGCATTACCACTTCCAGCTTGCTTTTGGGGACCCGGCAGATGCAGTTTGTCCCAAAATTGGTGTCCCGTGTCTGGATGCACCGCAGACAGCACAGGTTCTCATACCCTTGCTTTTTCCATTTTGCAATCAGGTTTTTATCTGCATAGCCTTCTTTAATACAGTACTCATACAGTTCTGCAAAAAGACAGGGAAGGGCCATCAGACTACAGTTTAACAAAGCTCTCCAGCCCACAGCCCATCACTGCCCACCCTGAGAAACAGTGTTTAGTCAACACTGGCCCCCTTTCGTTTTTTGGAAACAGGAAGCATCATGATGCTTGATGAGGTTTCAAGAATTACTTAAATTGGACAGCCACTCAAGCTGGAAAGGCCAAGAGAACATGTGGCCAGTCACCTCTGCTTATGGCTTTCCGCTTGTAGAAGAGGTCAAAGATGTAGCGGGTCTTCTGGTGATGGATCCTGAAGATGGGCCACAGAGATTCCACTTTTCTCTTTCCCTCGTGAGGTTCTGTCTCAGCTGCAGAGAAAACACGGTGTTTGCTTTGTTGTGGAGAGTAGGTTAGTCTGCACAGAATACAGTATTGTTCTATCACTCGGGATTTGTAATTCAGCTCAATAAACAGGGTTCTGCGATCTAAGCCAAAGGCAGGGATGAGGATTTGGCGACACCGCGTGTCTGCTGAGGGTGAGAGCATGCCAAGTACCCAGTGTACAGCAGTGAACAAGACAGACCACAGCCACGACCTGGGGAGGAGGCAGACCAGCCCCTGGTGCTAAGGGGAAACGGCCACAGAGGAGAAGGTAACATGGAAGGGATGGCGAACCTAGTGTGGAAAGCCACGTGGCCGCATGGGGTGACTGAGGGAGGTGGTGGTGGGGACCACGGAGCGCCTCAGGCCTGGCTGTCCTAGAAGTGGAACCTTCCCACGCTTTGGTGGTGGTGTTTAGTTGCTCAGTCACGTCACACTCTGCGACCCCATGGACTGTAGCCCACCAAGCTCCTCTGTTCATGGGATTCTCCAGGCAAGAATACTGGAGTGGGTTGCCATGGCCTCCTCCAAGGGGATCTTCCTGACCCAGGAGTGGAACCCACATCTCCTGCATTGCAGGCAGATTCTTTACCACTGAGCCACCAGAGAAGCTCCTCTGCTTGGAGTCATCTCTTAAGGTTTTAATCACAGCATTTCTCTTTGGACCTGTTTTCACAAGGTCATGTGAACATTCTTAGATATCATTTTGGACAGGTCCACACACACAGTGAAAGGCAGCCTGCAGTGGGCAATGTGGAGTCCTGCCCCTGGGAGGGTATGAAAAGAGGCCAGGGGTAGGGACCTCGTGGCTCAGGGCAGACTCAGGTTTCTGCCTCTTAGTTAATGCCCCAAATGGCCTATTAACTCCAGAACCAGAGCAACAATTCTTTTAAAGTGCCACTCTTAAAAAGTCTAAACACATGTTCATTATTCAAGTACTGATTATGCTTGACTTTCAACTAGTTTAAAGTACTTGTAAAAGCAAAGTTATTTACCAGTCCTAGTTACAGTCCACAGAGATAGTGCCTACACTTCTCAGTCACCCATAAAACCCCCACCACACCCTTCTCTGTTCCTCAGTCCCTATAATAAGGCTTTTTGTTGTTTGGGGACTTCTCGGGTAATAGTGGCTATACAAAAACCTGAGTAGTAAACTAGGAGATATACAAAGAGCTGGGCAGTTGTGCTGAGCTAGGAAATACCAGGGACAAACTAAAAGAGAAAACAGCAACTTTCCTTTCTAAGGTAATAGTGCCAACTGCTTCAACAAGTGTGAACAACTCACATCAGAAGGACAGGCCAGTAGTGCCACTGGCTTTGGTCCTCTGTGGCCTCAGAGCGTGGCTGCAAATCCCAAAGACAAAACTTGAGTTGAAGGCAACAAACTGGAGGCTGGCAGCCCCTGCCAGCCTGGAGGCAGGCTTTGGTTCCCCCATAGATGCTTTTTTTTAGGTTTGAATGTTAAATTGGAAGAGTTCACATAGAAAAGCTGGATTTCTGGCTCATCTTGGGCAGGGGAAAAAAACAGCAAAGCTGGAAAAGCTGAGGCTGCATCTGACATGGCAGAAAGGGCCCTGGGTGGGGAGCAGCTTCTGCCCACCCCAGAGCTCGCTGCTGTCCCCAATACTGAATCAGCTCTGCCACCACCTGCCAGCCACTCATTTTCTTTATAGTGGAAGTGAAAGCAACAGGAAACTGGGGCTTAAAACCTGCGTATCAAAAATGGGAAAGCCGAGAAGAACTAGATGGTTAAAGAAAAAGAACACTTTTGACGGTAAAGAACATCTTATCCACCTAAATGCTCTCCCTTCAAGAAGTCACCTCTTAAAAAGAGGTTTATTTCCAAGGACTCACAAATTATCTTTTCTATTACAGCAATCTCTTTAAGTTCCTTTATGTTGAATAAAGATCTGTTAGGAGAAAAAAATCAGCCCCAAAGACCTTGATTATTGCAAATTCTGGGTATTTAGTAGAAGTTACCTGATATACTCAGCTTCAAAAAAAGGAAGCAAAGTTAACACCCACTTACTACTACTGCTGAAGGGATGACTTCAGAATAACAAGGGTTAATTACCAAAAACCTTTAAGAAAAAAAGATTGCTTTAAAAAGCAATTCAGTAAGTAGTTAATACTGTGATAGGGCCAACAGGAGAAGAGGATGGTGGAGGATGAGACAGTTGGATGGCATCACCGACAACGGACATGAATTTGAGCAAACTCCAGGAGATGGTGAAGCCCAGCGTGCTGCAGTCCATGGGGTCACAAACAGTAGGACATGACTTAGGAACTGAACAACAACAGGGCCAACAATGCTTGTGGCTTCAGGTTAAATTTCCCAAAACTGCACACTGTACTGATTCACAAACTGCAGGACCACATAACACTTAGGGGGAAGTGAAGATTGTGCATTCTGGAGAACTGGTAGATGATGCAAAAACAAAGCGATGATGAAAACAAACCCACAAGAAAAATCCAAATAAAAACATTTCAGAAAATTTTGAGTGAAAAAGAACAGGATTTTCCAAGTAAATGTATTTTGTGTGATTTTAAATATACTTCTACCAGTAAATAATTCTAAGTAGACTATTTGATGTACACTCCCTAAAGGTCTTATATACTCAAAAGCATTTTTTTCCCCCAAAACACTTTTGAGGACCTTCTCATTTGTATTATCTTACTTTCTGGCATTTATAGTATCCCTATCAGTTAAAAAGCAAACAAAACATGTCAGTGTCAGGCGGCCTCGGTGGTGCAGCCTGTCTCTTCCCATTTATCCTTGGGACACAGTCCATCCAGGCAAGAACTCCACAACTCACCTTCTCTCATTTTTTGATCTAATTCATCCAGTGTTGGCTCAATCAACTCCCACCCATCTGGGGGAGCTTTCCGGCTTCTTTTGACTTTAGGCATTTTTTCCCCAGAAGATAGTCTGCAAAAATCTGTGGGGGAAAAAGAAAATTAAATGAATTGGTTTCTGAGCCTCAGGATCCCTGAGGACTTCACAAGCCACAACTCTGGTGCACATTCATATCCGTAAATCTGTTTCCTCATCGGTGTAATGGGGAGAATCTACTTATGGGGCCATGTGAGGACTTGATTATATGTTAACATGCCTGGTATTTAATGTG
This sequence comes from Odocoileus virginianus, assembly GCF_023699985.2. NCBI lineage: Eukaryota > Metazoa > Chordata > Mammalia > Artiodactyla > Cervidae > Odocoileus > Odocoileus virginianus. The sequence continues at coordinate 35,489,826 of NC_069706.1, forward strand.
TGCTTAGTAGAGTTTTACTATTATCATACAGAGAATAAGACACACACTGTCCCTGAGAAGGTGATATTCTAGCAAGGAAATGCAAAGTGGAAAGGGAATTACAACACAGTGTAAGGGAGACTGATTGGGAGAGCAAAGATGAGTGTTTAAAAAGGAAGAAGAGTGAAACCAAAGTACCTTAGGGTCTGCTTCCCAAGAGTATAATAGAAAGATCTCAGGTGTCTTCAGTTACAGGCTCGGATTCTTGTCCAGCTATGACTTTGGAGAGGTCACATTCCCTTTCTGGTCCTCAATCTTGTCTGTAAGGTGAGGACAGTGTATTAACTGGATTGCCAAGGTCTCTTTTAAACCCAACAGACATACTATATAAAGGAAGTCATGTAAAGCCCAAAGAACACACCAGCCCAGATCTACACAGCGAGTCATTTTTCAAACCGCAAGGCATTTCACAGCTAACAGAACTCAGGGGGGGACTTCCTGGTGGTCCAGTTGCTGAACTCTGAGCTCCCAATGCAGGGGGCCTGGGTTCCATCCCTGGTCAGGGAACTAGTTCCCACATGCCGCAATTAAGAGTTTGCATGCCTCAAGGAAGACCCGGTGCAGTCAAATAAATATTTTCAAAATATTTTTAAAAATATACTAAAAGAGAACTCATGTTAATTATCTTTAAGCAGACTCCTCCTTTCCCACGCTCATTCAGTTCCTCCCTCCTGATGTTTACGAAGCCCGCCCTCCTCGCCCCACTACGTGAATTCTCAGTAACCACCTTACAGAAGATCAAACTCAGGGTCGCACAGAGCTGGGAACCGGCAGAGTCTGACTCATCGGGGGCTCCTGACTCCCAAATCTGAGGTCTTTACACTTGTCTCCCCTGCTCTAAAGCTAGAGACGAATGGAATCTGGTCCCTGTCCCAAAGAGCACGGGCTGGGAGGACAAAGACAAGGGAATGACCACTATGCTAACTAAGAACCACGGAGAGTCTAGGGCCTGGCCCAGCTTGGGAGTCAGTGGAGGCCTCCCATGGGAGGTAACAGCTAAGAAGCAACCTGGTCAGGAAGAAAGAGATGTGGGACGGTGTTAGAGTGGGGGTAGCGCGCGGGAGGGGCGGAGAGCGCAAAGGCGTTCGGAAAAAAGCGAGTGAAGACGCTACAACCGGGGTTGTAAAAAGGCTCAGGAAGACTATGGCATCTGAACCGGGATTACAAGGAAAAGCAATATTTAGATAACAAACGTTCTAGGCGGGGGGCGGGGGGGGCGCGGAGCGGGAAAAATAAGGGCGGGGAAACCTAGAAGCCAGGGAACCCCCACATTTCCCATCCCCTCCGCGGAACCAGCAAGAAGCCGCCTAGTCTCGGGAACTCACTTCGACCTTCGGGTCCAGAGGCCCGAACCGGTCCCAGTTCAGCTGTTCAGATCGCCCTCTGGGCCAACGCAGACGTCTGATCCCTGGCCCCCAGCCGTCACCAAGATCCTAGAGAAGAGAAGGGAAACACTCACTACGCCCTCCGCCGCGACGCAACGTCCCTTCTGTATCCACCGCCTCAGCTCCCCCGAGTATCTCTTCACGATGAGGTCCTCGTGGAGCCCCGCCCCGCAAGGAGCGCGGCGACGGCGTTGCCTTAGGTGTCCGCAGCCCTGCCTGTGTAGAATTCCAGCGCCGCTGTCTCCTTTCGTCCGCACTTCCCAGCGGGGTGGGCTAGCAGGCTCACGCGCCTCCCACGGCGAGGGTTGGGAGAGCCTCTGTTGCCCAGCAGCGCGCGGGCGAGCCTGGGCTCAGGCGGCGCGTGGGACAGCCCGGCCTCCCTGAGGGCCGCGGTTCTCGCGGCGGCGGCGGCGCGCTGAGAGGGGGCCGGGTTGGGGGCTGGGGGGCGGGGGTGGGAAACTGGCTGGGCGGAAGAAGTCGAGCCCGAGAAATTTCCGGTTCCGGTGTCAGCTCGAGGCGCCGCCGCCGCAGCCGCCGGAGCCGCGATGCCTAAAGGAGGTGAGGGGCGGGCGCGTGTCGCCCGCGGGCCTCGAGGAGCGGCCTGAGTCCGGCTCCCGCCGTCCAGTCAGCCCGCGGGCGCCTCAGAGAGCGACTCGGAGGGAGAACGTCCGCTCCGGCTGAGGGCCAGGCCTGGGCCTCGACGCCCAATTGTCCCGCTGGAGAAGCTGAGGACCGTAGTAGTGGCCTCGAGCCACTCCCTCGGGAGTCTGAGGAGATTTGGAGGCTCTGGGTCCTCGCCCACCCGGATGGCCTATCTAGGGCGCGCTTCTCTCGGCCTGGGGGCGTCTGGAGTTTCCTACCCATTTCAGGCTCGCCGGGGACTGAGTCACCGCGTCCCGCGCCAGAGCCGGGCCCGCCTGCCTTGCGCGTAAAACGTGGGCCTTTTCGGGCTCTGGGCGAGATAGGCTTGTCTGTTGCGACCTAGCTGGATGCTCTTGAGCCTGGCCGACCTAGCTTTGACTGCCCTTTTCGAGCGGCTCGACGTGGGTCTTTGAGCCTGCCACATAACCTTCCTGTGTTTTTGCAAGTATAGGGGTATGATTGTATCTACCTCATAATACTGATGCGAGTCTTGAAATAGGTAATCCACGTGGAGGGCGCTGTGTGGTGGTGATAATCTCTAAGTGTCCAGTAAGCATTAGCTATTGTCACTCCTAAGACTTTGCCAGTTCCTTGGCCAAGAGCGTAAAGAATCCTTGGCTTCCCCGGTTCGGTTGTACACTGTCCTTCACCCTCTTCCCCTTGAGAGTCAAGAGTGCTCGACTCGAAGCCCAGCTGTCACTGTCTAGCCTTATGGCCTGAACAAGTTGTTCCCCATCTGAAGCACCTAGCTGATAACCCTTAGCCTGGAGAGTTGGGATCAGGGTCTTAAATCCATAGAGCCCTCGTTGTGCCTGGCGGCTACTGGCGCAGAAGAGGTGTTCAGTTAATACTGGTCTCTCCTGTGACATCTTGGTTAAGATGTCTCAGCCCACAGCAAGATCTGCTTGTAGCTTTTTCAAACCTAAATGACTTCCTGACTCTGCTCCCAGAGATGCTGGGGTTTTCAGAGCTGAATCTCTTTAAACCTAGTTTTCTAGTGGTTTATTCTGTGGTAGGAAGAGCTTTGTTTCCTCTGTCTCTCTCAGTCTTCTGTTCTGCTAAAGGAGGGGTATTAGGGGTACCGACCTGGGTTCGATCCCTGGGTTGGGAAGAGTCCTTGGAGAAGGGAAAAGCTACCCACTCCAGTGTTCTGGCCTGGAGAATTCCATGAACTGTGTAGTACATTGGGTTGCAAAGAGTCAGACACGACTGAGCGACTTTTACTTCTGGTGCCAGAATTCTGAGAGTCCTACTTAATAGGTGCTTTGAGCCAAGGTTGGCGGTTACAATTAGAAAATCCTAAATAGGGATAATTGTTTCAATGACTTGGCCTTTTGGCTTGTGAAAGCTTTATGGGCAGATAATGTTTACATTTCTTGCTGGTGTTAATTTGCTTGAAAAGTGAGAGAGACTATGAAGATATAAAAGTGTAAAATTCTCCAAGAGCCCAGGACCAACTCTTGTTTCTGTCACGAAACCTGTGAAACATTTTCAAAGGCATGGAGAGCTTCTGATAAAAGTTACGGTAAACCAAGTTAAGATCAGTGTCCCATAGCCAGACATGCAGGATGAGAGCCTGTAGTAGTCAATTTTGAGCTGTTCCTATTCCTTAGAACATTAAGAGGGCAAGAAAAGATGTTGGGGTTTTGGATGGCTAACTTGATCTCTCATAATAGGACTTTGATGATCCTTGACTGAAACACCCCTGGGAATCCCAGGTAGTCATTAAAAATGGGTGGTGTGGTCTGTAGCAGCCCAATTATGGCTCTGCAGCTGCTGTCTAGGAAATTAGAGGAGGCTAGTATCTCTGCTACTGTCTCTGGAGTTCAGAGCAGCTCTGGCTGCCTCATCATAGATTCTCAGCTCTCAGTGACAGTCATGAGAAACCAGATGGGGTGCAGCTTCCAGGAGAGGCGAAGTGGATCCAGGCCACAGACACCAGCATCCTCCAGAACCAGCTGAGGAGGTGCTGCCCTGCTATGAAACTGGCTGTTGGCTTTGTGTGTGTGTGCTCAGTTGAGTCCAACTGTTTGCGACCCCATGGACTGCAGCCTGCCAGGCTCCTCTCTCCATGGAGTTTTCCAGGCAAGAGTACTGGAGCAGGTTGTCATTTCCTCCTCCAGGGGATTTTCCTAATCCAGGAATCGAAGCTGTGTCTCCTGTGTTGGCAGGTGGATTCTTTACCACTGCGCCACCTGGGAAGCCTGTGGCAGGGGTCAGTCTAGTGTCTTGGTTCAGGAGAGTCAGGCTATAAAATTGACTGATTCTCTGTGATGAACTTTAATTGCTAGTCACATTTTTAACTCTTAGAAGGTAGTCAGTTTTATTTTCGATTTTACCTTTGTTTGGCAGTTGTTCTACTCCGAGCACAGAAAGTTTTCTCTGACAGGTTTTAAGTTTTCTCTTTCTACCATAAATACCACTTAAATGATCATGAAGTAGCTTATATTCCCTGCACCTGTAGTAAATTGTCATTGTGACCAGTAGCTTTGTTTTTTTCTTTTCCCCCCACACCAGGTATTACTGGGAGGTGGGTGGGTGTGTAACATCTTACCAAAAAACCTGATTGGAAAAAAAAAAAAAAAAACCTGATTGAACTTTTTGGTCAACCTAATATATGTATATGCTAGAAGAGTAACAATTATAGCAAACTTTTTTGTAGTGCTCGTCTAGTGCCGAGCACTGTTCAACATCTTCACATATGTTAACAAATCCATGTTCACAGCAATCCTATGTGGTAGGGAAACTGAGACTCAAAGATTAAGTACCTGCCCAGAGTCACAAAACCATTAAGTGGTAGAGCTGAGATTTGAACCCAGGGATTGGACCCCAACATTTGTGCTCTCCGCCACTCTGCTTTAGTCTCAAGTCTCCTTGTCTGTAAAATGTGACCAGCCATGATGTGCACCTTAGGTTTAACCTGGGGTTCAAGTGAGCCCATGGCTGTGACGGAGCGTTGCAAGTAAAGAGCACTGTAGTGACAGCAGGGGCGAGGGTGACCCCTTCTCGTGCCTGCATCTGAGTCCACTGCATGTGGACAAAGGGACCAGGGGACTTAGCCGGTCACTCCCTGTGGTGCCCCCCAGGTCCTCCGCTCAGGCCTTGGTGGTGGGAGCCTGCATCCCGCACGCGGGTGGGTGCTGCCGCATGCTGCCTCTTTTGTCCCTTTGAACAGGTGAGGGGGAAGGTACAGGTGGGTGGGTGGTCTTGGTCAGGGGCAGGGGAGGTCGGCAGCCTCTGCTGAGAGCACCTCAAGCAGGACCTAGTCTGAAGTTCAGGGTGATCAAGGGAGCTGCCATCCTGCTGCCTTCCTAAACTTCTGGTCCTTGTGCAGGGAGAAAGGGGGGCCACAAAGGCCGGGCCCGGCAGTACACGAGCCCGGAGGAGATCGACGCCCAGCTCCAGGCCGAAAAGCAGAAGGCCAGGGTGAGTATGCCACTCTGCAGGCCACTCCAGTGGCCCAGGGTGGCACCCAGAGAGGCCGGACAAGGGCCACCCACCCTCTGGAAGAAGCCAGCACCTGGGGTGTGGTTGAAGAGGGCGGGCGGCTGACAGGAGGAGAGCGGGCCTTTGGTTGATCGCTTAGAACTTCGTTTCCTCAGCAGCCAGTGCCTGGGTGGGTCCTGTTCCTGTCTGTGGGGGCTCTCCGCGCCCGCCTTGTGTGCGCCAGCCTCTGCCAGCCCCACTGGGGTTTGACACCCTGCCTTCCCACTCTCACCGCTGACAAGAGTGCCATTCGTGCTTAGCGCCCCCTCCTGCGTGCTCCCTCACTGGTACTCCCCACCCTTCCCCCTCCAGTCTAAGCTTAGGAGCTCCTTCTGTTCCTCGGTGCTTTTTCCAGCCCACTGTCAGGAAACAATGCATGTTTCCATCATTGGTGTCGGTGACCCTCCCACACCATTAGATGCTCACCTGGATGAGGGCCACAGGGAGCTGTCAGTGTGGACGACTGAGTGTGACGTGTGAGGGAGAAGGGAGAAGCCGTGGTCGGGGAGGGTCTGGCAGAGCAGCCTGCGCCTGAGCAGGACCTTGGAGAACGTGCGGGCAAGAGCTAAGGCGGGGGAAGTGCTTACAGTTTTGTAAGGGATGTTTCTAGTAGGAAGGCAAGAAGGGTGGAGGGAGGCGGCCCAGCAGGGCATCTATGTGGGCAGGTTGGAGTGTCTGACCCGCTGCTGACTGTGGGAGTGGAAAGTGGGGGAGGGAGGATGCTTGCCCAGGAAAACGAGTACAGATTGGCAGCTGTGTGTGGCAGCAGGGAGAGTGGGAGGGAAACGGAGCGGGACTGTGGTTTCCAGCCCCATGGCCAAGTCCTGTGGGCTCTGGGGGACGAGCTGCGTACCAAGGCGGTCCCAGGCACCTGGGCTGATAAGAGGAGCAGGGCCTTGTATGGCTGTGTGAGGGGTGGGTTGGACCGGGAAAGGCTTGTAGGCTGTGGAGCCAAGTGAATAGGCTGCCTGTGACCCAGGTCCCCCATGGAGGCCAGCGTAGCAGAGTAGGACTCATATACTTGGTCCCAGCCTTCTGGGGGTTTAATTTCTCAAGATTCACAGTCTGGGGCAGGAGGGATGGAAGGATCATGGCCTTGGGAGTTTGGTTTGCATCTTTTGATTCCTCAAATTGTCCATTTCTGAAACAGGAAGAAGAGGAACAAGGAGAAGAAGGTGGAGATGGGGCTGCAGGTGACCCGAAAAAAGAGAAGAAATCTCTAGATTCTGATGAGAGCGAGGATGAAGAAGATGATTACCAGGTACTGAGTCTGATGGGGGCCTAGGTTCTGGACTCATCCATTGAACAAATGTTCATCAGTTGTTTCCCAGCAGACAGAGTCCTTACACTTAAGGGTTTGCATTGTAATAAGGAGATACAGACAATAAGGAAGTCCATGAACAGTATGACTTCTGGTAGCCAGAAGTATCATGAATGAGATCACCCATGATTGAGGATACGTGATTGAGGAGTGGTGTGTGGTGAGAAGGTGACTTTTAGACTGAGATCTGAAAAACAAGGTGGAGCCAGTCACGTGAAAATTGTTTTGCTGAGTAGTCGAGGCAGCCAGGTTAGCAAGTGCAGTCTAGGGGTCAGAACAACCTAGGCAGGTCCAGGGAACAGAGAGGCTAGTGGGGCCGTGACTTGGTGGGTAAGAAGTGGAGTTAGGAATGGAGGAGGAGAGATTTGCAAGGCAGCGCCTGTGTGGTTGTTGCAGAGGTTTTGGTTTAATCGTAGTAGGTAGTGGGCAGCTGGTAAAGTGGGATGTGGGCGAGAGAGAGGACCAGTATGTGCACGCTTAGTCACTTCAGTCATGTTTGCCCCTTCCGTGACCCTGTGGACTGCAGCCTGCCAGGCTCCTCAGTCCATGGGATTCTCCAGGCAAGAATACTGGGCAGGTTTGCTTTTATCTGCACAGTGAGTTGTACAGTTGTTGAGCATAGAAGCCAAGAGCTGGTAGCAGGTATCCAGACAAGAAACTGTGACTTCCCTGAAGGGGGTGGCATTAGCAGTGGAGAAAAGTGGGCAGATTCAAGCTGTGTTTAGAGATGAACTCGTTGGGATTTGTCAAGGGTTGGGGTGGTGGGACTAAGGGGAAAGAGAAACAAGACCTTGCTCGGGATCATGGGGAGGAATGGGCTGAGCCTGCAGTTCTGTTTTAGACGAGCTAAACTTTAGATGTCAGGTGTCTGGATGAGGTATATACACACCGGCTGGGTAGAGGTGCCTGGAGCTCTGTACAGTGCTCTGATGAACAGGCGTTTCGAAGCTCTCTGGTCTCTTAAAGAGAACAGCTGGGTTGACAGGGCTTGAAACTCTGCTCAAACCTGTTGCATCAAGCACTTGTGCTCTCATTTCTTTCTAAACTTTGCCTGGGCAGCTGGGAGGTGCAAGCTGCAGGTGCGCCTCCCCAAACCTATAGACGTTGAGCTCATTCCCAGGCCCCACTTCCCTGCAAGCAACCTCTCCAGGGACCCAGCATGGCTAGCAGCCAGGTGTGAGGTTCCATGGAAACAGCTTTCAGAGGCTGAGCTCGAAGTGAAGGAGTACCTCTCTGTGCTGAGAGCTTGTGAATTGGGCTCATGTTCACATCTCCCATCTACTTCTGGGTTGATGTCAGGCATTTTATTGTGTCTCTGCTCTGTCGCCTGTGAAACTAGGGTGATGGTCCCTGGTGGCCCGGACACGGCACAGGCTGGACTCGGTCACCCACACTCCTGCTGCATCTCCTGGGTTGGTGTAGACACGCCTGAGCGCTGTTCCCACCGTGAGGCTGGGCCCAGCGTCACACAGCCTGGAGAGGAGCAGTTTGTTCTAGGCCAGGCAGACTGTGGAGATGGGGGTGGCCCTCGGGCACTGCAGGACCAAGCTTCTCCAGTATCCGGCTTCTTGTCCTACCTTAGCAAAAGCGCAAAGGCGTGGAAGGGCTCATCGACATTGAGAACCCCAACCGGGTGGCACAGACAACCAAAAAGGTCACGCAGCTGGACCTGGATGGGCCCAAGGAGCTGTCCCGAAGAGAAAGGTAACTGCTGCTTCCGAGCTGTGTGGCTGAGGCCCCAGCTCCTCTGCCCTCACTTCTGGACCCTTAGGTCTCCAGTGGCCGGGTGGGGGCTCCAGTTACAGTGTTTATTTCTATGTGATCTCATTCCCCAAAGGCTCTTTAGAAGTTTCTCGAAAAAGAAAAAAAAAAAAAAAGGATTTTTTTCACCAGTGGAAACACAGGGAAGATAGAACAGCAGATTCAGATCTGAGCGTTGCACTTGAAGTAATCCCTGGGGATGCGGATGGTCATGCTGCAGCCCCTCCCTCAAGACGCTCTGCTCCAGGGCACCTCCCTTACCCAGCCTGATCGGACCCTGCTGACCCACATCCGTCCCTGACGTCATGGCTGCAGGGTTGGGGGCCTGTGCTGATGGGCACCCACCAGCTGCCCAGTCCTCTCGCCTCAGGTGAAAATGAGGCTGCGGAGAGCTCCCTGTGGGCTGTGTGAGGCTTGCACCTGCGGGCTAAAGTGCCCTGCACACAGCTGGTTTCTGTTTTCATGCCTACCTGGTGACATCTAGGGCCTCACAGGAGGTTGCAGGCTGCTAGGAAAAGCCACTCTGATTTCTCTCCTGATTGCGCTGTTAGATTTAAATCCACCTTGCTGTGCTGACCCCATGAGAGCTGAAGGCGGTCTCTGTAAATAAACCCCACGGGGAAGGCCCACCAGCTTGGGGTGTGACTGAAGGCTGCTCAAGACCCTCCCCCTCCAACTGCCTTCTCACCACTGAGGACCCCCACTCTCCAAGGTAGCAGAGCGACAGGCGACCTGTGCTAGCTTGCTTGTGAGTGTCCATCAGGGAGGGGGCACTCGGACACAGCCCCTCCTCCACTTGGGCCCCAGGCCCGAGTGTTTGGCCTTGATTCTGGCTCCCGCGTCCAGCTCAGCTGACAGTGGGGGGGGGAGATGTCCCCTGTGACACCTCTTTACCCAAACAGAGAAGAAATCGAGAAGCAGAAAGCGAAAGAGCGTTACATGAAGATGCATTTAGCGGGGAAGACAGAGCAAGCCAAGGCCGACCTTGCCCGACTGGCGATCATCCGAAAACAGCGGGAAGAGGCTGCCAGGAAGAAGGAAGAAGAGAGGAAAGGTAAGTCTTGAGCCACTGGTATGGCAGCCTGACCCTGGCTCTGGACGGAGCCAAGCCCTGTACTTCGATGTCTTGCTATGAGGTGGGTTTGGGCCAGATTGCCCGCGAGGCCCACTGTGTGTGTGTGTGTGTCTGCGCACACCAGATTGCTTGGGAGGCTGTGTGTGTGTGTCTGTGTGTGTGTGTGTGTCAGCTGGAGGTGGACGTTCCTGCCTGCCACCTCCCAGAAGGCACCTACTTTCGAGGCTAGCAGGTTCCACTAAGTCTCTGGTGCCTTGTATAGCCAGGAGACCTGCTTGGCATCACCACTGTATGTCTGAGACGCTTGGGGGGGGTGTGGTGGGCTGGGCTTCCCAGATGAAATCTGGCCCAGGTGTCCCTCTTCCCCATGCCTTCCAGTGGGGCCGAAGGTGGTAGGGTTCTTCCAGGCCAGGTTGGCTGTGAGGAATTGGTCTGATTTAAAGGAGTGTTTGTCTCAGGAATTTTTGGCCTCATGCAATCCTTCATCTGGGGGGGAGCCATGGGTATTGGGAATCTTGCTTTCCTGCATTCTAGAGGCCTAAAGACACCCCAGGGCATTATCACCACGTTGGAGATACCTGGTGATCTCAGCTGCCCACCAGTAGTTTGTTTCACAAACCCCAAGCAGGAAAGGACTGTGTGTGACTGCTTGCATGTTGCTGATTTCAGACTTCAGAAGCCACAGGGAGAGCTTGGAATTACAGACTTCTCCTGGGAGCGGGCTAAGAAGAGTTTCTATTTGCCCAGTAGATTGCGTGTTGGTGGGCCTTTGTGGTGGGGGGTAGCCGCCCAAACTTAGCAAGAATGTCTGGACACGTGGGTCCGCTGGCTTCCGTGGGAGGGTGTCAGGCCGGGCCCTTCTTGGGTCTCTTCCTCATCTGCCAGCTGAGCCAGTTGCACAGATTGTTGTCTGAGGCCTTCTGGACCTACATTTTGCTGATTCCGGGGCGTGCAGGGCTGTGTGTATGGAGGGGTGGTTTCATCTTGTGACTCTCTCCCTTCCTGCTTCTCAGCAAAAGATGATGCGACCTTGTCAGGAAAACGAATGCAGTCGCTCTCCCTGAACAAGTAGCACGGCCTATGGGAGGAGAGACCAGGGAACTGGGCCGTGCTGCCAGGACCTCCGCTGCGTCTCACCCGCCCTGTGCCCCGGTGCCGCTGCAGCAGCCCCTCGTGGCGAGGAGCCCCCCACGGCCTGGGACCTCCTCTTCATCTTGGCACGGAAATTGTTTGGGGGGATGGTGGGTGGGGGGCTGGGGGAGGGGCAGCTGCTATCTTTGAGGCAGAAAGATGCAGGACAGCATTTCATATGTAACCATTCAAATGTTTTGGCTGTTTTTAAAATTCAGAACCCTTGTTGGGGGGTACCTGGGAGGTGGGTTAAGAGGAGCTTCCATATGTCTGGTAGATTGCGAGGCAGGGGGCAGTTGGGGCCGCAGTAGCTGCTGACAACTTTGCAATGGCCTGTCTGCCCACCCCCCGGTCTGTGTTCCCTGAGTGCTCACTCAGAGGGGCTGGCAGCCTGTGCCCATGGGTCCCTGAGGTCACGGCTCATCCCGGCCAGTCCCCTCTGACGGACGCCTCCCCCTGCCCTTCCCACCCCACTCCCTGCCCCCTACTCTGGCCAGGCCCCGGCCCGTTCGTAACCCCGCCCGCGGATCATTTCGAGAAGCCTGTTTACTGTGCAGCACCCAGGCACAACACGCTCCACAGATCCAACTTGTATATTTGGCAAATTAAACTTGACATTATCGTAATCCTGGTCCTGTGATCGCTCTTGGGGGCCCCCAGGCCTGAGCTGTTCTCACCCAGCAGGACCCGGCGTCCCTCTCAGGCCCACCCCGCAGGGTTCCGGTGCCACCAGGCCCGAGTACAGGGACTGGACCCCTGGCTCGGCCTGGGCATCTCAGCCGGGAAAGACCTCAGGATACAGGAACCACCCGTCTCTTTAACCACCCAGGGACCTTAAGCCAGAGGGGCCAGGGACCTGTGCAGTGTCGGGTCCCGCCTTCCTGGTGCCCCCTGGTGGTGACAGCCCCAGGATTTCAGCGCTGGGAGGAAGTGACCCAACACCCAGCACTTCTGCTTGGCCTTACCTCAGGCCTAACCCAGGCTCGGCTCAGTCACATGGGCGCCTGAAGACTCCACACAGTACCCGTCTTACCTATGCAGCCAGCCCACTGGAAGGGGTGCCACTTCCCACACAGCAGCCTCCTGAGAGGTGAACAGGTACCAGGCATGGGTTTGCTCAAGAATAATGGGGAGCCGGGGGGCTTCCCAGGTGGCGCAGTGGTAAAGAACCTGGTTGCCAAGGCGGGAGATGCCAGAGATACAGGTCTGATCGCTGGGTGGGGAAGAGCCTCTGGAGAAGGAAACAGCAGCCCCCTGCAGTCCTCTTGCCTGACATATCCCCTGGACAGAGGAGCTGTCCATGGACAGGGTTAGCGTCCACAGGGTTACAAAGAGTCAGATGCAGCTGGTCACACAGACACGTGGGGAACCATGTAGCCTGGACTGTCTCCTAGGGACTTAGAATTTTTATTTCCTGATTTAAAAAGAATCAGTGGGTCTCCAACTCCAGAGGTTATCCTGAGAACACACAGGCCCTAGAACAATGGGGGAGAAGCCGCCTTTAGGTGCTATTTTTTCTGTAAATGTGGGCCTAGTTCACCATTAGAAGATCTATTGATGTAACTCATTACCTAGTTAGACCAAAAACCATGGGATTAAAAAACAGTAAAATAGGAAGGGGGGGGATTGTCCTAAAAAATGAGCAGTTATTAGAAACCAACTGCAAACATCAAATAGAGAAACAGTAATTTCTGTTAAAGCCCAGAACCAGCCTAGAGTGTACAGTCACCATTCTTGGCATCTGACTGCTGAGTGAGTGATGGGAGACGGCCGGTCCTGGCAGCTCCCAGGCTGGGCTGTGGCGGGAAGCAACCACCGGGGCGCCGCCTCTGTGTGAGGATCAGTTGTGCTGGCAAACAGCAGAAAGCTACCAGTGCCCTGCCCAGACTGACCCCTCCTCCAGACACACAGGCCAGCGTGTCTACAGTTGTGTTTTTATTACCTCCACATTCTGAAGCAGTTCATGACCACCAGAGTGCTTTGAGAACAGTTTCTTTTACAATTAAAGCATTTCTTCAAGAAAAAAGCAATCGTTCCTTCCATAGCCAAGAAGCAGCCTCCCGTCCCTCCCCTCCTGCGGAACAGCCCCGGTGGGAACCCCACCCGGTACCCTAGAAACTCAGCAAAGCGGCCCTCAGCCTCCCCGACCCGGGCCGAGGGCAGTGCACTCCTCACGGGTCATATGATCTTGAGGTCCTTCAGGGCGGACTCCAGGCTCTGGGAGGAGACAAGCAGGACAGACAGGTGGTTCTCAGCTGTCCTGCAGACACCCTACCACCACCCGCAGGGACCTGGCGCCGGACACAGAACCTGGCCTTTGGTGTCAGGCGACCTGGATTTACATCCCAGCCCTGAAGGAAGGTGCTGCAGAGGGTGCCAAGGGGTCCTCCACTGAGGGACCCTTCTGCAGGGATGAGGGGCTGGAGTGGCCAGGTGGCTGCCAGGGAGGTGGGGGGTAGGGGGCCCGCCCTGGGAACCTGGGGGGAGGCAGGGGTGGAGGGCAGGCCTCACCTTCACGTCCCAGATGCTCATGCCACCATCCATGCCGGTGGTGCAAAACTGCGAGCACTTGGCCTTTCCCCCGCTGAGCACCGAGATCTGGCTGCAAAGAGGAGGAGGGCTTTACAGATCCCACCCTGCCCTCCAGGAGCCGCCTAACTGCTGGGGGAGCCTGCTCCGGTGAGGTGTGTGCACCCAGCTCGGAAGGATCACAGGGGACGGGGCTCCCGAGTGTGCTCTAGTGGCAAGCACCAGCCTGTGTGCAACGGACACAGGACGGCGTGGGCAGGGGGCGTGCGCAGGGGGAGTCACGGTGCAATGGGGAGAAGAAGCAAAAGGTGGGGCTGGGAAGAGGCAGGGCTAGTTCCGGAGAGCCTTGGAAGGCCGGCAAAGTAATCTGGTCTGAAGACGCTGGACCCGGCGGCCACAGGAGGGCTTAACAGACAAGGGTCAAAGCCTGGCCACGTTCTCCCTCTCATCTGCCACGGGGCGGACACCCGCAGCTGGCAGGATTCGGGGTCTCTCACTCCAATCCTACCCTAGCTCCTCGAGGAGACCGCTGCCACGCTCTCCGTTCTGCACCACCCGGCCAGGTTCTAGCCCCAAAGCCGCTCCAGCTCGAGCCCCGCCCGCTAGCAGTCTGCGGGTCGCTGCCACCCTGCCCCACCCCACCCAGATCCGCAGACCCGGCGGTCGCACACCGTCCCGGGACCGCAGAGCAAGGCTGCCCGCCAGCCCACCGCCCGATACTCGTGCCTCCGCGCGAAGAGACGGACCCGCCTTCCTCAGGGGCCCCGCCCGCACCTGACGCTGTTTTTGTGCAGCGAGTCCAGGCCGGCGCCCGCCGCCGCGCTGCCCTCCGAGCTCGCCTTCTTGTCGAGGTTCTGGAAGCGCTCGCGGGCCGTCAGGCCGCGCTGCGAGCTCTGCTTGGGCACGTCCAGCCGCCCACCGAAGCTCAGCTTCCCCGCGGCTTTGTCGTAGGTGAAGAGCACCGGGAAGCAGTCGTGGCCCTGCGGCGAGAGGGGCAGGGTGGGGTGCCACTGGAGCGCTGGCTAGCGCAGGCGCAGTGCCCCCATTTCCCTCTAGGGGAACCCCAGGCCTCGGGGAGGTGCAAGGCCAAGGCAACTCCGGCCAGCAATCCGGGGGTGCCGGAGGCAGCCATGCCCGCTCAGGGACCCCGGGTATAGTAACAGGGGCCAGAAGTTGGGCTGAGCACCTAGGAGCGGCCCCCTCCGTCCGCAAGGCCAGCCTCGGGTCGAGAAAGCGGGTCTGGGACTCCCCTGGGAGCCCAGCGCCCCGTCCCATCCAGACAGTCACATGGGCTCTGGGAGAAACACACTGCTGGACCCTTCCCTCGGCGGAGTGGGCCTGATCCCCGCGGGACCCCAGTGAGTTTGCTGAGGGCTGAAGAGAGACGTGACAGAGCTGGGCAGGAGGGAGGGAAGGAGAGTGGCACCCTTCTGGACGCAGGTAGGACCCCCCACCCACCCCCACCCACCACAAGCACCCATCCTTTGAGGGCGGTGTGGCCCTGTCATTTCCATCAGCCAATAAAACGTAAAAGCAGAAAGGCCTGGGCCAGGGCATAGCTCCCCACTTCCCATCTCCAGATGGGAGACACAGCCCCCCTCCCAGCACCCAGACAGAACAAAATGAGCAAGAAACAAACATTTCCCATGTTAAGCCACTGCAGTTGGTGCCACTGGGGCTTTTTTGTCGTTACCCCAGTATAACCCCACCCATTCCGACCAGTAGAGCTATGGATGGATGGATGGATGGATGGATGGGGGTGGGGGAGGAAAGGCATGAGCGGGGACAAACTGAGGACTGCCTGGGCATCTTGGGGCCACTGGGAGACCTGCTGTCACCAGCCCCTGCTCCCGGCCCCCTCCTTACCGCTGCCACCAGACTGTTCTCCGTGATGAAGGTTACGGCCAGCAGCGGCAGTGTTTCAGAGGCCAGAGTCGCGACGCTGAGAGAGAGAACGCGATGTCAGCCACACCCGCCCCTGGTTCTCGGTGCCGGGGCGGACCCCCACTCGGGTGACCGTACTCACGCCATCTTCTTGTCAGCATCTGCCAGGCACACGGTGCTGTCGTGGCTGACCCAGGCCACACGGCTGCCACTGGCCGAGAAGCAGACGCCGTGCACCCAGCCGCAGCTACTGCTAGACTCAAACATCAGCTCCCCGAACGGCATCTTGGAGCCCCACGGGGTGGGTGCTGGCCGCTCCTCCACCTCCTTGATGTAGGCTGAGAAGATCCTGCCAGGAGAGGCAGAAAAGGGGATGGGTGGGCATCTGGGAGGGACCCAAGAAGGGACCCCCATCTCCCAAACTGGCCTGGTGAGGCCAGAGCACCTTGCTGAGTTTGTGGGTACCAGGGCTAGCTTTTTATGACCTGAGTCTTCACGCTTGGATAAGTCTGGGTCTCAGTGCCCACTTGTACAATGGAGTGGGGCCAGGAAGCCTCCCAGCTCCAAGTCTTGAGAGCTCTCGGGACCTTATCTGCTCTGTGCCCAGGGCCTCTGGTGTCTGCTATAGCCTCAACACCCAGGGGCGATTCAGAAATACAGGCCGTCTTGCCTGGAGCTGGGAGCTAGAGGCCTTGGGAGACTCAGGGGTGCTGGGCCCAAAGTGAGAAACAGCCAATAGCAGTTAGATGTTCCAGGTGTTAAGATAATGAGACAGAGACTGTCCCAGCCTCAGTCATTTATACCTCAGTGTGAATAAAAACACCCACTCTTTTTCCCTCAGATGGAAATCAGGAAGCTGAAGGGGTGGGAGGTTCTAATGAGGACAGCAGGGCCTAGAAGAGATCCTGCTGACATTAGAAAGTGGCAAGGTGTATGTCCTTCTAAGACTCCCCACAGGCCAGAGAGAGGACTCAAGAACGGTCCTTCAAAGAGCAAACCCTTACGGAAGCTGGACTGAGGCCCCAGGGCACCCTGCTGGGTGCAGAGCTGGTCTGCAAGGCGGGCCTCTTGGGACAGGGCTCCCCTCGCCACCCCCTGACCCCCGAGGAATCCTGTGTTGACGGCAGGGCACCCCCCCTCACCGGCATTTGAAGTCGCAAGAGCCGGCGGCCAGCAGCACATTGTTGGGGTGCCAGTCCAGGCTGAGGACGGTGGAGCGGATGGGCTTCTTGATGTGCTTGCACACCCACCTGGACACGGCGGTGGTCACACAGGTGTGCAGGGAGAGAGGGACAGACAGGTGAGTGCCCTCGGACCTCAGCGCCTCGGGCTCCAGGCTTCCACTGGGCCCTGCAGACCGCAGAGGTCCCCAGAGGGAAGGGCCCGGGCCAGCTGGGTCCCTCCCTGGATGGGAGCGCCGCCCCTGGTCTCCTTTCAACCTCGTAACTACCCTGGGGCCGCCGGGTAAGGAGAAGGCACGCGGCTGCTCACTGTCAGGGTGGGACCTGAACTCGAGTTTCTCGGACTCCAGTCCGAGCTCCCGCCCGGCCTCTGCCCTCAGCAACCCCGGGGAGAAGGTCGTGACATGGCTGGAGCTTGTGAGTGGGCCCTGGAGTGTGACGGCTGTTGCTGTGGGCAGGTGATTTGCCTCAGGGCCTTTGTTGTAAGGTGGGGATGGCAGCAGGGCTTCCCTTATAGCTCAGTCGGTAAAGAATCTGCCTGCAGTGCAGGAGACCTGAGTTCAATTCCTGGGTCGGGAAGAACCCCTGGAGAAGGAAATGGCGACCTACTCCAGTATTCTTGCCTGGAGAATCCCATGGATAGAGGAGCCCAGCAGGTTACAGTCCATGGGGTTGCAAGAGTCCGACAAGTCTTAGCGACTAAACCACTCATCACCAGCAGGGATGGCAGCAGATGCCCAGTCCGGGGGGCCGCGGCGGGTGGGGTGTGGGGGGGGGGGTCATTGCGTACGTGGGCAGGGCTTAGTGTGATGCCTGCAGAAGCAGCCCTGGCGTGGCTCGTGCCCTTATTACTAGAGGGAGCTGGGGGAGGGCTGGGGGCTGGGCAGAGAGCCCCTCGCCTCACTTCCAAGGGTCAGAAAGGACACCCTTCTCGGGTCCTGTGAACAGGGGTCCTGACTCCCCGCCCAGTGGCTTTCTGGGACCCTCCTGTCCCACCACCTGTTGGTCTGCAGCCCCCGGTCCCTCGTAACCCATGCTGAACCCGCCCGGGCACCCACCAGTCATTTTCCTGCTCAAAATAGCAGATGGAGATGACACGGGAGCCACTGCCCACAGCGAACTTGTTCTCCTTGGGGGCCCAGCGCACGCAGCGAGCAGCGCGGTTGATGCGCAGGATGACCAGCGTGGGCTTCCATGTGCGGCCCTTCAGTGTCCACACGTAGGCGTTGCGGTCTGTGCCGCAGGTCACGATGCGGTTACTCTCGGGGGCCCAGTCAATGCCTGCGGGGTGGGAGGAAGGACTCGGCTGAAGCCATCCAAGCACAGTTGGCTCGACAATGTCCACAGAGGAGGGGCTTCGAGGTCACAATCAGGATTGAATCAGGGTGCTACTAGAGTTCATCAGGGGTGTTACAGCTCTCTCAGCTATCAGCAAACACGCTGGAAGGCCAAGCCAAGAGACGAAAATAGAAATGGGTCCCTGGTAATGCTGATGTGCTGGATCAAGCCTTTCCTGAGGTCCTCAAACATCTGTTTTTCAGAAACGTGAACCCATCCATGTAACTGCTTTATAACTTAAGCCAGTCTGAATCAGGGTTCTGTTGTCAAGGCTTGCAGCCCAAACTCGCCTACCTAACACGGTGAGTAGGGGGACGGCTTGGCCCTGCCCTGCCCTGCCGTCTCTCAGGAGGGTGAGCCCAGCCAGCCCAATGCGCCTGTCACCCCTGCCCTGCCCTCTCTCAGGAGGGTGAGCCCAGCCAGCCCAACGCGCCTGTCACCCCTGCCCTGCCCTCTCTCAGGAGGGTGAGCCAACCAGCCCGACGCACCTGTAACCTGCCCGTTGTGCTCCTTGAGTTCATGCACCTGGACCCACTTGTTCCCGCTCTTCTCGTAGATGTGTACCTCGTGGTTGTTGGGGCAGATGGCGATCTCTGCAGGAGAGACGGGCGGACGTGCTCAGGCGCCCCTTCCCCCCCACGAGCCCCCCCTTCACGGGCCACCTGGGCAGTACCTTGTCCTTTGTTCCTGGCCTCTCCTCCTCTGCCTCAAGTCCCGCTGGACCCCCCCCTTGGGACACCTCCCCAGGGCTTGGCCACTCCTCACCTGTGCCCACCACCCCTAACATCCCTAAGGCAGTCTTGCGAGCTCTCCCTGCCTCCCCCTGCTACCAGGATGCACCCAGGGGTTTTGGGCTGCCCCTGATGACCCCAGGCTCTGCCACCTTGGGGTCGCTGCACCCGCCCCGGCCTTTGCAGCTGACTTCCCTCACTTCCTTTGGGTCTCTCTGCAAACGTCACCTGCCCTGAAAGGCCTCACGGGCCACCCTTTCTAAGCCAGCCCCCGGCTCCATCGCTTTCCCCTCACCCTGCCTGTTCCCTTGGAGCTCATTTCACTGCAGGCTGCATTTCCCACCCCCAGGCCCTCACGAGCAGAGGACAGGCCACCCGCCCGGCGCCCACAGTAGTGCCCAGCACAGGCGGGGCTGCCCTCTGGCCTCCGGCCCTCAAGGTCCGTGCGCCTGGCTGCCCTGTGTGGGATCCCTTCTCTCCTGACACTCAAGATCTCAGGGTCGGGGGTGAAGCAGGGGCACAGTGGCAGAGGGGGGTCTCGGGGACTCACGGGTGCGGTCCTTGTTCCAGGCGTGGCAGCTGATGGGCTCCACCAGGAAGCTGTGATAGGCCATGGCTGCTTGGCTCCTGTGCCCAAGAGAGGGAGGGGACGCAGGTCAGCACCCCTTCTGGCCTCGAGGGAGGGTGTCATCACTCGTGCCTCAGTTTCCCCATGGGTGGAGCACCGTCCCCCTCCAGGAGCACACCAGGCCTGCTGGCCTTTGCACATGCTATCTTCCCTCTGCAGGGAAGGTCAAGCCTGATGGTCGTGGGAGGCCAGTTCCATGTGCTCATCCTCTCCGTGCCGCCAAACGCCCCCCCTATTCTGTCCAGCAAACTCCTACTCATCCGGAAAGACCCAAAGTGGACTTCCTCAAACCCCTTCTCTCCCCGCCTCAGCCTCCCAGAGTCACAGGGAGCCCAGGGTGGAGCCCAGCCACACTGCTTGCCAGCTGTGTGACCCTGGCACGTCACTCACCCTCTCTGAACCTCAGTTTCCACATCGGCAAAATGGAAATAGGAATCCTGCCCTCCCCCACTTCCCCAGAGATCTAAGAGGGTGAAATAAGACAGCACACCAGGCCTGGCACATAGTAGGTGTTCATGAAATGGCAGCTCTTGGGTAGGATGGATGTGCTGGCCCTCGATGTGCTTCCCCTGCGTAGGGTGGGCCTCCTGGCTGGACCAGGGGCTGATCCCGGGCACACGTTTCAGGCCTTCGCACCAGCTGTTCCCTCAGCCTGCAAAGCTCTTACCCCAGATGCCCGCACGGCTCCTGCCCTCCCCGCTGCCACTCGAGTCTGCGTCCAATGTCACTTTCTGAGCCAGACTCCCTCAGTTCAGTTCAGTCCAATCGCTCAGTAGTGTCCGACTCTTTGCAAACCCCATGGACTGCAGTATGCCAGGCTTCCCTGTCCATCACCAGCTCCCGGAGTTTACTCAAATCCATGTCCACTGCATCAGTGATGCCATCCAACCATCTCACCCTCTGTCCTCCCCTTCTCCTCCCGCCTTCACTCATTCCCAGCATCAGGGTCTTTTCAAATGAGTTAGTTCCTCGCATGAGGTGGCCAAACAAAGTATTTGAGTTTCAGCTTCAGCATCAGTCCTTCCAATGAACACCCAGGACTGATGTCCTTTAGGATGGACTGGTTGGATCTCCTTGCAGTCCAAGGGACTCTCACGTCCCT
This sequence comes from Odocoileus virginianus, assembly GCF_023699985.2. Classification (NCBI taxonomy): domain Eukaryota; kingdom Metazoa; phylum Chordata; class Mammalia; order Artiodactyla; family Cervidae; genus Odocoileus; species Odocoileus virginianus. Next base: position 35,510,059 of record NC_069706.1, read on the forward strand.
CATTTTCCCCTCAGATAATCCTACTGAGCACAGGTTACATTGTCCTCATTTATTCTGCTATGTCTTTTTTCCCCCTGCTGAAATGTAACTCGCTTGATGGAGACATATACTTCTGACCATCTTGTTCACATTTCTATCCCCGGCGCCTAAATGCTTGGCACATAGTAAGTGCTCGATAAATATTTGATGAACACAGTTGTTTACTGCCATTAGCGTCCAGCCTGAGTAAGTTATTTTTTTAAAGATTTAAAAAAAAAAAAAAAAAGGGCCAAGCAACATTTCCTGAGCACTCTGCACTCACCAGCTCTAAGCCCTCCTGTATTCTTGACTTGAGCCCCAGATGACGGCTGTGGGGGTGGTAGTTTGGCGGGGGGGCCACCTGCCCAGACCAGCAGCACCCCTACTCCCCCCATGCCTCTGGGTGTCCCCAGGCCTTCGGCCACCTCCCCCATCTGGCCGGGAGGTTTGTGGCCCGAGGCTGGGCCCTGGGGAGGCCACTTCTCAGCCCAGGCCTGAGCCCCGATGGCCCTGGTTGCCGGGGGTGCTGCTGGAACCCTGGGCCTCTCTCTGCCCCCAGCGGGGGTCTCCGCCAAGACCCCTGAGCGAGGAACAGCGCTGAGTTGGGGTCCGTCGAGCTGCTGTGTCCCCCACTGTGCTGCTGGGGACTATGCTGCTCAGCGACCACAAACCCCACTTTAATTTACAGCAGGAAGTCCTGCAAATTTCCCAGGGTGGCCCTGGCCAGACACACACAGGCGCACAGAGGACTGCACGGCGCCCGCCTGGTCCCACAGCCCAGACCCAGCGGGGCCTCGGGCAGCCTCTGCTAAGAAAGAAAGTGGACACTCACAGCCAGGCTTGAAGCCACACATGTTTGTGTGTCTGGTCAGCCTTGCACGTGCGTGACTGCTCCCACACACACATGCGTGCTCAGCCTTGCACACTCACACACAGCTCCCAGGGGAGCTGCCTCTCCAGCCTCTGTCTCCTTATAAGGCCTCTTTGTGTAAAGCGAAGGCCCCAGAAGTGGTGCCTGGGAGCACAGGCCTGGGTCAGCGAGCCGGACGGGGTTTCCCCAGCGCTTCCGCTGCCTCCAGGCTGGGCAGGCAGGGGGTCATCCGTGTCTACACCGCAGATGCCAAGACGCAGGGTGGATGCACAAGGCCTGTCCACTAAGCTGTGCTTATCTGACCCCCTTCCCCCTAGGTCACCAGTGGCAGTGGGGGGTTTTAAGGCCAGATGCCCACTTCCAAACGCCAGCAGGGTTCTTCTTAGCCCCTGACTCCAGGGGAGGCTGATCATCCCCCAGCCCTTCACCCTAGGTGGCCCAGAAGGAAAGAAGCCTCATGGCTGCAGCTCCAGGGGTCCTGGACCCTAGACTCAGCCGGAGCAGAACGTGACTTCCCAGTTCTGTCCCAGTCCCGCTGTGTGGCCGGCCACCTCTGCACCGTGTGGGCCCTTGGTGAGTGTCCAGACCTGGGGGCCGGACTCTTAACAGTCTGTCTAGTGACTTTTCAGGGTTTCAGGCTGTGAAGATGGAGAGGCTGGGTCTGCAGAGGACTCGGGGAGCCCTGGCCATTAGTTTCCTGAGACCCAAAATTTCTCAACGTGAGAGAGAGAGGTATGGTAGCACAGTGGGACAGGCAGGTTCAGAGCACACCTATCAGTCAATCACACTTTAGTATAAATTCAGATAGAAATACTCCCTAGACTACTAACCCACACCTTAAAGGGGGGAGGGGGTGCGGCTGAAAGGAGTGGGAGAGAGGAAGACAGACGTGTTTCCCCTTTTTCATAACTTCTGTAAAGCAGTTGAAGCCAGCAGGGCCTCCCAACCCCCACATGTTACAATTGAGGAAGTGGGAGCCCAGGGAGGGGTGTGGCTTCTCCAGCCACTGTAGCCTTGAGGCTCAGCCTCCTGGTTCCTGGATCAGGGGATCATTCCGCGTGATCAGACTCAAGAAAGCAGCTTTCACACCAGGCCACCTAGCCATAGGAACTGTGCCTTAATCATTCCCAGGGAAATCTCCACCCTGCCAAGGGGCTGGGGGTGGGTGCCACTGCCTGCCAGTCACCCCACTGAGGAAAGTGCCCTGGGGGCTGCTCCACCCAAGGGTGTGGACAAGGCAATGCTGCAGTGCTGCCTTCTGGTGGAGACTAAGGCAGGATGAGGCCGTGGCCCCTGTGACCCTGCCTCTGAGCCAGCTCTGTGGCTCCACTTGCTTGTCAAGGACAAAGAGAGAAGAGGGGGCCCTGGGGATGGTGTTGCAACTGGGCGCCCATGACTAGTGCTCTGTGCCCCATCAGCCTGGAAACAGTGAGTCTGGGGGAGCACGGCCAAACCCCAACAGACTCCCCCCACTCCACCCCTACCCCACTGGCTCCAAGCTGCCCGCTACCAACCTGGAGCCGGGATCCTTCTGTGCTCCAGGGAGCACTTCCCCCGTGTCTGGCACACGGTGGTGCCCAGGATGAATGGATGCGGGAATCACCCAGGGCTGGGGTTTGAGGGTACAGAGAAGGGACAGCAGCATGATGGCTGGAGGAGCTTTGGGTGTCCAGGCAGGGGGTGCCAAGGACCACATACTAGGTGGGGGAACATAAGCTCAATGGGCGCAGGAGTATTTGTTTTGTTCATAAGTGCTTCCCCAGCACCAATTAGAATGCCCGGCACATAGTAGGTGCTCCACAAATATTCCTTGACTGTGATGCATGAATGAATCACATCTATCTTATGTATATTCCTTACAGACCAGCCCTATTATTTCACTGATACATATATGCAACTTGTAAATATTTACTGGGGAGTATGTGCTCAAGATCTTTTCCTGATAGGGTCCATGATCAGAAAAGCTTGGAGATCTTCCATTTAAAAGGTCCTCTGTGAGGATTTGGGGAGAATACAGCTCCGTTCTAAAGCAAAGCAAACCAGATGAAGCTCCCAACTGCTCAGCCAAGGGTCTCGGGCCTCACGCCTCTTTCCTTACACTCTGGGTTCACATTCTGACTCTCTCGATACTGACTGGGTGCCCTCTGCCAATGTTTCCCCCACATCTCTATCCAGAAAAGGCTGGGGCTGGACGAGGCACTGGCTGTAGGTTCTTTCTTGCTTTCAGAGAAGCTTTGCCAGCCCAGCCTTTTCTGCATCCAGAGGTTTGGCTGCATTTGAGGCTAAACTAGGCAGGAGCTGCCTGGAGCAAAGAACTCTGCTTTGCAGACACTCGGGGAAGTCCCCACCCAGCTCAGCCACTCGAGGGAGCTGCCAGCAAGCCATTTTGCACTCGTGCTGAGCTGTTACTTAACTTCCTGTTGTGTGTAGAACAACCCTAGTCACCCCAACAGACCAACCAATCCCTCTTCCCCAACTCCACTGCTGAGGTCTTACAAGCCAGGCAAAGTCAAGTCAAGAAAGACAAGTGAAAATCATCCTAAGGCACCACAAAGCATCAGCTAAAATAATACAGACTAAGCAAAACCCCCAAACACATAAAACTCAATGCTGGCAAGACAGTGGAGAAATTCTCATTTGTTGCTAATTTGTTCAGTCTTCCTGAAGGGCAGTGTGATAACAGCCAATTCCAATCAACTAGGTGGGAACAAACAGAACAAAATAACATTAACAGGAACTTACAAATTGCCAACATTTTTTTGTGGCATAAATTCATTTTGATGCTAAAAAATACAGCCACTGACTTTTTTTTAAAGCAAACATGTTCATAATAACTCTCTTTATAATGGTGACAGGATAGAAAAATGCAGATGACTACAAACATGGATAGAGAAACAGTGAACATGTTGGGATAAGATGTATGTGGATTATATACATATACATAATTAACTAATTTGCTTGGCATCTTTAAATGCCCAGAATTTACCCAGGACTTTGACATACATTATCTTTTATGCCCTAAAAGAAACCCAAGAACTCTTCTAGTGTTTGTTTTAACCTTCATGTTGTTGAGTAGGAAACAGATGCAGACGAAAACCAAACTGTGCACCCACCTCCTAAAACGGCACAGTTTGGGATTCTGACCCTAAATCTCAGAGGTGATAAATGTATAGGCAGGCCCTATAATAAGAGCAAGGACAATAAAAGTGCACATTTAGCTCGTGTGTGCCTGGCACGCTGCCAACTGTCTTACACACATGATCACATGTAAGCTTCCCAGCTTGAAAGTTCCTCATTTTCCAGGTAAGCAAAGTTGGGGCCCAGGGAGGTTAGGCGGCTTGCTAAGGTCAGTGGCCAGTGAAGGAAGACGCTGGCGCTCTTAGCAGCTTCTGGTCTGAAAGACCTTGCCAGGCCAGGGTGCTCTTAACCACGGAGTACCACTGCCCGCCTGGCGGGAGGGGCCCGGGGACAGCCCAGATGAAACGGAGAGCCTCCAGCTCCGCGTCTGCCCCGGGCTCGCTTAGGCAGCTTCATGCCAGTAAACCTCTGTGTCACCGTCGCTGCCCCGAGGTCCCGGCCCAGCCCCAGTCCTGGCCACGGTCCCTGGGCCGCCGGCGAGGGAGGGGCCGCTCGGAGCGCGCCGGTCCAGGGCCCGCGAGCTCTGGAGGTCCGCCTTCCGGAACCGAGCAAACCCCTCCCGGGATCGGACCCCTTCGACCTGGCCCCGGGGTCGGGGGCTGGGTGGGGGCCGGGAGAGAAGGAGGGACGGAGGAGGGGCGAGGCGGGCGGGGGCGCCAGCTCATTTCCCCGCTGGAGGAACCCGGAAGGCTGAAAGGTGGAGGGGAAGTGACTGGGCGTGGGGGCCCTCCGGCTCGAAATAACGGGGGACACCGACGGCAGGGCAGAGTCGGGGTGGGGGGACGGGAGAGAGGGGAGGCCGAGAGGGCCGGGCGGGGAGGTGGACACGCGAGCCCGCGTGCCCCGAAGGCACGGAGTGCGGGGAGCGCTGCGGCTCCCTCGCCCAGAGGAGGTCGCCCGCCCGCCAGCACCCCGTGCCCCGCGCGCGTCCACTCACGTCCAGGGGGGCCCTCAGTGCCCCCTTCTCGTCCCTGAGCTCCCCGAGCCCCCCCATCTCCTGGCGACCCCCCGCAACGTCCTCCCCACCTGCACGTGCCCCCTCCTCGCGCTCCCCTCGACCCCCTTCCCGGGCCGCCCCCGCGCCCCCCTCACCTCGGGGCGCCGCGGCCGCGGACTCTGGGCAGTCGACGCGCCGAACCGGCTCTGGGCGCCGCGCCGCGCGGCCACTTCCTCGTGGGCGGGGGGCGGGGCCTCCGGGCTCAGCCCCGCGGGGACGGGGCGGGGCTGGTCGGCGGGCGGGGAGCCCCGGGCCCGCCCACCCTCCCGGCCTGGGGCCGTGCCCACCCGGGCCGCCCGGAAGGCGCGCGCCCCTCTCCGCGTGTCGGGCGGGGAGACTGAGGTTCGGCGAGGGGCGCGCGTCTCTGTCGGCCTCGGGCCCCCTCCCAGCGGCGACCAGACCTCCTTCCGCGAGCGGATGCTGCTGGTCGCCGCATGTGCGCGGGGGGTGGGGGGTGGGCAATCAGGGGGAGTCCGGACCCCCGGCCAGCCTCCGGGGTCCTCAGGTCAAAACGGCGGCTGGCCCAGCCCCTCCCAGGGCCCACTTCCTGACCCTCTTTCCACCGCAGACCGCTTCCCGTCCTTAAGTTACCCGGACTCGCCGCCGCCTTAATGTGGTGGGTCTTGGGCCAGGTGGTCCAGGGAGGTCTCTCCATCCCTGCCCCCTGCCTCATCAGTGGGGATGACCGGCAGGTGGCCCTTCCCCCAGGGTTCCGCTTAGCTGGTCAGCCAGACACTAAGTAGCTTGGGGGATGGTGTGGGGTCTCAGGGGGGTCCCGGGCCAGGCACCCATGCTGTCCTGTCTCCTGGCTTTGACCTTTGCTGTTCTTTCTGCCTGAAACATTGTCACGCCCTGTCCGCATCTGACCCACTTACCTTTATCTTGCAGGACAGGCGTCAGTGTTTCTTAGGTCACTTTGTCCCTGACCCCCTCAACAGGGTCCTGGGCTCACCAGTCCTGGCTCCCATTACACAATCCCAATCTGCGGGTGGCCGGGAGGAGGAAATGTGTCCAAAGGTGAGGAGCACTCTGAGAGGCGCACACAAGGTGCTCGGTAAACTTTAGCTCCTTCCTGGCTCTGGGCAGACACTGAGGGGCTGTTAGCAGGACCCCCCCCCCCCCCCCCCCCCCCCCCCCCCCCGCCACCACCACATCCAGCTGTGGCAAATATAAGTGATGGCTTTACTTAGAAAAAAGTTTCAAGTGGTCTGTACCAGCTACCCTCACCTCGAATGAGGACAAGTGCACTCCATTGTCGAGGTGATACTTGCATCCTTGGGTTCCACTTACCTCTCCCCAGCTTTGCAGGTGCCCAGGGAACAACCCCAGTAGGGACTGAGCCCCACCTCTGACGGCGGCCTCCTCCCCCGGCAATGCTCTCACCCAATCCCCCAGTCCTGGACTTGTGACCTAAGAGTCAGTCAAAGCAAAGCCCAGGACTTTGGACGAAGACAGTACCTTCTGGAATTTGGGAAGCCTGATGACACGGGGAGTGGGGGAGCGAGGGTGGTGGGGATCGAGATGCAGAAAGTCCCAGGAAATGACCACAGCCCTCCCTGCTCAACCTCTGATGGCAGCCTGAGCTCTTCCCAGATACGTGAGCCAGGGAATCCACTTCTGAGTTGTTTCTGTTAGTCATCCCTAGCAGCTTTCTAACAAATATGCACACCTGAGACCTCCCTTTCCCTCATTGTGAAGCTGAGCTGATTTGATGAGTCGACGCTAGCTGAGTGCGAGCAGAAAGCGTGTTTGTGTTATTCGCCCAGGAGGCACTGGGTAGGCATTTGCAGAATGAATCAATCCATGAAGGAACTCATGGGGTCAGAAACTTGAGCCCAGCTCTGACTCAGCCGCTTAACCTGGAGTGTACCTTCAGGCCACTCTTCTTGCAGTGCCTGGGTTTCCGCATCTGTAAAGTGAGGCTGAGCCCTAACGAGCACTGTCCGTCCGCCTACCTCACAGGCCTTGCAGTCCTCGTGGGAAGACCCAAGAGATGGGAAACACACCTCAAGCTGGGAAGCGGCAGGGGGTGTTATTTGAAATGGCTCCATTGGGGGACAGTTCTCTAAGCCTTCAATGGAACAGGTCCTTGGGTGGGGAGAACCCGGAGTTCCAAGAACTCAGAGATCTGTGTTTTCCTGGAATCTGCCTCCCCCGGTTCCCTGGGATGAAAATGCTATACACTCCCTTCTTTCCTGCCTTCGCAGGGTCCCCAGGAAGACAGCCACGCGCCCCTGCCGACTCCTCAGGGCTTGCCCACTCGGGGAGGGTCTTGGGCTCACCAAACTCCTTCCTGCCTGCCTCTCTGCTCCTTCCTCCTCGCTGCACTGGCCTTACTGCCTCCTGGTCACAAGGGGGCAGCCTCGCTCTGGGCTTCTGGACTCAGGTGGTGGTGGACCGCCCACCCGGGCAGCGGGAGGCTAGGGGGCAAGTCTTTCCAGCAGCGCCCACCCCCGTGTCTCCTTCGGTCTCAGCCTGTGCCCACCCCCGGATGGGGACCCTGGGTCTCTCCCTGAGATCAAAGGATGCTACCCAGTTCCCTGTGAGGAGGAGGAAAGAGGGGAGACCCTAAGCCTTCTTCCAGGGCTGCACATATACGTGAGGCGGCCAAAGCCTGCGACGGCCGAGGCACGCCGCATGGAGGCCGGGTACACACGCCGAGTGCGCCTCAACCCGGGCCTGCTCACAGCCCAAGCCATGCAGAAACCATGTGGTGTCACCTGAGGGGCTCTGAAGAGCTCTGATACCAGTCCTTTATGTCTCAGCGCAGAAAGAATTCCGCAAAGTGATAGATGATAAGTGATTTATTAGGGGGCTTATGAGGCTTACAAGCGGGCGGGCAAGGGACTGCTGCAGCCTGAGAACTTGGTGAGTTACACGTTTATAATCAAAGGAAAAGTGGGGAGGGGGAGAACACCTGTTTCTTGAGTGGAAGTCATGCTTCCATCATCAGCTCCCCCTCCAGGCTGGGCGGTGGAGTTGCTTGTCCCGACATGGCCACCAATGACTGTTTTTCGTGTGTGCAGAGCACGCCCGGGGGATCCTTACCTTTCTGAGCTCACTGGGCAGGATGTGGGGCTCATGCCACCATTGTCTCATTGTTTTGGGGGCATGTCTCCTGCGTCTGTCGCATGGCTTTGTTGCCAAGCAAGCCTGCCTGGTTCTGTGGTTAAGCTAACCTGCTCATTAGCTTACAGCAGCTAGCTGTATTTTTTTCCTACTTACTGCCCCATATTTTTTTCTATTTACAGTCCCCTCATGGGGTTAACTATTTAAATAATCACCTCCTGTGCCCTTTATTCTGTCCCTATCAATCAACATGGCTCAATGAGGAAACTTGGTCTACCAGAAGACCCCACAGGTATGGCCAAGGGTGGGGCAGGGGTCGGGGGGAGATCCCCTCCTGGTTTCAGTGACAGCACCCATCTCCCAAATGTGGTGACAGAACGGGGCTGGGTGGCCACGCAGCTCCCCTCTCCGCCCCAGCCCAGCAGGGAGCGTGCTTGGCGGCTCCCCCCTGGGGCTCTGGAGATATCAGCTGTTACTCGCTCTCTGGACTTGAGTTTTTTCAGCTCTATGAGGTGGCAGTCCCAGTTCCAAGCCCACTGTGAGGAGTGCATGCCTGTCGACTATTCCCCTTGGTGTTGGCATGGGGACCTTGGTGCGAGGCACACCTTCTTGCCGTGTTGGACCGAGCAAGAACCAACCGTTGGGTCCTCATCAACCCCCACTCAGGGGAGTGACTCTACGTTAGTGGCATTCAAACTGTTTGTGGTCATGACCCCCACGGGACACACTGTGGCCTCTTTCACAGCCCCCTGTGTGTCTGAATCAGAACTGACTCCATGTGCTGCAGAATGCTTTCTCCTGTTGAAGTGCCAGCGTGATTTTACAACTTTCAGATGGGCTCTGACCCTCAGTTTGAAATACTGCTCTTGATCCTATTTCCTCCCTTTCTTTTTATGCTGCGCCACCTGGCTTGCTGGGATCTTAGCTCCCCGACCAGGGACCAAACCCGTGCCCTTGGCAATGAAAGCGGAGTCTTAACCACCGGAATCCCCGGGAATTCCCTCTTTCCCTTTTCTGAACGGCCTTAGTGGACTCCTTTTCTGTTGCTGCTGGAACCACAGATGGGGAGGCTGGTCCTTGAGATCATGCAGGTGCCTTCTCTTTCAGCGCTGGAGGTCAGAGGTCCACAGCCTGCCTCAGTGGCTGGACGGGTGCTGGAGGTTTCTGGAGGCTCCGGGGGAGAACCAGGCTCCTCTTCCAGCTCTGACAGGCTGCAGCAGAGTGGACGCCGCAGCAGACGGTCAGAGGCAGGTGCCCGGGGCCGGGGTTCTCTCCCGGAGGGAAGCGGTGCTTCCCGTGGGTCAGCAGCAGGGCGAAACGTGCTCTTTTCAGAACATCACGATGTCCTTTGAGAACGCAGTTACCCGTGTTGTCTTAACAGTATAGAGTCGTGTGGGAATCACTGCTCCACTTCTGGGCACGCGGCCAGACCACACTCAAGGCTGCGCTGTATTCATTTTCCCCGCCAGTCACTTTGTCTTTGTTGCAGCTCTCAGGAGTCTCAGCCTTGAAATGTCAAACTTGGTCTCTCCTTATGATGAAGATAACTGAGTTTGGGTACAATAATCTCTAAACCAAAATGACAACTTGTGCTTTTTCTCTCTCATTGCACACCTTGCCCCCCACCACACCCACGGGCAAGAGGCTGCTTGGCAGAGGGAGGTCTGTCTGTCTGTTGTCTGTAAACAAGCTGGGAACAGGGTGCCTCCTCTGCCCAAGTCTTGCCGGGCTAAAGACTGCACTCGAGAAATGGTTCTTTTGGTTGAAGGGTGTACCAGATGGCTCGCTTTAGGAAACTACGTCTAAGATTCTACCCCTCAAACTCACTGGTCTGACAAAGAATTCACCCACATTTCCATACTAAAAATGCAAACAGTATAAGGAAAACAAAACCAAAAACATATTCAGTGTTTTTATTTAATTTTTTTCAGCAGACAATTTACATACCTCCCCACCCCTTCCTTTAAGTTAGTGTTGACAACGTTCCATAATAAACTACTTAAAGAGAAGCTTTGGTCAAGAATGGAATGAAATTGCAAAACAAAACAAAACAACCCCCCAAACAAAACCCAAATCACTGCTGCTTTAAAAAAACCAACACTTTCACCAATTACGTTCAAACGAAACACACAAGGAGGTTTGCGCCATGTGCGTCTTCAGTGTTTGCTGGCGGCGGGCTCCCCTCCCCGTGCGAATGGCGGAGCTGCCCCGGCGCAGCCGGTCCGTCCTCATGCTGGGTCTGGAGGCACGCTCAGCTTCACATTATCCGAAGACCCTGAATGGAAGACTCTAAGGTCTGGGAGCGGCGGGGAGAACACGGATCATCACTGGGGACTGGCCAGCCGGGCGTTTCACCCACTACCCCACCTGCCTCGGAGACCCACGCTCGCCAGGGCAGGGCGCCCCCTGCTGGTCCTCCCAGGCCGTGCGCTCCCGGCCCACAGGCTCCGGGCACACCCCGGGGGGGAGGGCACGTATGTTCTTCTCATCTGTGTCGCTGGCCCCGCACTCTGGTGCCCTGATGGCAGGCATTCCCACGTCTGTAACCCCCACGCAGCCATCGGGTACGCAACACCGAGCGTGGGCTCACCGGCGGACGGACCACAGAGGAGGACGTGCGCACGGGAGAGGAAGGTTGGCCGCAGGGATCAAAGGAGGAGGGCGCTACCCGCCCAGGTGGAGCTAATTACACAGGTGCGGAGGCCCCAAAGCGGGCCAAGGCAACAAGCGGGAGAGACTTGCAGGGGCAGAAACATCAATCGTCCTGGAAGCCCTACAGGCAGCGGCAGAGTTCTGCACACGTTTCACTTCGGAGGTTGGGTCCGCCTCTCCTCCCCGGTTCCTCACCTCCCCCGACACCCGCCCAGACCCGGAAGCTGGAGGCTGCAGAAGCCTCGGGGGTTTGTCCCTCACTCACAACGCCCCTCCATCCGGCCCCCTAAGCCTGGCTGGTCCAAAACCTCCTGGCCACTCCCCACCATAGCTGGAGCACGTCCTCGTCACTTGTTCACTAGAGTCGGAGCCCAGGCCGCCCACACATCATAGCAGGCGCCTCTCCCAGTGGGTTCCAGAGTCGCCCCGCTGCCCGCAGACACGCCAGGCTCCTCCAGGGTCCTCTGCCTGGCCCACGGTGCCCCCCGTAGCCCAGACCACTCACTACCTGAAACCCACCCCGCCTTAAGAGGCCGCTCAGGCAGTCTGTGCAGCCTCCCCCACCCTGCATTCCCCCGCGGGAACACAGGCGCTGACTTCTCCCCCACCGAGCTGCTCCCCGACCCCGTCCTCTTCTCTCTCCACCAGACGAGCCCTTCGAGGGCCTTCATGGTCACACCCTCAGGGCCAGCCCCCAGGCCCGGCACCCGAAGGCCGGCAGCGAGTGCTGGTCAGAGAAATCGGTGCGGATCATAAAAACATAGCTACCGAGTTTGACCAGACTGGGCCCAACCCCGGGCCGCCACGAAAGCAGCGCTCGGCTCCCTGTCCGGGTCTCCACAGACACCCGGGAGAGCATACGACGCCTCGGTGAGACAGAGCGGCTTTCTCCTGCTAATAGCCCCCGGGGGCAGCCCAGTGCACCACACTCCTGCCGTGTGCTGCAGGTGACAGTTGGGTCAAAGACGCGGGGAACGGTCTTCTCACAAGAAGCGTTTAAGCACCAATGAGGTATGTTCTGAGAGGTATAGACCATACCTTGAAATCCCAAATGGTCATGGCTCCGTCGATGCCGGTAGTGCAAAATTTGCGACAATCTTGCTTGTCCACCTCATAAATAGACACTTGGCTGAAAAGAAACACAAGCAGGAGAGACCGTGAGGGACGCGGTGGACAAGCCCCAGGCTTCCGAGATGCGTATCGGCATTTGCAGGGAGCAAAGTGTCTACCAGTTTCCTTCCAGGTGTCTGTGGATATTACTCTGGAGACCTGACTCAGAAAATGCTCAAATGAATTTTATTAACAGGTATCCAGAAGAGAAAGCGACTGCCAAAAGGGAAAAGTTAAAGATGGGTATTAACCTCGGATGCAAAGAGAAGCAGGGTGATCCGGACCAGAGTGAGCCCCGGGGGAGCAGGGGGCAGGCAGGGCCAGTTGGGACAGGCTTTCTGAACAAACTAGAGGCCTCGTGGAGCATGACTGAAATCCACCTGGCTCCTCAGGTCCACCGTGATGCTGCTGAGAAATCTAATTGAATGATCTTACTCGTACACATTACTTGAAATCCAGGATTGAAATGACAACTACAGTTACTTTTCAGACGGTACCACTGACCTTCCTGCCGGGTGCTCCCTACGAGAGGAACACGACGTCAGGGCGGCCTCCTTTTGTTCTCAAGCACGTTTCTGAGCAAGGGAGGCTCAGAAGAGGCTGCCTGAGGGCAGGGCTGGTGCTCTGCGCGTGGAACGCCTGCGCAGGCTGACTACGGGTGGAGCGGATCTCTGTGACGTCACGGACCCGTCAGGAAACAGGGGAGCGGCGCCCCCTGGCGGGCCGGGCGCGCGGCACCTACGTGATGCTGTTCTGGTGTAGCGTCTCCAGCGCCGTGTTGCGGTCCTCGGTCGTGGCCCGCTTGTCCATGTTGCGGAAGCGCTCCATGGCCGACATGTTGCGCTGGATGCTCTGTTTAGGGATGTCCAGCTTGGAGACAAAGGTCAAGCAGCCGCGGTCGTCATAGTTAAAGAGCATGGGGCAGCAATCGTGGCCCTGAAACAGGGGAGCAGTCAGGCCGGGTGGGGGCGGGGGGTGCCCACCAGCTCCCCCAGCGGAATGGTCCCACCACGGAGGTCTCTGGAGCCGTTGCTTCTACGAGGCTGCTGTTCCCTGCACCCGGGCACACAGCCTCCAGACACGGCCTGCTCCTGGTTTCAAGAATGAATGCAGGGCACATGAGGGAAAATAAGAGAAATACTTACAGCAGCCACGACGCTGTTCTCTGAGACGAACGACACACTCAGGAGAGGCAGGAACTCCGTCTTCAGAGTTGAGACCCTGAACACGAGAACACCTGTTAACGCGCGCTGGAAGGGGCCGTGCAGCCTCTCAGACACAGGTGACAGAGGACACGTTCTCAAGGGGCGTCACAGCGTGAAGGACAGACACTCCCTAAGAGGAGCCCTGTGGGGACTTCCCTGGTGGTCCAGTGGCTAAGACCGCGCCCCCAATGCAGGGGAGCCCGGATGAGATCCCCTGCAGGGAACTAGATCCCACATGCTGCAACTAAAGATCCCACATGAAAAAAATAATAATAAAGATCCCACATGCCGCAGCTGAGCCCCTGTGCGGCCAAATACTATCTTTTTTTTTAAGAGAGAAGCCCTGTGAGCTCCAGCAATCTCCAGCACAGGCCAGCCCCGAGGTGACCTGGAGCAGCAGGGGCCTCTCCCCCTGGCTGTGCCCGCCCCTCCTGGTTCTCTGGCGCCCTGGCCTTGGCCCCCTGCCCCGTTACCCACATGCCCTCCTCCTGCCCACCCGGAGTCCTCCCTGATTTCTGAAATCCGGCCCGAGTCTCATCAGCCCCACAAGCAGCTTTCCTGCACCACTGCAGCCTGCAGGGCGTCCCCTCTCTGGCCTCCTAGAGCTGACTGTGTGTCACTCACGACCGAAGGCCGTTCTCTGACCCCGCCCTCATCTGTGCTCACAGGGGCTCCTAGTGGGCGGGACCACAGCCATTCGCGAAGTCTAGTCTGTGCCCGTCAGGCACCGAGGCTGCAGTTATGGCCGCTGACGAACAAAACAGTGCTGGCCAGCCAGGACCTCACACGTGAATGGGCCGTGTGCGCATGTCTGCTTCGTGGCCATCTGGCCAAGAGATGATACAAATACAGCAGCAAATGTGCTGAGTGGTTATGTAGGATTTTATGCATCAGAAATGCATCCTGGTTGTGCTCAGTTGTTGTCTGACTCTTTGTGACCCCATGGACTGTAGCCCACCAGGCTCTCTGTCCATGGGATCTTCCAGGCAAGAACACTGGAGTGGGTTTCCATTTCCTTCTCCAGGGGCTCTTCCCGACCCAGGGATCAAACCTGCGTCTCCTGCACTGGCGGGCGGGCTCTTCACCACTGTGCCACCAGGGAAGGACCCCATGGCGCCATGGGAAAGTCAGCCCTGCGACCTCCGACTGCCTCCTCCGCCAGCAGGGCTGGTATCGGATTGGAGTCCTTACACCTCATCCGAGGCTTTCCTGTGGCTCACGGGGCTCTTCCTATGTGAGATACTTATGTCTGAGATGGAGAAGGGTGGAGGATGTAACCTGACTTGCAGCACCGGAAGAGCCAAATAATAAGTCAGTAGGATGGTAGACAGGGGCTTGTCATGAGCATTTGCTCAGAACTCATTATGCGTTACAATAAACTCTACAGAAAGCAAGCAGCCATGACATCAAAACATGACTGAAGGACAAGGAGCAAATTACTGTATAGAATGCACAGCATAATCCCACTGGAGTTGAAAATGAAAAGATGTATGTGTCTATATATGAGCAGAGAAATCTTCTCGAGGACAATGTAATTTAGGATGGGGGCGTGTTTAGTAAAAATACATTCTCTTTGAAATGTCACTTTGCTGCCGCCATGTGGCATGGGGAATCAGATGTGACTGATTCCCGGAACAGGGTGCCAGGTTAGGAAACCCTTACCGGTGGTGCCATCCTTTCCCTCTAGCTGCCAATGGAAAGGATGCACCAGGAAAGAACCAAGATTCATAAGCGGAAAGAACTGCAGTCATCCCCCCTCTCGCTACAGACACGATCAGCAGACGTGAGCTCTGAGGTCTGAAGGATGCCCTCCACCCTCCTCGGGGCTGAGCTGGGGCCTCCTCATCCCGAGTCCCTGCAATCCAGGCCCCTCCAGCGCGCACCCCAGGTGGGCTGGCTCCCAGGGGTCAGGTGTCACCGAGGCCCCAGGTGAATGGAGCTCTGCTCACCAACCACAGAGAGGAAGAACAATTCCCCCACTTCGTTTAAGGCTGTGGGACGACACTCACGTGCTGTGAGGGATTCTTAGGGATAGATTAACTGCCACCTGAGGGATATTCTGGGACCAGGAGGCTCCTTTGGAGGATTCATGATGGGCATTACCATTAAGAAGTGTTTCTGGAAGGGAAACCTGAATCTTCAAAATCGCCCCAGATGGACCATCTAAATGCATGAAGGTAACTTTAAAGGCTGCCGTGCAGCCTGGATGGGACTTTTATGCTTGTGTCCTGCACTTCCACCAGGGACGGGCAGCCTCAGGCCAGCTGTGGAGAGACCCCACACCGCCGCTCTGTAAGCCCAAAGGCTAACACTCACTGCACACTTTTTGAGGCGTCGGCAACAGACACGGTGCTGTCGTGGCTGACCCAGGCCAGGCGGCTGCCGCTGGCCGAGAAACTGACCCCGTGCACCCAGCCGCCGGTGCCGCTGCCACCGAACTCGGACATCAGCTGACCAAAAGGCATCTTGCTGCCCCAGGGCGTGCTGGCTGGCTTCTCATCCACTTCTTTAATGTAGGCAGAAAACACTCTGTGGGTTAAGGGCAGGGAGAGAAGGAAAAAAGGGAATGAAAACATCTGTAGGTACCACTAGAGACAGGCCACGGGCGACTGCTGGCAGGTGGCCCAAGATGCAAAGGCGCTGACTCAGCAAAACCAAATCCTGACAACGGGCAAGTCCCCACACACACCTCTCGAGGCGGGGACGGTTTGGCGGGCTGCCTCCACGTTGGTTCAAGAGTGGCCTACGTCCGGGGAGGCACCACTCTTGGGGCGCAGCATCCGCAGGTGATGGACACAGAAGCCCTTCCCTCCTGGAGGGCGTCTGGGGGAGGACCATGCTGTCCTGCCCACCCACTGCCGGCCCCTCCTCGGCCCATGGCGGACTATGCTAAATGAGGCTACCCGCCACCATTCACAACAACCACGGCCCAGGAAGCCCACACAGACAGGAGAGAGGAAACGATCTGCCACCCTGCAGGAAACCACCGGTACTAACTCGTGAAGAAAGAAAGGGGCATCCCGAGAGAAAGCCAAGGGCAGCCCGGAGGCTGCAGGGCAGGCTCTCCCCAGCATCATCGTCCAGCCTGGACGGCAGGTCTCGCCTGGGATGAAGGCGGGTCCTTTACAGCCTCAGGTCATCGGTCTCCTCTAATTCCAAGACTTAATTCTGTGTGTGAGGCTGTTCTGACCCAGACTTGGGAAGCAAAAGGGCTGGACAACAGCTGGGAGTCGGTCCTTCTTGTCCCTTCTGCCCTCTAGTGCTGTTTCTTTGTACGGCTTCTCTTTGAAAACTTCTGAACCCCAAAGACTGCTACACTGCTTCTCAAGTAGAAGGGTCAGCATTTTCCCAAAAGCACCTGATGCTACCGTCCTCCCATCCCACAGCCGAATTCTTACACACATCCTTAAAAAAACAAACCAAAAGAACTTGGGTATTCTTGGATATAAATCACTAGATGGGTTTTATGGAACATCTCCACACAGCTTACTAAAGAAAGCTGCACCCCATCTCCCAATGTCTCCACACAGCTTACTAAAGAAAGCTGCACCCCATCTCCCAACCCCATCTCTCATCTCCACACAGCTTACTAAAGAAAGTTGCACCCCATCTCCCAACCCAACTTAGCAAATAATGAACCAACATTCATTTGCTTTTCTTTTGGCTAAAGGGGGGGAAAAAAGCCTTCTTGATAAAGAACAGTTTTAAAAAGCAATTACATGGGAAGACCCAGAGGGATCGGGTGGAGA
Organism: Odocoileus virginianus; assembly: GCF_023699985.2. Classification (NCBI taxonomy): domain Eukaryota; kingdom Metazoa; phylum Chordata; class Mammalia; order Artiodactyla; family Cervidae; genus Odocoileus; species Odocoileus virginianus. Next base: position 35,526,868 of record NC_069706.1, read on the forward strand.
GGGAGGTGGGAGGGGGGACCGGGATGGGAAATACATGTAAATCCATGGCTAATTCATTTCAATGTATGACAAAAACCACTGCAATGTTGTAAAGTAATTAGCCTCCAACTAATAAAAATAAATGAAAAAAAAAAAAGCAATTACATCGTATGATCCTTAAAGCTCTCAGTAAAGTGGCCCTGTTTCTTCCAGCCCCATGCTCATGACAAATAAAGAGCTTCGACTGAGAAGGAACCCAGCAGTGCCCTGTTCAGCTCTGTTTTGTTAATATCAGCCTCACTCTGGGACGTGCCGAGTCCGCTACGAGGGTTTTGAGATGAGAAATGGCCTGTGGGGGCGGGGGATCCTGCACCTGCACCCCCCACCCCCGGCCCGGGGATGCTCCGCCAGAGGACACTTCCTGGTTTGGCCCCTGCAGGCCCTCCACCTGCCCCTCCTCGTCCTCTTCTTTCTGCCTCCTGATTTCCGCGCTTGCTGGCCCTCCTCTTCTAGATCACAAGCTCCTTTCATCTCTTGAGTCCCTCGTGGGGCCAGACACAGTCCCTTACAAAGGAAAGGAACCAGACACAAACACATGCTGAAGGATAGAGAACGAGCAGGTGAAGACTGCGCAACCCTCGCCTGCTCCCACCTGCATTTGAAGTCGCAGGATCCCGCGGCCAGCAAGACGTTGTTGGGATGCCAATCCAAGCTGAGGACTGTGGAGCGGATGGGCTTTTTAATGTGCTTGCTCACCCACCTACAAAAGGAGAAGACCCACTTCAGCTTACCTATGCATCAAGCAACCGTCCCCAAATGACCCACAGATGTGTGCCAGGTGAAACCAGCTACACAGGGTTCTCACAGGGCCGCTGGGTCTCCTGCTGGAGAGGAGGTGCATTTATAAAGGAATGGAGAAAGGGGGACCCTCAGCGGCCCTTCTGCTCTCCTGTCTTTCAGGCTTTGACATTTTCACCGGAACAGCCAGTTCTGAACTTTCCCAGCTACCAGGGGATCCTTGTCAGTGAGTGTATTTGGAGACTAATTCTGGTACCACCGCCCCTCACCATGGACTTTCAGATTACGTGTGACTCTAACCTGAGGAATAAAAATGGAGGTTTGACATCACTTAAATTTTTATTACAAATAACTCAGTGATTTGTTCCTTCGTTTTAAGTTTGGTTTGTAAAATAGTTTAATTCCCTTTCTAAGTCTCTGTGAAGCTGCAATTTTATTTTTTCACAGAAAAGTCAAGAAATGAGTAGAACCTCTTGCTGAACATGAGCCTCTGGCTAATTCTCTGTGCGTGCGTGCTGAGTCGCTTCAGTCGTGTCTGACTCTTGTGACCCCATGGACTGTAGCCCAGCAGGCTCCTCTGTCCATGGGATTCTCCTGGCAAGAATACACGGGAGTGGGTTGCCATGCCGTTCTCCAGGGCCTTCTCCCGATCCAGGGACTGAACCTGGGTCTCCTGCGAGTCCTGCACTGCAGGTGAATTCTTTGCCGCTGAGCCACCTGGGAAGCCTAGTTCTCTAGCTCCACTCAAATCGTGTGTGGACGTCCCTGGTACCCCAGTGACCCAGGCTCCTCCTTTCCAACGCAGGGGGCCTGTGTTCAACCTCTGGTCAGGGAACTGAGACTCCACATGCCAAAAAAGATTAAAAGAAAAAAAAAAACCAACAACCCCAAAATAGTTTATTTATCTAAGATCAGTCATTATTCTGGCCTAATTCAATTTCTGTCCTTAAACTGCTGCTTAAAAACCAATCCCGTTCTGTTACTCAGGAGCTGGGAGACTCACTCTTGAGCTGAATGCTAGGTCACTTTTCTAGAGAATCTTCCTCATAGGGGCCTTTCTGGAAAACAGACAACATTCTGACATGTTTTGTGCCAGTTATTTTACATTAAAAGCCTTTAGAGGTTTTTTTTAGAGTACTTGCATCCCACCAATGAAATATTGTGCCATAGCTGAGACATTCCACTGAACACGCGTCTTGTTCAAGGGACAGTACTGTGTCCTACAGTTAAGCCCAGTTTACCTGCACTGAAACTATTTTTCAATGAATAAAAATGCCAAATCACTGAGGTTGAAGGCTTACCCAGGAAAAAAGCTACTGCTCCTGTTACAGTGAACCTTCTGAACTATTTCTTGCGGGCGGTATTTTGTTATCCTTATTTTAACAGGTGCTTGAAAGAAAGGCCGCCAGTCTTTAATTCATAATTCAGTCTTGTTGCAAATTCACAGACGATCAAAATTTCTGGGGTTTTACTAAACTACAAAATGTAATATGATCATCCCTTCCTTTCTTTGTTTCAGACAGGGACACATGAAGAATATTGTGTACTCGGCTATTTTTAGTACAAACACAAACACTGCCAGTTTCACACTAAATGACAATTTCATGTTGGAGGGTATTTACCACCCTTTCTGAACACGTGCCAGGTAGAGTGGTTTCCTTATCAAAGTGAGCAGGAAGTAGTAGTTAAAATCAGTTACTTAGCCATAAAATAAACCCTGGTATTTTTTTTTTCTTTCTTTTTTTTTTGAAAACCCTGGTATTTTAAAGTCAACAGAGATAGGAAAAAAAACCTATTCCTTAGGGCATGGGGACTCTTTCAAGTTTATGATTTATACATCAGGGTAAGAAAATAGCGCAGAGTGAGAAGAGTCGCAGCACCTTAAAGAACAAACAAGTTTAGGAGATCAGAACACGGAAACTACAGCTCAGTATTAATGTGAGGAAGATGTGAGACTGGATGGAGAAGAAAAATGCTCAGAGAGAATGGAGAATTTCAAAGGAAGAAAACATCTCTGGATGCGGAAGAGCTGAAGTTATAGTTAAGACTGTACCCAGTGCCTCAAGATGTCACCAAGGACACAGCGGTCCAAACGTACAATTCCACAGATAGAAATAAAAATACTCGGATGGTGCTCACCAGTCATTTTCAGACTCGAAGTAACAGACGGAGATGAGTCGTGCTCCGCTACCCACAGCAAACTTGTTCTCTAGAGGGGACCACTTGACGAAAGTGGCCGCCCGGTTAATTCTCAGGATCACCAGGGTTGGCTTCCAGACACCATCCTTCTGACTCCAGACGTAGGCGTTGCGGTCAGCCCCGCAAGTGACGATGCGGTCACTCTTGGGAGCCCAGTCGATACCTGCAAGTGAAATGTGGTGGGCATCTGCTCCGCCTGGCCAGCAGCAACAGACGGGGCACTGGCTGGTGGGCCGGGCTGGAGGTGGGCCTGGGACCTTCCTCCCCAGCCCGTCCTTCCCCACCAATGGTCCTGATCACCAAGGCAAGGGTGCTCCCCTGCAAAGTTCTGAAGCTCAGGATCCTCTGGAGGCCAGGCAGAACAGAGCTTTGTAACTGTGGAGCTTACAAACCAAGCAGGGGCATTCTTACCACCCACTCCCATAGCTTGAGAATTCTGATCTGTTTTCTTCCATCATTACCAGATTGGCTTTTCCTTTTGGTCTGAAAGCACTTTACTCATGCAGTAACAGACACAGTTATTAACTGAAAGTCTGCAATATGACATCCAAAGAAAACAACGGACAGGGTGAGCGACCTTCAGTACAGAGAGAGGAAAATATAACTTGTGATTCTTCTGAAGGTAGCTATTATTTAAACAAACCAAAATGCCTTTCCTATATGATACAGGTTCTGTGAGAGTCTTTGAGTATCTGTGGATCTAAACTAGGAAAAGACCTAAACAGAGTCAGGACTGCACAAGCTCAGTCAGTTGTGTCTGACTCTGCGACCCCATGGACTATAGCCTCCCAGGCTCCCTGTCCACGGGATTCTCCAGGTAAGAGTACTGGAGTGGGTGATCATGCCCTCCTCCAGGGCATCTTCCTGACCCAGGGATCAAACCCCGCTCTTTTTTTTTTTTTTTCAAACCCCCCTCTCTTAAATCTCCTGCATTGGCAGGCAAGTTCTTTACCACTAGTGGAACCCCAGTACCACCTGGGAAGCCTCTATGAAGGATCCCAAAGTCAAGGTCAGTTTGTTATACACCAAGGGTAAAATCTGCTATGACTCAGTCATTTTATATTTTCTGATGAAATATTTTCTATAAATATAATTTAACATTAAAGTTATAGAAATACCACTCATACATTTTTATTATAGGTATTTCCCTAAAAACAATCAACATTCTTAACATTTATATGAAAAAATAAGAATCAGAGTCTCCATTAGTCATAAATCACAGTGACTTTAGGAGTGTGAGGAGTTTATATTCATTCACCTACCGGAGTAGTCAACTCAATTATTCATACCACTAAAAGGAAAAAGATGGGGGAGTGTATTCTCAGTGATGTGCATTTTTGACTTAAAATCCATTCATTACAGGATAGCTTTGCAGCCCTCTTTATTAGATTTTTTTTATTTTTATTTTTAACTATAACAGCAAACCCACATATTATCACAAGATACACATCACAACAGGGCATTCTGTAAAGTAAAAAAAAGCTCTATTTCCATTCTCACATCTACACATGTTCCTCCCTCAAAGGACACTAATATCATGGCAAACATCTTCTTCTGCTTTCAGTAAATTACCAGTGGTTATACGTTATGTTAGAACACTGATCTCATCTCAGTAATTTCTCAAAACATCCTTTTGTTATATGTTTGATTTCCAATCACTTATTATTAATAGAATATATAAAATCAAAATGAACATTAAGGCACATACCTTCTTGCTCTGGTTAAAATGATCTATGATAAATTCCCAGGAGTGTAATGCAAAAACACATACTTGTTAAAAAGTGAAGAAGGCAAAGGGTCAGTAAAAGGCAAGTTCTCATCTCTTGTTAATTTAGTGCTGCATCTTTTTTTTTTTCTGTTTTCCTGCCATCAGAAGACTTGAAAAGGAAAGGAATCAAGCGTCATCCTGTCTCTCCTTTACAAACTGTATCTTAAGATAACCAGACAGTAGGTGAACCTAAGTGTCTCTTTTATAAATGCATTCCAATTAACAGAGAAGAAATGCTAGAGAGTATTACCATGGTGCAGCCACTTCTAAATTAGTGAAAAGGGAAAAGATCATCAACAGTTGCTAACATCACAGAAAGAAAGATGACCAGATGTTATGTGCCTCCTTCATGAACCATCTCCTAACTTCAACTAGCGAGTCACAGGGAACAGGCGACGAAGAAATACATGAAACAATGAGTGCCTGCAGTCTGCGAGACCCAGGCTCTGGAAAACACTGCAGGACAGACAACCTGATGTCTCAATTTTCTTAACAAATAAATAGCAAAGGAAAAGAAAGAAGGAACCCACACACTTGAGATACATCAGTTAATCACAACCTTATGAGGATGCCAATTCAAACAGTTGACGGTTATATTGGTTATTGTTTGATGAATCCTTATCTTTCAGAGACAGGAACTGAAATATGAGATGAGGCAATGTCTGGGATGTGCTTGAAAACAGTACAGGAAGAAGGAAAGTGAGTTGAGAACAAGACTGGCTACCAATTGGTAACTGTTGACTCTGAGTGACGGGGTACATAGGGGCTCATTGCATTACTCTTTTATATGCCATCTGCTTAAACTGTCCACAGTAAAATCTTTCTTTTTTTTTAAGAGATGGTGATCAAATATTTAATGAAAAAGAATAAACTCAAAGAAAAACACCAGAACCCTGTTATCCTTTGATACATGCCATATTCTTTTCCTCTGTACTACTGAGCAGATTTTTCTTCTAAAAAACTTCAGAGGGGCGTTTTCTTTTTCCATAGTTACTATCTCTCTGAGAAAGAATGTTTGATCTTTGGTCTCCTGCCACAGAGTTATATTTAGACTTTTCCAACAACAGTTTTTTTTTTCAGATCTAAAAAAGAAAAATGTCATTTGAGCATCTGGACAGAAAACAGGCCCAAGTTCAAAGGATTCCCAACGAGAAGCAGGGGAGAGAAAGGACATAACTATTTCACTTTCTTGGCTAGTTCTTTGCTCTCTCATCTTGGCCTTTTCTCATTTTTTCAGTATTTCCTAATGCTAAAATTCTAATTTAAAATATGAGTGTGCTTATTTTTAGGCTGCAAGGCCACCGGCAAAGGGACTTAATGGAAATAGGCCAAACCTCGTAGAAATAAGGCCGTGGGAAAGAAACAGCAACCAAAATAGAAATTATGTCTTTGGTGCTGGTTTGGTAACACAATCAGTTGGCCCCTGACTGGCCTCACACACACATCACTGGTCAAAGCCAGAAGGGACAGTCATGAGTTTCTGCTGGGGACACAATCTAAGGGGTGCAGGTCAAAATATGCTGTTTTTCTCTGATGGGGGAAGGATATCTTTATGCTAATCAGAATCAGAGGCAAAACTCAAGGGTCCCAATTTAAAAAAAAAAATTTACCATCAGTCCCTGTGCTGCCCACTTAAGCGCAAAAATTACTGCGAGGAGAACGGAGACCCAAGACAGAGGTGAGAAATTTTTAATTGAAATGTTACGGAGAGTAAGTTTTGATGTGCTTGGCCAAACTGTTGAAAGCAAGAGGCTGAATCACTCAGCCAGAAAACAGGATCAAAAAGAAACTACAACAGTTAAGGGTCAAAGAATAAAGAGTTCTTCCCAAACACAGCAATGAGTGAGTATGTTGTTTTAAAGAAAGCCGTCAGAGAGGATTTCCCAGAACAGTAATACATTCTCTTGAAACCTGGCATCAAGAAACAGTTCACTAAGTTCTGAAAACCTTTGTAAAAATTCTCCCTTTTTCTCTCTCCTTTACTTGACGCTTCCTTAACAACACTGCTCTGATGTTACCTTTCCCCAGCATTCATTGAGAATTTTTGTACAAGATGAACGTTACTGCACACTTAGGAATCTGCCTCAGAACCAGTGCTTTAAGATCCAGTCTTTTACAAATTGACAAGAAAAAAAGACACAAAAATTCAATGGAAGAGTGGTTAGGAGTTATGAACAGTGAAGTCATGAAAAAGAAAGCTCGGGTGGCTAATAAACAGCAGTTCAACCTTTCTATGAACCAGGGAAATGCAACTCAGAGAGAGACCGCTGCTCACTCATCGGCCAGTCCAACTATCTCAAGCCTGGGGAGACCAGCTCTCCCATCAGGGCGGGTGGGATGAAGGCGAGCTGACGATGCCTGGCAAGGCTGAGATCTGCATACCCCTGGGGTGCAGCAAGTCTCCCAGAGACAAACATTCACTCCTGGATGGAGATCTTCCTAGGCATGCTCATTTAGCACTTCAGTGTCACAAGGAAAAAGTGGAAACAAATGTCTTTCAGTGCAGGAATAAGTAAACAAATGAGGCATGAAAAGCTAACCAGCAAGTAAAAGGAATCAACTGGATCTACCTCCACCTACATACTTCTTCCCTGCTGGCTCAGCTGGTAAAGAATCCGCCTGCAACGCGGGAGACCTGGGTTCGATCCCTGGGTCGGGAAGATCCCCTGGAGAAGGAATGGCTACCCACTCCAGTATCCTGGCCTGGAGACTTCCATGGACTATTCCATGGGGTCGCAAAGAGTTAGACACCACTGAGTGACTTTCACGTTCATCAACCCAATGCACATGAGTCTGATAACCTCCAGGAGACAATGAAGGACAGGGAAGCCTGGCATGCTGCAGTCCCTGGGGTCTCAAAGAGTTGGACACAACTGAGTGACTGAACAATAACACATATAAATGCAAGTGAAACTATAAAAAACAGACGGGGACAGTGTCATACCAAATTTCAGACTGCCTTCTGGGGGACAGGAATGGGAATGGGGGGGAGGGAACGTTACCATTATCTAGAATAACACTTCTTATAATCCAATCTTTAGTTTCCCAAATTTTCGGGCACAGGAAAAAAGATAAACAGCGGCTAATTCTGGGTGGCAGGAATACGGGTATTTGTTACACTCCTCTTTGTCCTTTTCGATATTTTGGAATGTCTTCCTTGCCCCAAAAACAACATACAGGAAAGTTTGGGAAGACACAGCGTTCCCTCGGGACTTGCGAACCCGGCTTGGCTGGCAGTTTCACCCAGCTGACGTGCTGTCTGGTTTTCGCTTTCACGTCTCATCTACATCTAAGCTGTTCAGTCCCCAGAGGTTGTGTTTTCAGTAACACTAGCAGAGTTCTGTGTACCAGCGGGGCTCTGAGACACACTTCAAAACCGAGGTCACCATTAAGCTATTTTCCCAAACTTTCTAAAGGCGGCTCAGTAAGTAGCGCACAACTCTGAGCAGGGTGGCTGGCTTCCTTCACTAGGCTCTCTGCCTGCAAGAGCGTGCCGCGGGGAGATGCCGCACTGGGCCCAGGTGGCCTCTCCCTTTACCTGTGATGTGCCCATTGTGCTCCTTGAGTTCATGAGCTTTCACCCACTGGCCCCCGTTCTTCTTATAGATGTGGACTTCGTGATTATTGGGGCTAAGGGCGATCTCTGGAAAAAAAGAAAGTCAAAGGTTAATATTTGAACTTGTCACCAAAAAAGGTATCTGTTACAGTGGGCTTTTTTTTTTCCAGGCTGTGCCACATGGCTCATGGGGATCTTAGTTCCCTGACCAGGGATTGAACCCAGGTCTTGGTAGTGAAAGTGTGGAGTACTAACCACTAGGTGACCAGGGAATTCCTACAGTGGACATTTTATTTATCTACTTATTTATTAAATGAAAATTTTTTTGGCCTCACTGGGTAGCATGTCAGGCAGCATGTGGGATCTTAGTTCCCCAACCAGGGACTGAATCTGCACCTCCTGAATTGGAGCGTGACCACTAGACCACCAGGGAATTCCTACAGTGAGCATTTTAAAAACAGACTGAAGGAAGGAATGGGAAGGCAGTTCTAGAAAATGGTTTCTAATATTGTCCCCTGAAGAATTCCTTTATTATTTTTACCTCTACTTGGAGCCCATATTTTAAAATGTTTTAAAGAGAAACTAAAAATTTCATTTTATTAGAAACATACACAACTGTCAATTAAGGATTCTAACCAGTAACCGCAAGGAGATCCAACCAGTCCATCCGAAAGGAGATCAGTCCTGGGTGTTCATTGGAAGGACTGATATTGAAGCTGAAACTCCAATACTTTGGCCACCTGATGTGAAGAGCTGACTCATTTGAAAAGACCCTGATGCTGGGAAAGATTGAGGGCAGGAGGAGAAGGGGACAACGGAGGATAAGATGGTTGGATGGCATCACCGACTCAATGGACATGGGTTTGGGTGGTCTCCAGGAGTTGGTGATGGACAGGGAGGCCTGGCATGCTGTGGTTCATGGGGTCGCAGAGTTAGACATGACTGAGCGACTGAACTGAACTGAACCAGTAACAAACAAACAATACTACTATACTGAACTGATACAATTTTGGTCCACAGTAAAATATTTGACGTTTTAGTTTACCCGTCCAATGTTACAAATGATAAATGATAAATTTCTGTAGACTTTCTGAAACACTGCAAATAGCTTGTAGGTTCTTATTATTGCTATCATGAACCAAAATAGGAACCACTAGTTTATTAAGGAAAAATACCTTTGATTCTACTGATAAAATAAACTGAAGTTTTTCTTTACAATAAAGTCAATATAAATCACAAAATACAAATCTGTTTTAAAGAGAAATCTCTTTGACTAATCTAAAATATTAAGAATATACATATATAATGGATTTTTTGAACTTATACAATATTTTTCTCCTTTCTGGTTCATCCATTTTTAAAAAATTAAAATTGATTTCTTAAAGTCTATGACCCAAACTCTAGGTCAATCATTTAACAGCTCCCTCATCTATCATATCTCCTTTTCTTCACTCCTTAGGAAAGCCACATCTTAAAGATGAAACTATGGAATAAATACCTAGCTCTAAAATTCTAAGACTTTAAGTGCTTTCTGGAAACCAGTTACTTATTTCTTTAAATTTCCAGGATGTGTGTAGGGATTTCAAAATCAAATCCAAATTTAAACCTGAAAACTATGTTTCAGATTAGAATGTGGCATAACAAAAATTCTGACTTAAGATACTGAGTATATCAACTAGCTTAAATGAGAAAAATTATAACTTGTGCTCCTATTAGACACAATTGGAAATACTCCAAAACCCTACTCAGATGGGACAGTAGAGACAGAATTATAGGAAACTAAGCTATGAAGCTTTATGACGTGATCACAAAACAGAAGCTCTAGATTCACCAATCTGCCATGGTTCAAATATCCATATAGAGGCCCATAACTAGGTTTTCACTTTACTCAACAGCAACCTGAAGTATACTGTTTATGTGCCAAACCTAAATAAGAGCAAACCGGGGCTCCGCTGGTGGTCCCGGGGCTAAGACTGCTCTCAGGGCCGGTCACCCGGCCTCGATGCCTCATCGAGGAGCTAGATCCCACACGTGGCAACTAAAGATCCCACATGCCCAGCTGAATAAATAAATTCATTAAAAAAAAAAGTAAACCAAGTCTGAACTGCTTTAAAAGATAGTGAAGCTACAGATTCAAAGTAATCCTTATCAAAATCCCAGCTGACTGACCAAGTTCTCTGAATCTATGTCCCATTTACATATGACACTGAAATATGTGATTCTTAAAAAGGCCAACATCTAAGAGAATTAATGATACCGAAATAAAGGAGCAAAGTCAATGGCATACTTACGGGTACGATCCCTGTTCCAGGCATGACAGGTGATTGGCTCCAGTAAAAACTGATGCAGGGACATTATTCTTAATGTTTTCAAAGGATAGAAAGCTGCAACAATAGGAAAAAAAAAAAAAAGAAATAGAAAAAAGCATTTAAAGGAGTAGGCAACCCATATTTAAGTTGTCTGGGGATCCTGAAATGTTTGGGGGATAAATAAAACATTATTCCCTCATTAAAAGAGAATCAATCTCAACTTCAAATCTTAATCATTTAAATACAGTTAGCACTGTAACCACCACTGTGGAATTTATTCTGTCAAGGGTCATCAAAGGACTCTAAAACCATGAGTTAAGGACTGTTGGGATATGAGATATTCACAGTCTCTAAAGACTGCAAACAAAAAACAACATGCCTTTACAATAAAAAAAAAAATCTGTCAGTTACTACCTTAGCCAAGTAATCTATCTTAGTATCATTAAATAGTGGAACAATATAACCTGATGGGCTTCCTGAAGGGAGGCAGTTTGAAGTGCACACCGCTTATAAGCAGTGACCACTTAATACTTGACCACTTAATACTTCCAAGAGAGCAAAAAGGGGCACTGTTAATAATTGTGCCATGAAAACAGGACACAGGGTACCATGAAGAAGCCTGGTAATAAAAGAGATGGTGAACCTACCTATGAAATATTTATGCCAAACATTTATGCTAAATCCACTCAAGATCCAGACCTAATTTCTAGTTTATAGGAAATAAAGGAGAGTGGACTTAGTTAAAATAACATAAAGGGGAAACAGTTAAAACCATAAATGTGTGCCATCCTATAAAACAACTGACCTGGACTATTCAAAAAAGGTGGGAGTCGGGATGGGATGGCTGTTTTAAAATTCTTTTCTTTTTTAAAAAAATCATTGAATTGTACACTTAGTATTTTATGTGGGATCTTAGTTCCCCAAGCAGGGACTGAACTCCTGCTCCTTCTGTTGAAAGTTCGGAGTCTTAACCACTGGAGCACCAAGGAAGTCCCTGAGGGTGGTTGTTATAGATTAAAAGAGCTATGAAAACCAAATTTGATAAATGAAACTTGACTGTAAATCCACATTTTTTAAATAGCCATAAAAAATATATTTTGTAAAATAGGAAAAATTTGAATTTAGACTGCTGCTGCTGCTAAGTCACTTCAGTCGTGTCCAACTGTGCGACCCCATAGACCAGGCTCCGCCGTCCCTGGGATTCTCCAGGCAAGAACACTGGAGTGGGCTGCCATTTCCTTCTCATAACATGGAATTATTTTCCATTTCTTAACTATGATAATGTGTGTGTTAGTCGCTCAGTCATGTCCAACCCTTTGAGACCCCATGGACGGTAGCTCGCCAGGCTCCTCTGTCCATGGGATTCTCGAAGCAAGAATACTGCAGAGGGAAGCCGTTCCCATTTCCAGGGGAACTTCCTGACCCAGGGATGGAATCCGAGTCTCCTGCATTGGCAGGCAGATTCTTCACCACTGTGCCACCTGGGAAGCCCAACTATGATAATGGTTGGCCACAGGTAGGAGATATTCTGACTCAGGCGGTAGAGATGAAGTCTCTAAGGATGAAGTCCTCTGTAACTTATTTTCACTCCTTCAGGACAAAGTAGATGTATAAAAGCGAATGTGGCAACATGTTAACAACTGGTGAAGATTAGGCAGGTTTGTTATTTATCCTCTAAACTTGTTATTGTAACTAAATGAAAAGCAGAGTTTGTGAAAGGTCATTAAATCAAAAATCGTATCAAACTCTCTATTTTACAGGCATCCAAATCTAGATAGACTGATGAAGCAACCTTTACCGGAAATAGGAGAAATTTTTTCAAAGCAGCCAGGCGCCGACCCCCACTCACCCACCATCCCCTTAAAATCATTTCTACTAGGCATTCTCACAGCACTGAAGTTTCTATGCTTAAGTACAAGTCAAGTCAACTTAGGGTGGAGACAGAAATGTGAGATAGGAATTCTGATGCAAGCAGGAAATGAATGGGAAGGCCACCAGAAGGTTATGAGGTGAACAATAAGAATTCAGCAGACAAAGCAGAAATCAATCTCAGTGGAAAGCAAAGGAAATGCCTCTGCTAATTGTTGTAAAGGAATCCAAGGGTCAAAAAGAGATAAACATACCCTTCAACAAAACATCTGGTATCTTGAACTGGCCAAGAAATGTCAGTGTTTTCCATTCTATTCTAAGAATGACAATATTTAGGTCATTAATCAAAAAAATTTTATTTATTTATGGCTGCGCGGGGTCTTCACTGCTGCAGGAGGGCTTTCTCTAGACGAGGAGCGCGGGTCACCGCAGAGCACAGGCTTCAGAAGCTGTGGCAAGCAGGCTTAGTAGCTGTGCGTGGCTTAGCGGCTCCCTGGCATGTGGAATCTCCCTGGACCAGGGATCAAACCCACGTCTCCTGCATTGGCAGGCAGATTCTTAACCACTGGACCACCAGGGAAGTTCAAGATCATTCATTTTTTTTTTTCACTTGTACATGTCCTGCAAGTTGCAACTCACATTTGAAGTCTCTAACTGAAAATTAAATTTTTTTAATGAATTCAAGTGAGACTGCCTAAATTTCTTCTGAAAAATAAATTTCCAGATGCTCAGTGATTGATTCTTTTTCTCTGATGCTTACCCATTACAAAAGGCTTTACTCAGTTACTCAAAATAACATTATATAAAGATATGCAACAAATATATCCTTAACCAAAAGCAATTTAGTTTATATGCCACATTTTGTAGGCTCATTTGTAAACTGAAAAAAAAATGACCTGCAAATTAATAATTTAATGTAAAAGCTCTACATGCAATAAAAGCACAAATTTCGTGTGCTTAGAAAAGGTGCAGAAAAAGGCTTTTTCATTCTAAAACTCAGGGTTATAAGCAATGGAGCAAAGCCTTCAAAAGAGGTAAACATTTACTCAATGGCATAATTAACTTCTAAAATTGCGCTTCTAATTTTGTTATATCATTCAGGTTCCATATTTGGACCTACACTCAGGACCTGTACTTCTATAATCATGTGGCTATTTTAAGTCTGTAGACCAAGACAACATTCATGTTCGTCCAATTCATAAGACACCACCAGTGAACACAGCATGTGTTCATGAAACTCAGTCAAAGTAGAATAATGACAGCTTGGGTGTTTTTTTTCATCAAGAAAAAGAAACCTTCTGTCCTAGGGTGATAATTATCATTTCTAAACTGTGATTTCTACTTCAGTGAAATCTGGAAAGCTTGTCTTAGGACAGAGAGAAGAAAAAGGGACAGACAAAAAAGGTGATGACATTAACAAACTTCTACTGATGACCTTTTAATGGCCAGCATGGAGGGGGAGAGAATGACTTCTCTGTAGCACGATATGACTCCAGGGGACCCCTCCATCCCTCAATTCCTTTCTCTACCTATCACTTGAGTCATCCTGATGTTTGGTTAGCCATGGGCAGTGGAGCCAAGGGGACCTGGGTTTGAATCCTGGCTTTGACACACACTAGCCAGGAAACCCTGGGCAGGTCACTCACTATCTCCAAAACTAATTTTTCTTCATCTGTGAAATGGACATAGAACTGACATCGCAAAGGCCAGCGGTAGGAGGATTAAATGAGAGAACACATGAACGTATGTGGTTCAAAGCCTACCCCAAAAGAGAGGCTCAATAAATGAGTTCCCTTTCTCCCTCTGACCCAAGGTTTTTGAACCAGCCCCAGAAATATACCCCAGGAGTACCCGCTGAATTGGAAACACCTACACAGGCTTTACATTCCTGGCCCTGGAGCTTTAAAGTAACTGTAGAGTGGGGATGTCAGTTTTCTACTTAGGGTCAGTGTTCGAGACTGTGATTCATCCAGTTTCTAATTGCTCTCATCACCCAACCCAGCAATACTAGGTGCTCTGACAAGGTCACCACACCCTCCACAGTGTTCAGAGACAGGTTCCAATTCCAGCCTCACCAGCAGACTAAACCTCATTAAGCAGAACCTGTTTCAGCATAGGATTAGTTAACTAGATGGAATTACTGATCCTCTCCCTCCTAGCAGATTTATTTTTCCAAGATGATCCCCTCCTTTAACTGTGATAAGCAGATGAATTAACCTTGGAAGGTCCCCGAATACTTTGAATTAGAAGCAGCCACTTACACCTACTCCCTCACATGGCAAAAATATCCTCCTGAATGATACCCTTTCTTTTTTTTTTTAAGATACCTGAAACACCCAGGGTCTACTGGATACTAAAAGGTTAGATTTAAAAACCGATTAAAGAAAGAGGGCAGAACTAGGATAATTTAGGTAATTTCGGTAAGGAGTTGAAATAGATAAAAGTAGGTTAGCACTGCCTTCTGATTCCAAAGCCCCAGTATGAGAACAGATGGCTTTATAATCAAAGATTCTAAACTACAATGTATTAAGGGCCTACCATATTCCCAGCAGTGGAGCAATTCCGGGTTGGGGCCAGAAACATAAATAAATCTGACACTTCTCTGGGCCACAAATCTAGGGGGAGAAGGGTAAAAGAGGAAGGGAAGACACATACACAGAGAATGTAAGAAGCACGAATAAAACTTAATTGAGCACATACCAAGGGACAGGGACTATCCTAAGCAATTTATGCCAACAAGCTCACTGGAGCCTCAGAAACTCCTCAAGGATCTTAGTACTGTAGATGAGAAAACGGGGATTCAGACGAGCAATCTTCCTAGGGTCATCCAAGCAGTGGTGGTGCCAGGATGGGAGGGAGGCTGGGCAGTCTAGACTGGAGGATTAGAATGATACAGGCGCTAAAAAAAAAAAGGTTGCATGGAGGAGTAGGAGCGCAGGGGTCGACCCTGGCTTAGAGGAAGGCGGCACTCAAGCGGGGAGATTCTTAAAGAGCTCGGGAGAGGCGGCTTCTCAGGTTCGGAAAGCTTCCCCCTACAGCTGAAGAATATATGCAGGGCTGCCCTAGACAGGAACAGACATTCCAGGGGCGCTTACTGCGCTCAAGGGACCCTATTCTAGACGCTGAAGAAAGGAATGAACTGTGCCTCGCGAGGCGCGATCGGGGGTGGGGGTGGTGATCCCATTCACTACAATTTTAGCGCCTGTAATAAATGCCCACAATGGAAGCGCAGGAGAAGCAGCCTTTCATTCTGGCACTGGAGGAGGATCGGAACTTGAAAATCGTTGAGAGAGGGATCTGGGCGTGTGGGGACCCCAGGGCTCGGCAGGCCCCTCAGAGAACACCGCCTCCCCGCCCCCTCCCCGGCCCGCCCCTCCCCTCCGCCTCCGGTCCCCGCGGCCTAAGCCCCCGCCTTGCTGCCCCCGCAGGTTCAGATCGGGAGCGAGGCCGGGCCAGGGGAGGCCAGCAGGGCGCGAAGCTCGCCCCTGCTGCCCCTTACCTGGGATCGGGGCCGTCCGGACGGGCTCGGAGCGTTGAATTCGCGGACTCTGGTCAGTCGACGCGAACAGGCTCCGGCGGGCGCGGGCGGAGGACCGAGGCCCAGAGGGAGCGGCTGACAGATCCCGGAAGTGGCCACGGCGCCTGCGCGGCGGGGCGGTGCGTGCTGTCGGCGCACGCGCGCCGTTGGGCGCGCGCGCGGCGGGGAACGGTCGGCCGGCTCTTAAGGAGTCGGCGTCTGGAGAGCGCTGGGAGCTGGTGGAGGAGCGCCGTGGACCTCTTAGTGCTTTCCTCGCAAAATGTCCTGAGACTTGCGGACCGAAGTGTGGAGCCTTGGCGCTTTCACAAATGCTTTGGCCACGGAATGAGTTCCTGAGAATTGGGACCTTTGCGGCCAAACGGACCGACAAATCCCACTGTTTTTTCCTCGCACTGTGAGGAGGCCTCTTCAGAGCCCGCCTTCCCTCTGTGGAGATCTCTCCAAGGAACGTTCTCTACCCTTCTTGGGTCAGAATCGTTCCCTGCTCCCGAGGTGGCGCCACAGGACCGAGGAGTTGAGGGAGTTCAGCCGCCCCCAAATACAGGAAGACAGTGACCTGAACCCCTCTTTCCACCAGACTGGCTGCCCCTCAACTCAGAGAAATTATGGACCAGCTCTCCTGGCCCCGGGGTGATTGACCCGGAGACTTGTCAGGTGACGTTCACCACAGAGAACTTGTCAGATTCGCGACTTCACAGCCACACATACTGTCTTCTCTGGGGCTGCTGATGTAGCAACAAATGCCCTGGAATCATTGGTTGTCTTTGGTCCCTTGGCTGCAAAGTCTCTGGTCTTAGGGCGTAACAGGGCACTTTGAGAGTGGAGAGATCATTTTCAGTTAATTACTCCCTCCTGGAGACAGCATCCTGACAGAGGAAGGACCGCCCGTGGAAGCAGGGATTCCTCCTATGTCTCCAAGTCAGATGAGCGAATCCGGAAATATGTAGAGTTGTTACCCAGAGTCAAAATACCAACAGTGTTTTACTTAGATCCCACATCTTTACAAAGGACAGTTCCTTCTTTGAAGGGGTTTATAGTCTGGGTAAATGAGGGTGACACATACAAATCAATAATACCAGACTATGATAAATGACAAGGTAAGAAATAATTTAGCCCCAGAAGAGTAACAATGAGACATTTTAATGTTAATCACTGATTCTATCTTTTGAGTTAATATTTTGCATTTCAGCCTAAACAAAGCTTACCATTCGATGCATTTTCTTTCATATTTTATGAGCCATTCTGGATAGTAGACTCTTAGTTCCTCAGGGGCTCCTAAGTGAAACCATCATGTTATATAACTGAGGAAACAGGACCAGAGGTTTTTGAGACTCCAGGAAGATTTTAATGAAAGTCGATGGCAATGCTGACATGATTCCTAGTCCAGAGCATCGCCCCCTTCCCATCATGGTCTGCTGTAAGAACCTTGGAATTACAAGGAAATCAAATTATTCTTAGTGTGTTTTTTTTTAGACTACTGTGATGACCCTGATCTAGTATCCACTATGAGGACTGTGCCCTTTAAAAAAATCAGTTCCAGGGAAGTTGGTACTTAGAAATGGGAAACAGGAGGAAGGGAGCGGTTGGACACTACTATGGATGATTTTATTTGCATTATTGATTCATTTGGAATTGATTTTATCAAGAGCGCGCCCCTCCTGTCTCATTGTGCTTTCTTCTTCATGTCTGGCTGTAGGGTCTCTTTTTTGGTAGGTTCCAGTCTTCTTTATCAATGGCTGTTTAGCAATTAGTTGTAATTTTGATGAGCTCTTTAGAGGCAGTGAACTCAAGGTCCTACTACTCTGCCATCTTGTCCCATCCTCCTCAGTTGGAATTGGAATAGGACTAGATTGGAGTTTTGGTGGAGCTTCAAGTCATCAAACAATGAGTATTCACCAAGTGCCAAGTATTGTCAGGCATTTTGTGCAGTGTACAGAAGAGTTGGATGAAGTTCCACTGTCCTCAAGGAACTTAAGAGACTAGGGTGAAACCAGTTCACAGATGTCTTAAGTAGAAGGAAATGCATAGTACCTGGAACCTGGAAGTGCCTAGTTAATGTCTGTTGAATGAAACGATGAATAAAGGAAACAGTCTTGAGATTTCAATTGGTCACTCCCGATTGTGAATGGAAGAGGGGGTTTGTACAGATAGGAATATCAAGAATATAACCAATCATATGTTGGAAAGATTATGTGTTTGCAAAGATCTAAGAATTTCCTTTTGTTCAGGAAGCCTTTGATACAGTATCTGGAATGTGGATTTGGAGAGTAAGAAGATTGGTTCTTGCTTGTGCCACCAGCTGAATGACAGTGAGCACTTACTGCCAATCTGCCTCCACTTCTGTCTCTTGCATGGGTTAATGCTAGCCGCCTATTCCCCACAAGACTCTTGAAAATATTATTGAATCAATGCCTATGAAAGTTAGAAGTTAACAAGGACTTCTCTGGTGGCCCAGTGGTTAAGACTCCGTGATTCCACTGCAGGAGGCTTGCATTTGATCCCTGGTCCCGAAACTAAGATCCCACATGCCATGTGATGTGGCCAAAAAGTTAAAATTAAAAAAAAAAGTTAACAAAAGGACAAAACCATGAATGAATACTCTGTGTGAATAATCCTTATGATTTAGATATTGCCCCAAGTGCTGGGTGTGGTCCTAAGGAGAGAAAATTTCCTGTAGAAAAGGTCTTATACAATTCAGTGCAGAGAGATTGAAAAATGTGTGCAGATTTTTCCGCTCTAGGCTGATCATCCAGTCCATTTCTATAACGAAGGGGTGGGGCCAGTTTATGGGGTGTCTAGGGAGGTAAGATAGTCTCAGATGGCTTCCTCAGTGGCTCAAACTGTAGAATCTGCCTACAATGTAGGAGACCCAGATTCAGTCCCTGGGTCGGGAAGATCCCCTGGAGGAGAGCATGGCCACCCACTCCAGAATTCTTGCCTGGAGAATCCCATGGACAGAGAAGCCAGCTACAGTCCATGGTGTCACAGAGAGTCGGTCGGACACAACCGAGCAACTAACGCATAGCTGATTTACAATGTTGTGTTAGTTTCAGGTGTTCAGCAAAGTGGCTCAAATACTGATCATCCAGTTCATTTCCGTAGCACAGGGATGGGACCAGTTTATGGGGTGTCTCGGGATGTAAGCAACTTCACTTTCACGTTTCACTTTTATGCATTAGAGAAGGAAATGGCAACCCACTCCAGTGTTCTTGCCTGGAGAATCCCAGGGATGGGGTCGCACAGAGTCGGTCACAACTGAAGTGACTTAGCAGTAGCAGTAGCAGGGATGTAAGAGAGTCTCAGATGTATGTAACTAGCATGCTATC
Organism: Odocoileus virginianus; assembly: GCF_023699985.2. Taxonomy (NCBI): domain Eukaryota; kingdom Metazoa; phylum Chordata; class Mammalia; order Artiodactyla; family Cervidae; genus Odocoileus; species Odocoileus virginianus. The sequence continues at coordinate 35,546,210 of NC_069706.1, forward strand.
ACAAATACCATACTTAACAAGAGCAAGCATATAAGCATACTTATGAATTCAAAGTATCATTTTCCTCATTTGAAAAGTGAAATCTGTGGTCACCAGCCTATAAATCTCCTGAAGGGCCACTTCTTACACATTTTGTTTCTAACACATTTTTAAAATGTTTTTTATGCAATCTATTATTTTTTTAAAAAGATAGTATGATAGCTTAAAAGAATTCATTAACTTTGGAGATAAATAGAACTGGGTTCAAACTCTGACTCTGCAGTTTACCAGCTACAGTACGTATGTAACTTTGGGCAAGTCAGTCAACTTCTCTAAGTTTCCTTCAAATAAGGATAATAGTTTTCAGGTCTTCTCTTGGATTCATTTTTTAAAAAAATTTTGGCACCCCATGTGGCATGGGGGGATCTTAGTTTCCTCTGCCAGTGAAAGTGCAGAGTTTTAACCACTGTACCATCAAGGAGGTCCCAGTAACCATTAAAAAAAATTACCTGATTTGTCATATTTATTTTGCTGAATTCTATTGCATTAATGATATGTCTTTTACACATTTACATTGTTTATTTGCTTTATGGTCCCTGTCTATTAAAGATAGTATTTAATTCTCATCAAATATAGTGCATGTCATGTACTGCTCAACAAATGTAATCACCATGGAGGTCGTTAAGCATTAAAAATGACATAATTAGTGTTTAAAATGTTTATATTATGTGGAAATGTTTGAAGAATTGTTTTATAGGTGTGTAGAAGGTTTTTAGTGATATCCTTTTTTAAAGTTGTATTTATTTTGTTTTTGGCTGTGCTGAATCATTGCTGCGCGGGCTTTTTCTCCAGTTGTGGTGAGCAGAGACTGCTCTCTCGTTGCGGTGCATGGGCTCATTGCAGTGGGTTCTCTCATTGCAGAGTATGGGCTCATTGCAGTGGCTTCTCTCGTTGCAGAGTATGGGCTCTCGGCATGAGGGCTTCGGCAGTTGTGGCTCCCAGGCTGGAGAGCACAGGCTCAAGTTGTGGCACATGGGCTTAGTTGCTGTGGCACATTTGGGATACCAAATACCAGGGAAGCTCCTGAAAGTTGGTTTTTAAAAAATGTCTGTAGAAAAAACGTATTATGGGATCACTGCTCCAAAACCTCAGGATACATTTTTCATTAACCTAAGCCAAATTTCAGGGTTCGGAGGAGAGAACAATCCCTTATAATAGCCAGCAAGTTCCCTTCCGGTCTTGTGGATTTACCATACCTCAAGGTCGGCCTTTTCACAACATATCTCCAGCCTCAGTACCTGGTAGCGTGTGGGTGGAAGGGCAGCCGTCTTTGTGATTTCTGGAAACACCCAAAGTTGTGCTCTCCCTGGGCGTTGACCCAGAACCTGCTGGGTTCCCTTCAAGGACCCAGGATTGGTTCACATGTGAAAGGAGGAAGAGGAAGCTAACTGGTGTATGTACCTTCAAATGTCCCTGGGATTTGCTTTAGTCAGGTATGGGAAGATACACAGATGTGGAAATGATTGCCACGAAGGAGGAAGTTTATTCACTCAGAGACCTGTCCCTGGAAGCAGGAGGTACGGCCTGACATGCCACACAGGGCCTTGTGGGGAAGCCCCCGGGCTGGTCAGGAGCCAGAGGCGCAAGGGGAAAGCAGGCCACGAGCTTTCATTATGGCTCCCACAGGAAGGAAAGGGGGCGGCTGGGTGAGCAGGGTTAGGATTGGCTGGTGGATAATTTCAGTGGGCTCTGGCAGTCCCTCGTTGTCTGGTCCTGGTCCTGGGATGATTATGGAGGGAAGTATTGCCTCCCAAGGTACAAGAACAGGGTAGAGGAGGTGGTTCCGAGTGTGGGCACTGGGTTGGTGAGCCTGTGTATGAGAGCCATTTGCTTTTCCTCAGAATCGGCACCCTGGGAGAGGCAGCGTCTCCTCAGCCAGGGGCCCCCAGCTGCCAGAGCTTCAAGAGTATAGAAGATAACACATATATATTTAATATAGCCAGTGATAAAAAAGTTAGCAGTCTTGAAAATGATCCCAAAACATCTAGCAAAACCATCTGAATAAATCTTTGCTCCACTTACTCTACAGAACATGGTGCCAATGCCCTGATTTCAGTCATCATAGATACCAATTAATACTATTTTGCAAGACTGCATAGATTATACCCTCTTAGATCTTTAAGTCATTCTGAAATTACATGTCCTTAGGCAAAAACAGTGGGCTTCCCTGGTGGCTCAGCTGGTAAAGAATCTGCCTGCAGTGCAGGAGACCCCGGTTTGATCCCTGGGTTGGGAAGATCCCCTGGAGGAGGGCATGGAAACCCACTCCAGTATTCTTGCCTGGAGAATCCCCATGGACAGAGGGGCCTGGTGGCCTACAGTCCATGGGGTCCCAAGGAGTTGGACATGACTGAGCGACTAACACTTTCAGGCAAAAACAGCATATGTGGCTAACTGATGTCCTGTTTTTTGTTTTTTTTTAAATAAATACTGGGTCAGAACCTTCACCTCATCTCCCACCACAGAGAATTATTTCTATCTCTGCTTTAACTGAATGGTCTTGGGCAAGTCACTGAGCCTGTCTCTGTCTGGGCCCCCACTCTCCCCAGCAGAGTGAGGAGCTGCTGTGGAATTTTCCACATGTGGGCTGTCCTCCAGGTCTAAAACTTCATGGATGCCTCTTGCATCTCTCCAGCAAGAGGCTTGCTGCCATCAGCTACCAGACTAACAGCCTGGGAGAGCCTCCCTGGGAAGGTCAAGTGCGGAAGTCATATGGAATGCTAGAAGGAAGTTGGCAAATGCCTCAGTGTTAGCATAATGGGCGCTCTGCCAAGTTATCTTGTTTAAACTTCACATTCCTGTGAGGCAGATGCTGTTATTATTCCTCATTTAATAGTCAAGAAAGCAGGAGGTAAGATAGGTTAAGTTGCCCAAGGTCATACTAGTGGGAAAGTGGAAACCATATCCGTCTGACTTCAAAGCATAAGAATTAGGCTTATTTTGTGTAATTACAGAGGTGAAGACTAGATCGAAATACGGTCAAAATAGGGGAGACATACTATGATTCAGGACTGAGTGGGACTTTTGAACCATGATTGTCAGCCAAAACGGCAATGGGCTGCCTTTTTCCACTGGAAGAGTTCAAGTTGGATTACCATTTACTTTTCAAGGATGCTTTGGAAGGGAATCCCAAATTGGCCAAAAGCTGGACTCAACACCCTCTAAATGTCCCTTCCAGTTCTAAAATCCCTCCTCCCCCAATATTTCTCTATTTCCTTATTTGGCTGCGCTGGGTCTTAGTTGCAGCACCAGCACGCAGGAGCTTCAGTTGCGGCATGAGGATTTTTAGTTGTGTCCTGTGGAAGCTTAGTTGCGGCATGTGAGCTCTAGTTCCCTGACCAGGGATCAAACCCGGACCCCCTGCACTGGGAGCATGGAGTCTGAGCCACTGGACCACCAAGGAAGTTCCTAAAATCCTAACATATAGGTTACTGCAGCCATGAAATTAAAACACATTGACTCCTTAGAAGAAAAGCAATTACAAACCTACACAGCGTATTAAAAGGCAGAGACATTACTTTGCTGACAAAACTCCATCTAGTCAGTTATGGTTTTTTCCAGTAGTCATGTACAATTGTGAGAGTTGGGCCATACATGTTTACTCTGTTTCTATAGTCCTTGAATTTATAAATTCATTTGTTACATAATGTATAAATAAATGATAAGGATGAATAAATGAGCAAGAAAAAAAAAAAAAATTCTAACATATAATAATTCTTACATTGTGTGATTTGGTGTCTCCCCAGTTAGTCATGCACAGCATTTGGAGACCCCACCACCAGAGGGCAGTGTTTTCACATTGGTGTATTTGCACCCATGGACCCAAACTGGGTTCCCTCCAGAGCTGTCTAGAGTGCCAAGTTCAGAAACATCACAAGCATGATGTGGGCACCACCAACAGAATATTAGTATCCCTTCCTCTACCAGCCTGAACAATGACTTCTGTCTGCCAATGCATTGGAGAGAGGTCAGGTGGTGAGATTCAAACGGAAGCCCCCATCTCCAGAGGGCTGGGGTGGGGGTCTTTCTGAGGGCTCTGCCCCTGCACCCCAAAAACTACGACAGTAAGGAGAGGAATGGGGTTGAGAAGTGCCCGAAGATGACAAAAGAAATCTGGTCACACTTGGGGAGACTGAAGGACCCAGGAACAGAAGAGTGACTTGAAGAGACCCTGAGACCTCTCTTCCATTCAGGTGGTTCTGCAGGGTCCTGGGTTATCAACACCAGGGTTGGCAAGTGGATTCCACCAGTGGGCAGGGATCTGATTTTATTTTTTGAAAGATGTTCATTTATTTATTTATTTGGCTGCCTCAGATCATCCCACAGGCTCAGTCGTTGCAGCACAGCGGGATCTTAGTTCCCCGTCCAGGAACTGAACCCACATCCCCTGCAATGCAAGGCAGATTCTTAACCCCTGGACCATCAGGGAAGTCCCTAGCCTGATTTTAGGAAGTGCTCTGTGCAATGTCAGAAAGCGCTGCATTTCTTTGGGCGGCATTCACTCCACTCTGTTGTCCCTTCAGGTCTGGCACTCTCTCATTGCTGATTAACAGCAGTGAAATACAATACACAAAACCATCTGCCCTCACAGAGCTCACCTGCCTGTGTCTGAGCATCAGGGGAGACGCTGAGGCAGGGTGTATATGTGGGGGGGCCTTTGGGTCGTTAGCCTGGACGGATCTTACCATCCCTTCAGGGCATCCTGTAACTATCAGCTCTCTTTGTCCTCATATCTCTGATACACAGGCCTGTGAATGAGGACACGGGGACACCACCGGACCCTGGTAGACTGTAAAAACTGCCTTTGGATTTCGAAGTCTCAGGAAAAAATTCTTCACGTAAAAACAATCTCCAGTCAGCCTATTTTTCATGTTTCTTGTATTTAAGATTCATGGGGACAAGGTATTAAAATTGTCCACATGAGAAATTACTTCTAGAGAACAGCCAGGTCCCAGAGACATTACACATTCCATCCTTGACATGAACATGTAGGATCTCAGCTAAATCAGACCCACAGTTACTGTTATCCAAGTGCTTGTACTTGATGCGTCTCTCAGAGAAGCCATGCTAATTTTATTGCCTCTAATGGCCAGGAATTTACATCCCCAAGCCTCTCGCCCCCACAGCTATCTTTCTTCTTCGGCACCTCTTTCTGGCTTGCACTTTCCTTTGCATAGTATTCTCAGAATAGACCCAGTTTTCCATTTTTCATATATTTTTTCCTCTCAATGATCTGCTGTTGAGATATGTATCACCCTGGAAGGAAAAAGAGAGAGAGGGTGAGAAGATCCTTGTGGGCCAGAGCTGGGAGCTCTAACATCTTTGTCCCCTTCTTGCTAGAAAGACAGTGCCCCCAGGTGCATAGGCTGCTTTTTCTTCCATGTAATGGGCATCACCGGGTCATGCCTGGTTCATCCTCTTCTAGGTTGTAAGGCTTTAGGGACCCCTTCTTTGGGCCTGGCATGCCTGGATAGGCCTGGGATATGGGATTAGAGACTGAGATTTGACCCTGACACAGAGAGCAGACCCCAGGGGCTCCACCTCATCCCCTCAGGGTGCTCTTGGCAGGACTGTGCCATGGTGACACAGGACGGTGACATGAAGACAGGGCAGCTGGACCAGGGCCAGCAGCGCCCAGGCATAGCCAGTCAGTCGCCAAGCCAGTGCGGGGGGTCTGCTTCACATGGTGCCTGATCCTGGAAGCTAAGACGTAGGTAGAAGGGGCTGCAGCGCCTCCCGAGTCTGGGTGGTGCAGGGAGCCTCAGCAGTAACCCCCGCCAAGAGGGGGAGCTCAACAGAAGGGACCCCGTTGAGGTTTTTGCCCTGAAAGGAGGTTACACGTTAATTGTAGGACTCATCCAGAGGCAAGCCACTGGTTTCCTTAACTTCCTCAGAGAGCCATTCTTTAAGAGAGAATTAAGAAAAAGATCCTGCGTCCTATTTTTTTATTCCCTCCCTAAGCAAACAGTAAGAAAAGACTTATCCTGAATCCAAGAGAAGTCGGAAAGAGCAAAGTAGAGCAGGTGAACTTGGAGCGTGGAGTCCACACCTAGCAGCCGTGTGCTGGGGCCGTGGCCCCTCACTCCTCAGACGGCGTCTTGGAGGAGCCCGTCTCGGGCACCTGGGTGATCCCCACGGAGGTGATGCCCTTGTCAGCTGTGTGGTGTCTGGAGCGCAGCTTGCTGAGGGCAGCCTCCGCCGTGCCCGCCCGCTCCTCGGCATCACCCAGCTCGTGCACCGTCTTCTGTAGCGGGCCAGCGTCTGGTTGGCCTGCTCCTCCTTTGACCGAGGCACTGTGGAATGTGGGGCATCAATCTGGCTCGTTCTGGTTAAATGTGCATTGTTTTTGCTTGTACCCAGACATCCTAAGAGTCCGGTCATTCTGTAAGGCTCGTTAGGAGACACAGCAGTCCTGGGTCAGGGGCACGCTCCAGGTCACCACGGACACCCACCTTCAGCGCTTTGAAGGTTTTGGGCTTTGACGTCCATGTTTCTAAATGAAATGTGCTCTGTGTGGTTTTAGGCATTAGCTCTTGGTGCCCTGCTGTGGAAGCTGTGACCTTGGCACTTTCTCTGGGCCCTGTCCCTCATTTCCCATCCCCTCATCTTCCCAGTGGAGCCACAGCGTCCTTTTAGTTAGAACCGTTATTTCCTGTCAGCCTGACCTTTAGCGAGGCTTTTGGGAAGGCTGGCGGGTGCCCGGGTGCTGACGGAGTCAGCGTGGTGGGCCCAGAACCGGCAGTGAATGGCGGCAGAGCCAAACCTCTAGGTCCTGAGGGGCCGGGGACTTGCCGCCCTGCTGCTCCTCCAGCTGCTCCTTCAGCAGGTCCGGGGCACGCTTGGTGTTGGCGAGACTCACCACGGCTGCGCTGCGGGCCTGTGGGGGCCACCGGCCTGTCAGAGCCCCCCTGGTCTCTGTGGCACCTGGGGCCAGGACTTAAAGACATGTGATGTTGATCAACAGTACCGCAAGAGGCGAAGACATAGGAGTCTATAACCCAAACAACCGAGGTTTAATTTTCCTTGATTTCTCCCCATTGCCGTCCACAAGGATACATAATTTCTTTCATTTAATTAGCCTCGTGCACCTGCACGTATGCTCTAGCTTTGTAGTTAACTTTTTTACTCGCTGTGGAATCAGATAATTTTCACGTTCCTTCTGCATCTTCATAACACACGACTTTCTTCAAGGAGGCGGCACTGTCACCCCCAACCTCACCGCTAAGCCAACCCCGGACTCTTCATCCAGCTACCACTTGTAATCGTCCACTTGCGACTTCAGGGATGTCTTTATCTGCAGGATCTGGTTGAGCCGGCTCTGGGATTCTTCATATTCCCAGGTCAGCTCACCGTTTTCAGTGGGCGAGAAGGGAGCAGAAATGTGGAGCCAGATCCTAAGCCTGGCTCTCAAAGAACCCATCAATACGGCAGCTTGGCCAGCAGAGCTGGGATGGGGCGCACGGTGACCCCCACCTCAGCCGCCCAAATTAAGTGGGCCCAGGAGGGGCACAAGTGCCCAAGGCTCCCCACCGTCCAGGTGATGTGCGTGGGATAAGTGGCTTCAGATAATGAGGCTCCCAGGCCCTGGCAGGGGATACACAAAGAAGTTTGGAGACAACAGTGAGGTCAAGAATGTTTACGTTGAAAAATCCATTCGTCTCAGCCCCTGAACCCACACTCCTGTCATCTGAGGACTGATTTCCGAGCCAGAGGCCAGGAGGAGGTGCCTGCGCCTGAGGACCAGCGAGGGTTTCCAGCTCTGCCCTATTTGTCTTCAGTTTTGTGACCAAGTCACCCCAACCTCACTGTCCCACTCTTCTTATCCATCCAGTGGGGAAATTGATTTTTAAAAGTATTGAGGATGCGGGCAGTAAGGCCAAATGATGCCTCAGGTTCTCTGGTGTCTGTGCTCCAGAGCCATGCTTCACTGGCACGCCTAAGGAGTGTGAACCTCTCCAGGGAACTACACTTTCGCTTGACCCAACTGTTGACCCCTGTCTAGGGCCCAGACTCTGCGAAGTTATACGTTAACTTGCATATGGATGAGTCGCAAATCGTTTTTGACTTAGAGATGTAAAGAATTTCTTCGGGTAGAAAAAAACCCAAATCAAACCCAGAGGTTGCAGTATTATTGCCCTGTTGGACAGGAACAAGTTTTGTACCTAACTTGCCGGAGTTACTGAAGCGTTCCTTTCCTGACTGGCTGTGTAAACCTTGGCCTCTCGGATGCTTTTCAAAGGTAGCTCTAACATCTTTCTGGTTCCCTCATTAGTGGCCCATGTTTGCTTTATGTTTGTAGGCAGATCATGTTTTAAAAGGCTTGAAAATTGTGTTATGTAAGTAGTACTGCTCCTCCCGCTGATCTCACAGAGAGATGGAGAGAACCAACAAGAAAATGTTTTGGGTAGTGTTCCCTGTTTTACGCTGTAAAGATGTTACTTTGATTAATCACTCAGCGGGTAGAAGAAAATCTCCTTGTCTTATCACAGGGGATGTGGGTTTTCCAAGGTCAGGGAGGCTCCGGGAGGGGACCCAAGTCCTCTTTCAGGTTCCTTGAGGATCCCCATTCCGTCCTCAGGAAGCTGTGGGGAGGGGCGAGTGCACCCTGGAGGCGGCTCCTGATGGCGTTGATTTCCACCTGGTTCCGCTCCAGCTCGGCCACCTTCGCGTCAGCCTCTGCCAGGTTGTCCTCCAGCTTTCAGATGTGGGCCTCAGCATCCATCTGCTCAGCAAGAACGGACCCAGTAGGGGAGTGAGCAGGCCCAGGCCAGGCCCACCCTGCTTCCCAGCCAGGCTGCCCTCTTGCAGCCTCCCAGGCCACCTGCCTCATCCTTTTTAGAACACCCTCATCTCAGCAGCTCACCATTTTCTATCAACATAAACCCAGAACCTTTGGGTTGGCACACAGCCTCTCACTTGTGGGCCCTGGCTGACCTAACCCAGTAAGAAAATGCCGCATTAGAGCAGGAGTCTCAGATAAGACAGGCGCTGCGGTGGTGCCTCGGGAGTGTCTGCAGTTTGGAGAAACCTGTTGGCTGGGACCTGGGCCCCCGCAGCCTCTTCCCTGCTCACCTCTGGAGCCCCCCACTTCCCTGGAGTCCCTCACTTCCCTTACGTCACACGAAGACGCTTCCTGTGGCAGGCACTGGATAAATGCATGTTGAGTGACTGACTTCATTTTCTTTCCTGCCATGGATTGCTTTTTCAGCGTGGCTGTGACTGCACTTGTCTCTCCTATATCTCCAGCTCCTCGAGGATACAGTCCTAATGTCATGGTGATCCTAGTAGCTCACGTTTGCGGAGCTTTTCCTTATGTGCCAGGGACTGTTGTAGCCCTAACGAGCATTGTGAGATGGGGATTATCTTTATCCCCATTTTATGGATGGGGAAGCCGAGGCACGGTTGGGTGTTGGCCAAGGTTATATCCCCAGCGTGTGGGGTCTGTGATGGGTCTGTCTCGATTCCCTTCGCAGCATCTAGATTGTGCCTCAGACCTGTCAGGGGGCTCGGGGGATATTATTTGAGAAGGCTCTGCGGGGATCCCCCTCACCTTGGACTTCTGCGTGGTCTCCACACTGGCGTTGATCTCGGCCTTCATGCCCTGCTTCTCCTTCTCCAGCTTGGACATCACCCTCTGCAGGTTCTCCACGTGCTCGATTAGCTCGGCCACGGAGTCCGTGTGCTTCCTGTGCATTCTGGAGGCTGCCGCGGCACTCTGCAGGACCGCCGCCTCCGGCTCCCACCACAGCTGCAGCAGCTCGGCCTCCCGCTTGCAGTTCTGCTCAGTCCGGGGCGGAGCAGAGGCAGGGCTCGTGGGCGGGCCGGCACCGGCCCCCCTGAGGCGTTCAGTCTCAGCTCTGCTTGTACCCACTGAACTGGGCAGCCCAGAGCAAAGTGGATGGAACCGGCCCCCTCTTGCCTGTTCTCTATCAATTGGTTTCTCCTCTAGGTAGCCCCGGGAATTCAGCAAGAACTAACCAGTCTTTCTCCCCTTGCTCATCGTCCAGTGGGCAGGCGGGAACGGGGGTCCTGGGGCCCCCGAGGATGGTACCTGAGCAGAGGTGGCTCCCCCAGCCTCTTCCAGCCTGTCACTTAAGCCTTCCAGGTCTCGGGACAGGTTGCTGTGTTGTTTCTCCACCTGGGGGAGATGAACGACGCTGACCCTGACTGTCCAAGAGCCCCTGTTTCCTCTAGTAAAGACTGGGATGACCCAGTGGCATCTGTGAGGCCAGGGGCCTGCACTTGCAGGGGGTCTGTCCTCTGCCCTCTGCCCCCACCCTCAGCAAAAGGAGCTGTCTGGGGGCCTTAGTGCCCATCCTGCCCCCCAGTCCCACCGGGCTGAAGCTGGAGTGTGTGTGTTTGGGTTCATCTCCCTGCAGGATCCCTGCCCACAAGCCTCCCTGCACTCCTGGCTCTCCCCTCCACACCTCTACCTGCACACGCAGGTGTTATCTGATCCCCTTTGCCTGGAACCTCCTCCCCACCTCGGCCGGTTGAATTCGGTCTTCAGGCTGCCACCTCCGCTTGGACCGCAGCACAGAGCATCTGTGGGTCTTTTGTCTTCGTCAGTGTGCACGTGTAGCACGTGCCGGGCGCACAGGAGGCGCTCAAGAAACTAACAAGGCCCTTCCAGCTGGAACCCTGTCCTCCTCTCTGTTGGCTTCTCAAGGAGTTTCTGCACCTGGTTGGACTGTGGCTTCCCTGGGTCTTTTGACTCCAGGAAGGGTGGGCGTGTTTCACTCACCTTGGCTCATCGCCCCCTCAACCTCCAGCTCTTGCTCCAGCTCCTCGATTCACACCTAGCGGGCAAATAAGCAGACAGAGCAATTTCTCTCTCCGGTGTGAGGTTAGAAATCTACCCATCGGCCTTGTAGGATGGAAATGAGAGACGGCAGCTTAAGCCCATGCGGGACGCTGTCAAAAGCAGAAGGAAGCAGGGCGCAGACAGTGTGCGATGACCCTGAGGCAGGAGGGAGGCTGGGGTGTGCGCAACCGCGCCAGGGGCCCAGCCTGGCTGGCCTGGACAGAGTGGTGGGGGACGGTGGGGGACGAGCTAGGGAGGGAGCAGCGCTAGATGGTGGAGCGCCCTGCGGCCACCGTGAGGACTTGGAACAGAAGCCAGCGTGAGGCGGCCGTGAGTCCGTCTCTGAAGACTCTGTGGCAGCAGCTGGTCAGCAGCCAGGGGCCGAGGCCCAGGCCAGTGCATTTCAGGAGAGGAGCCGGGTCTCCTCCACCCCGGACAGACCTGGCGTTCCTTTAGTTTCCGCTGCGATGTGGAATTCAGAGAGTGCTTGTCCTCATGCTTAGAGTTGACAGAATTGATTTCCATTTCCCTCCTGCGGGAGGAGGTTTGCCCTCCTGAGGAAAAGCTCTGGGGCTGGGCTAGTGAGCTGGCGCGGGAGTGGAGCTGGGGGAGACCTTGACCCTGCTGAGACCCCCTCACCCTATAGATGAGTCACCCCACCGAGCCCTAGACTCTGTCCCACTGGCTTCTCATGCACCCACCCATTCATTCACTCACTCGTGCATTTATTATTTTGCCTCTTACTTATTGAGTCCCTCCTGGTGCCAGACATCGCCTGGGATTCCAGGGACTCTTCAGTGAACAAAACGGACAGAAGTCACTGCTCTGGTGCTGCTTACAGTCTGCAGACCCCAGAATTGCACAAAACACCTGTCCTTTTTAGGGAAAACGTTCCTCCAAAACCTTGCCACCAAAGGCTGTCTGCTCCTGATGCATGAGTCCCACGTGTCAGGAGCCACGTGTGAGAACTAAGAGGCCAGAGACCAAGCAGATGGATGGGGAAGATGGGCCAGGGTCCCACCTGCATCTTCTGGGTGTGCCTCCCAGGGAGGCTGAGAGGATTTGGCTGCACACGTCTGAGCAGCCAGTGGTGCTTTAGACCTGCCTTGGGCAGAATGTGCTTCAAGGACACAGAATGCAGCTTCTGCCCCACAACGGCCCTCCTTACCTGCCTCCTTCTCTCCCTTCTCCCTGGCCTCTGACTCGGTTCTGGTTTATGCTTGGACTGTTGCAGGAGCCTCCCAGTTGTCTTCCTGCTGCCAGCTTTTCTCACCCCACCTGTCCTCGGCGTTATCCCCAGGATGACACTGATAACATAGCCCCTCCTCTCCTCGTGATCTTGGACAGCTCGGTTTGGAGGCTTCTGTGCAGACTCCCTCCCTCGGGGTGGCCGCTTTGCTTACTGTCAGCTTCTTGTCCAGCGTCCATGGCGCTGTGCGAGGCTGGGAGCTCCCTGAGCACAGGGAGCAGCTACTCCTGCCTCCCTGATCCTCTGTGCCGGGCACAGTGCCTGGCACAGAGTGGGTGCTGGGAAGTGCGTTTAGTACACAAGGCCCTGAGCACAGCGCTGTCCAGGAAGTGCTCCCAGTTGCTAACACTGCTGCAGGCCAAAGGAAAGACTGCGTACTTTCCCACCACCTCCTGGAGGTGGATAGCTCCATCTCATGGAGGTGGTCGGTGGTAATCTTCAGGTCACTCTCAGCTTTCCAGCGAGCCTTTTCCTCTTCTGCCCAAATTTTCTTTTCCTGTTTCCAGTTATCCTCCAGCTGCGGAGACAAAAAATACAAGAGAAAGTAGAGCTGTGTGTGTGGTGGGGGAGGGGGATGTCTGAGGCCAGAATGCAATAAGGAACCAGACTGGGCCAGCTTCCTTAGCTGTGGCATCAGAAAGACCCTTACTTCCTGGTTCCCTGGCCATCAAGGTGTAGAATCAGGCCCAGGGACGGTACCTTGTGGATCTGGGGGCTGAGCTTGCTGTTGGTCTTGGTCAGGGGGTTCACCTTGTCCTCCTCAGCTTGCAGGTCACCAAGGATTTTCTGGAAAGATACACACATGTGTCCCATGAGGCAAGTGGGAGCAACTGAACAGAGCTGGTTCTCTGCCATCACTTCCGGGCCGAGTTGATGATGTCAGTGACCAGTTACAGAGCACATGCTTCTGAGTGATGCGTGAGGCCAGGGCAGACTGATCTCCCATCAGCCGCACGTGGACCCCAGGGGCAGCTGGGAGCTCTGGTTCTCCAAGGGGCATATAGGAAATCTGCAGGGGTGTGGCTTCTGGTTGTCATAATGTTTGGGGTCCTCACTATGTGGGTGAGGTTTTGCTGGATGTCTGGTTTTGCTCTGGACAATGGATCATGAAGAATAATTCTGCAGTCCAGCCAGGCATTCATGTAAGTAAACAACTATTTATGCCCTTCTGAACCTAGAACTCAGCACCTCTTCACGTTTAACTCAAATGTTTTTTTCATTTAGTATACACTACATTTTAAAAGAGTGATCTACCATGAAAACTGAGAGAGGATTTTACTTGTTATTGAAACTTCCCTGAGAATTATTCTCTGTTTCATAAAATCTCATCACTGGCAGCACCCACCCTTGGCTACCTGAGTCACCAACACCCCCTCCAGTGCCCATCTGCAGCCGTCAGAGACGGGCTCGGACAGGCCGCACTCTCAGATCCTCCTGAGCTTTTGCACTTTGACAGACTCATTATTTATTATGAATTAATGTCACTCATTTCTCCATTTATATGGAAGGGCACCCAATTGATTTTCCTGAAGATATGTATTAGTCACATCATCGTTGTCTTCAATTCAGGATAGTAAGAGGGCCTTCCAAAATACAGTTGATCCTCGTTGTCTATGAGTTATCTATTTGCCAATTGACCTACTCGCTAAAGTTTATTTGTAATCCCCAGATCAATACTCATGGTGCTTTTGTGGGTCATTCACAGACACGCAGAGCAGCGAAAATGTCAAGTCGCCTGAGGAGCACATTCCCAGCTGAGGTTGGATAAATGATGCTCTATCATCTCGGTTCAGCTCCTACTGCAAACAAGTGTCCTTTTCCTGCTCTGTTTAGTGCCTGTGTTTTTACATCGGTGCTTCTATTTTGGTGATTTCACTGCTTACGATGCCACCAAGCTGCCTGGTGTTCCTGACACAAGAAGGCTCTGCAGGGCTTTGCAGAGAAAATCTGTGTGTCTGATGAGCTTTGCTCAGGCCTGAGATATGGTGACAGTTGCCTGTGAGTTCAATGTCAAGGAATCAACAATACGTACTAAACACTGTGTGTTTTTCAACAGAAACACACATAAAACAGGATAATGTATTCATCAAAATCCTATGTATGATGTATTGATGGGCTGAGAAAAAACACTGACCAAAGGTTTGCAGGAAACTAACCCTGTATTTCCCTGAGTGCAGAGGTTCAGGCTTTGCTCATTCAGTGACTTCACCACCTTGAATAATGAGAACTGAGTGTGTTTGTTATAAAAGGGGGCCCTGGGTTTGATATGATGGAGAGGCAGAGTCTAAGTTAAGGGGAGGTGTTGCCAGAGGCAGCAGAGAGCGGCGCTCTGGGGACACAGGTAGATCCATGATGTCAGCAAACACAGGGACGCGGGTCCACTGAGTCTGGTTCGGGGCTTCAACTTGCTCTTGGAGCCTTTGTCTGGGCTAGGAGGTGTTCCGTGCCACCGTTGGCACTGATGGGTGGTCAGAGCTGGCTCTGCACTCAGAGCCCTGTGATCTCAAGAGCTCACATCTGTTGCTGCTGCGATGAATTGAGGTTTGCTGGTGCTTTAGAGCTCCAGGGCACTTCCATGGGCCCACTTTGTCCTTACAATGCTAGGAGCATCCCTCCCTGGTGCCTGGACCATTCTGACCCACACCTGCTGCCCCCTTTCACTCTGAACCTGTTTTAGTTTGGGTGATAAATGCCATGATCACCCCACCACAGCAAACCTGGAAGGGAGGCCGCCAGTGCCCGTGCCTGCTTGATGGACGAAGGCACTGTGATTCAGGGAGACTCAGTGATTTCCCAGGGCCCCCAGCTGAGGGGGGCAACGCTGGGATTTGAACAGGGGTCTCCTGTCTCTAAGCTCCACCTTCTCCTTCAAGGGGAAAGGCAGGTGGTAGCCACCTGCAGCTCCTGCAGCGCCCTCTTCTCCTTCTGGAGCTTGGCGATGGAGTCTTCTCGAAGAGAGAGGTCTCCCAATAAGCAAACGGACTTTGTGATCCAGGGCCTGGAGGTGGGGTGGGGGACTTTAAGGCTGGGAATATCCTTGGGGGCAGAGGGGAGCGGGCAGATGCTCCAAGAGGAGGTCCTCAGCATGGCTGCACCCCAGGGTCACCTAGGGGCCCGGGAGATGCCAATGCCCAGCCAAGTCAGGATCTCGGGGTGAGGGGGCAGCGAGGACACCATCAGGCCTTGGCTCCTCAACAACTGGTGCTCAGACAGCAGCCACGGCATCGCCGGGACTGTCGGGAACACAGCCCCTCGGCCGCACCAGACCTGGCGGCCCAGAGTCTGCATCTGATCGAGGTCCTGGTGGTTTGTGTGCACCTCAGCACTGGAGATACCCCGGTCCACCTTCCCTTGCTGGGGGGTCCCATCCATATGACATTGGAAGGGGGCCTGGGGCTGGGGGCCTGGGGCTCAGGGCCAGCCAGGCAGTACCAGGAGCCGGGGAGCTGCTTGCAGGGGAAGCAACTGCTTGTTTGGGCAGAAACTGAGCAACTGAAGGTGACTCCGCCTTACAACAGGGTTGCTTCTTCTGGGAAGGGGGGTTGCAGATATGGTTGGTGGTACAGAGGGATGTTCTGTGAGGGGCTCCAGGGATGCTGAGGCTGAGTGGGCAGTAGGCCAGGCAGACACCTGGGAACCCAGGCCCAAGGAGACCCAGCCAGGCCCAGGTGTCCCCATGAGGGGAGCAGCCCTCAGCCCCGAGTCAGCTGCTCTGTCTGACATTGTAGCATGGGCTGTGCGTGGCTACTGAGCCCTAGAAACGCAGCCAGGTTGACCGAGGAGCCGCCTTTGAAATTGTGCTGAATTAAGTTAAAATAGCTGCATCTGGCTGGCAGCTTGGGTCCCAGGCTGCACTGCTGGGGGGCTCTGAGTGTGGCTCCTGCAGGGTGAGTGGACTAGGAGTTCCCTGGCCCTGGGAGGACTAGAATCAGGCCTGGGGCCTCCCCGCCTGCTTCTCCTTCTCCGTCTTGGCCAGCATGGTCTCCCCAGCCCTCCAGGTCCCGCCTGAGGTCGCTCAGCTCCCCCTCCAGCTTGCGCTTGTCGGAGCTCAACGGGGCTGACAGGCCTTCCTGCTCCTCCAGCCGCTCTCACATGTTGGAGATCGGGCTCTCCAGCCCTATCTTGGCCTTCATCATCGGGGTCAGGCGCTCCTCCACATCCAGCAGGTTCTCTTGCTCCTGGTGGGGGAAAGAGCGTTGGTTAAAGGCAGGGTCCCAGCACCTGCAGGGGACAATGACTGCAAACTGGCCTGGGGCTGGTGGGCCCCAAGCAAACGTGTCCTGGGGGTTGGACGGGGAGCCGGGCTCTGCAAGCGCCTTGCCAATGTGCGGGACCAAGGGTCATCCAGGAGCGCAGTCCCCAGACCAGCAGCAGCAGCAGCACCAGCAAGCCGGTTAGGATGCAACATCCGAGGCCGCACCTGCGATCTGTTCACCTGAATCTGCATTTTAACGAGATTCCAGGTAATCAGATGCACCTCGAGGTGTTAGGAGAGTGGTCTAGGAGAAGTCCAGGCTCTGCCATCTGGTCCGCTGACTCCGGGTGTGATTGTGCTTCCATCCACCCAGATAACTCCCAGCATTGGTTTAGCACTTTTGTGTTAACAATCCGGTTCCGTTGTCCGCAGTTCATCCTTAGAACAATGCTGAGAAGCAAGCCAGGCAGGTGTTGTGAGAACCGACATGCAGAGGGGGGTGGAGTTGTCAGAAGGCACACAGGCAGTAAGTGGGGGTGTCCCCTGGGGTCTCCCTGAGATGAGGTCAGTAGCCATGTAGATAGAAGACCAGACCAGCTAGATGACTTTCAGTTTGTGGCATAAATTTACGGAAATTCAGTTCTTTGCAAAATAAGGGAAAGGGTCATCATGAAGGTGCTTCTATAAGTGGGAGATCCTATTATCCCTGTGGTCTCACTTGGTATCAGCCTCCCAAACACCAAATGAGGGTCCCAGCCGGAGCAACTTCTCCGGACTGTGGAGAGGCTATGGAAGAACCATGTTAGACAGCTTAGGGAAGGTGGGTGGATGATGCAAGTGCTGACACCATGATGGCCAAGGAGACACGGCCGTGACAGCAGGGAGGGTCGAGATGGCACTGGGCCCCTCCCGGTCACGGGTCAAGGGTCTTCTTCTGATAGCCTTGGGACCGTGATCTAGTCTCCAAAGTTCAGTCAAGTGGACTTCTCTACCCTGAAGATACACGTGAGAACTGGGTGTCTTAAGAGGTGGTTGTGACAGTCAAATCAGAGAAGGACCTCGGTAAACCAGCAGGGTCATGGCAGGGAAGCCACTCATCGTGTTGGGAGTCCGGCTTCCCACGGAAACTAGGTCATTTGTTCTCCCTATTGTGTTTGTACTTGATGGGTGAGGAAAAGGAGTCAGAGAAAAGAAGGCAAGGTCCCAAGGTCCTCAGGGGAGCTAGGGGTGCTCCTCCCACCATCCTGTGACCGCCCCCTCCCCCCAGTGTCTGGATAATCCCCCAGACGCCGCATGTGCTGTATGTGTGTGTGCCCAGCCTGCTGCTGTGCGCAAACAGGAATGTGATGGAGATTTTTGGTAGTTGGGTCAGGGTGACGTGGCAATGAAGGAAAGGTAAGACTGGGAATTCCCCATGGCCTGGATGGACAAGGCTTCTTGGAAGGTGACCCTCCTTTTCCTTTCTGGGTCTGACTCGTGCCAAGGCCCCCAGCTTGTGCCACTTTGCCCAAGGCCCCACGTGCTGCCTGCAGCTGGTCGGTGAGGTCGTTCTCCCGGCTGAGCGTGGCCGTCTTCTCCTCCAGCTCCGCGACCTTGCCTAGCAGCTCCGGCGCCTTGGCCATGGCACTCCTCAGCTCCTCCTCCTTGACCTTCATCTCCTCCTCTTGCCGGGCCATGTTCAGCTGTGGCTTGATCTGGGTGGTGAGCAGCACCACAGAGGATTAGGGGGGTGGGCTTTGCCAGGTGGCTGTGGGGGCTCTGCCTCCGATGGGCCCTCATACCCCCTCTGGCATGGGAAGAATCTCTCGCTGCAACTGTGCATCCCTGAGCACCCACCGCAGGTCCATCCTTGCTCAGGACCAGCCCTCAGGTCGCTCTGGGAGAAGAGACACACATTTAGACGCAGTCTTGCTGTGCCCTGTGGTTATGTCTGATCTGTACGTTCTGCGTGCTCAGGAGCGCTGGCTGAATTCACAGCTCCGGTTTCCCTTGTCTTTCTGCCTGCTGAGTCCTCTGTCGCTCTCTTGCACTCTGTCTTTCTGTCTCTCTCACTCTCTCTCTCTTTTGCATCTTTCATCTTCTCCCCAGCATGAAGGTCCAGTTCCCCAAGTGCCCTTCCAGGTCTCCCACGATGTAGCTGGCTCACTCCTGCTCCCACTCAGCTGGCATGTTCTGCCTCTGGCCTCCACCCCCCTCCCTCCCATCGCCATGTGGCTGGGCCTGCTCAGGCTTCGTCGGGTAGCAGCGGCTCCTCTTCGGTCTGGACCCCTCGTGGTTTGGACACATTCCTCAAGAGGGCCTGGGCCCATCTGCTCCTCTGCCAGGCTAGACCAGGATCCCCACCAGACCAGGAGCCCCGCCCCACCCCTTCCCACTCCATCCTGCCCTCAGAGCACCAAGCAGGGTAGGCCAGACAAGGCCCTCAGGAGAGTTCCTGATCATTGGACACAGTTTTCTGGAGGGCAAACACCACCTATTGATTAGGAAATGGAAATGGATTAGGGCGGAGGCATTGCCTCACTTGGAGGATTTCAGATAAACTTGTCCTCACCAGCCTGGTCTGTGATCAGGGAATCTGGGATCCTGCTGTGCAAAGTTTGCATAACAAGGTGATGGTAAGCATCACTTGCAACTAAGTAACACTTTTTATCCCAGCAAAACCTCTCCCAGAGTGTTGCTTTGTCCACTGAATCATCCTATCCGGCTTAGTTAAATCAGGTTAGATTTTAGTTAAACTAAAAATAAAGGATTTTGAGTTAATTTTACATTTTTACTCCTTGGAACAGGAACTTGCTCTGCTATGTTTAATTAGCGAATTTCCCTTCCTAGTAAAGAGGCAGAAAAGTTTTCAGGCTCTGTCCCCTTGTCATCTGTGGTCACTTATGTCCAGCTTGGAAGGAATCTTAAAGGTTGTTGGTCTGGGGCTTCCCGAAGGGTAATTCATAAATTGAGCGGGGCGGGCGAGATGGATTCCACCATCGCATGGTAACCTTTGGATTTTCATTGGGGGAGACCGGGGTAGGGAAGAGGGGTGGGAGGTGGGGGAAAAAGGAATGAATTGGGAGATGGGAATTGACATATATAAACCATTGATACTATGTATAAAGTAGCTAATTAATGAGGACCTACTGTACAGCACAGGGAACTCTATTCAGTGCTCTGTGCTGACCTGAATAGGAAGGAAATCCAAAAAAGAGTGGATACATGTATACATGTAGCTGATTCACTTTGCTGTGTAGCAGAAACGAACACAACATGATAAAGGAGCTGCAATAAAATTTTTTTAAGCTTTGAAAAGTAATGGTTTAATAAATGATTTTGAAAAGAAAATTTTTTTTTTGAACATGGAAAAGAACTTGTTAAATCTACAGGGTTTTGTTTTGGTTTGTTTTGTTTTGCTGTTTTAGGCCATGCATGAGAGGCATGCGATGATCTTAGCTCCTTGACCAGAGATTGAACCCATTCCCCCTGCATTGGGAGCATGGAGCTTTTAACCACTGGACCACCAGGGAAGTCCTAAATCTTCAGTTTTTATGGATAACTTGCTTGGGATGAGACAGGTAAGGATGCGAAGTTTCCTTTTAAAATAAAAATTTCAAAGTAAAACAGGGAGTTGATTTAAGGAAAGAGGGCCAGACATAGAACAGGCGGGGAGAGTACCGTGATGTCCAAATTTGAGAAATTCTTACTTAGCTCCCTTTGCAATCTCAAGCCCTCCAGCAGGCTGGCCTGTGCATGGCTTCCTCTGGCCATGCAGAATTTACTATCCGCGCCCCTCCCCACCACCCCACCTTTCTACTTGTGGTCAGCACCGATTGTTAGAAAGTCCTTTCCTACGGGGAGGGGAAAGAAGCTTCTGCGTGAGCTGTGGGGGGCTCCGGGCCCCCAGAGATGACCTGTGGCCTGTCCAGCCCTCCTCATAGCTTTTCTGACCACCTTGCCCCTCAAGACAACCCCGTCTTCCGGCATCCTGAATACAGCAGCCCTGCCCCTGGGGTCCAGTGGCGTGCTTCCTCATAACGGGGGCCCCAGGCGGGATGCCAGGCTCCAAGATGACCCGGCCCATATGTAGTAGGAGGCTCGTGGACTCCTGCATTGGTTAAGAGTGGCCTGGTTGCTTGGGCACCTGCAGCCCCACCACCCAGCTGACTCACTCACCCTCACTGCCTCAGAACAGCCTGGGAAAGGAGAGACGGGATCCCATGGTTTCCTAAAGCTGAGAACTTCACTGAAGGAGTTGAAGGGGCTTCAGCATGCCCAGGGGTGAGGCACTGAGCTCCAGACCCACGTTTCAGCAGGGGGCGGGGGGCGCGCTCTGCACCCTCAGAGGGCTTTATTTTGAGGGATAAGTTGAAAGTTGGGAGGACACACCATCATTTTTCTCAGGGGGAGTCAACCCCTGCCTGAAAGGAGGCTGCACTCTTTCTCCAAGGCACCCTCATTCAGGCAGTCCCTGCAGCCTCCCTAGTCCCTAAGAGGCCTGCCACCCCCTAGGCCCCTGTGCCCGGAACGACCGAGGCCCCGAGGCCCGCACATTGTTGTGGAGCTTCCACCAGCCCCAGAAACACAGCTGCGGGAACTTTCATGTGTTCCTCTGGATGACCTTCAGGCCCATTCTGCAAAAAAGAATCCGGGGTTGCAGGGGTTAAAACGCAGGTATGGGGGGAGGGTGATAGAGGACCGGGCTCCCCAGTGGAACCTGCTCCTCTCAGACATTTCCTCCTGCATTGCCCCTCCTTCCACTCCCTCACTGGAATCGTCCATTTAGCCTTCAGATCCCATCGTCTGCAGCCTCTGGAATCAGCCCTCCTGGCCCTAACAGCTTCTTTCAGCTGGCATCCAGTGGGGGGGCTTCTGGACACTGACCACTTAGCCCCTGACTTATATCCCTGCCTTTGCCCGGATCACAGGGGGCCTGCTGGTGGCTTTCCGGACTTCACTACTGTTATTACTTCTTCACTACTGTTTTAATTACTTATACTGTGACCACAGAGGGCCAGAGTCCACCACAGGGCCTCCAGAGCTTTTTTTCCGATTCCCATTTTAGGGAGATGGCTGAAAAACATGATTCTGAGGGCAGGGATTTGGAATGAAGACTTCTGGGTTCTGATCGTGACTCTCTCTGGCCCAGTACCTTAATCACCCTCTGATTTCAGTTTCCACATCTGTAAAATGGGGTTGCTGGCCCCACCACACCCCTCTCTCAGTGTCGTCATCTGGATCAAGTACGAAGGCTGTGAGTGACTTGTCGATTGTAAAGAGAAAGGTTTGTGTTAGGTGGTCCCTGTCAGGAGTTGAGCTGTGTCCCCTCCTAAAAGATACCCTGGAGTCCTACCTCCCAGAACCTGTGACTGTGACCGTATTCAGAAATAGAGTCTTTGTGGATGGAATTACTGAGGTTAAGATGAGGTCAGACTGGAATGCGTGTGTGTGTGCTAAGTCACTTTAGTCGTGTCCGACTCTGTGTGACCCCATGGACTCCAGGCTCCTCTGTCCATGGGATTCTGCAGGCAAGAACACTGGAGTGGGTTGTCATTTCCTCCTCCAGGGGATTTTCCCGACTCAGGGATGGAGCCCGTGTCTCTTACATCTCTTGCTTTGGCAGGCAGCTTCTTTACCACTAGTGCCACCTGGGAAGCCCCCATCCTGGAGTGCGGGGGTGGCTAACCTCAGATGACTGGTGTCCTTATAGAAAGAAGGGAGAGCATGTGAGGACACAGGCAGAGACTGAAGTGGGGCAGCCACAGGCCAAGGAGGGCCTGGCCCACCAGGACTGCAAGAGGCAGGAGAGGCTCCTCTGCAGGCCTTGGAGGGAGCCTGCCTGCCAAGGCCTTAATTTCAGACTCCTGGGCTCCAGAACTGCGGGAAAATAAATTCCTGCTGAGGGTCCTTCGGGCCGGCAGCGACGCTGTCAGCCTTCCTCCACACTGCCCATTGTCACTGGTGGAGCTGACCGCCGTGTGTGTGGAGGGGTTCCCAGCTGCTCCATGTGAGTGGTGAGGCTTCAGTGGGCCCACCCCACCAAGGTGCTACCTTTGTTCCAGCATCTTCTTGAATTCGACCCTCACAGGGAAACCGCAGAGCCGCCGCTGCAGCGTGGTCATGATCTTAGCGGGGCATTCATCCCGCACGTCCTCGAGCCTGGCCAGGATGCCCGCTTGGAAGAACACCTGGCGGAGAGACACAGTGATCTGAGAATAGCCCGGCTCACTGATGGCAGATGCTTCTGAGTGGGGGTGGGGGTGGCAGTTCAGAAGCAAAGAACGGTATTTCAGAAGGGACCTTCAGCGTTTGCAGACCCTGGTGCCAACGTCTGAGGCCCCTGGGAAACAGCTGGCGTCGGCCTGGACCCCTGCCCGGCAGAGCACCCCAGCCCCAGCGTCTGTCTCCTCTTGCTCCTCGTGGACCTTCCTATGGGCTCCAGCCTGGCCTGGCGCTTACTAGCTGGGTCACCTCGGACCGTCTCCTCACATCTCAGGGCCTCAGTGCCTCGTCTGGGAAATGGGGGTGTCGATCCCTCCCCTAGAGGGTTACCATAAAAATGAAATAATGGGAAGGAAGTGCTTCTGCAGACTGTGAAGCTCTGAGTAAAATGTGACAGATTGCTAGGATCCTCACTGCTATATAAGGTGACTGCTCGGCAGCAGGACGCCAGGGGCCTTCCTTTTTTGTAGTTCAGTCGCTCAGTCGTGTCTGACTGTTTGCCACCCCATGGACTGCAGCAGGCCAGGTGACGGGAGCCTATCACCAACTCCCAGAGCTTGCTCAGACTCACATCTATCGAGTCGGTGATGCCATCCAACCACCTCAGCTTCTCTCGTCCCCTTTCCCTCCCGCCTTCGATCTTCCCAGCATCATGGTCTTTTCCAATGAGTCGGCTCTTAGCATCAGGTGGCCAAAGTATTGGAGCTTTAGCATCCGTCCTTCCAATGAATATTCAGGACTGATTTCCTTTAGGATGGACTGGTTTGATCTTGCTGTCCAGGGGACTCTCAAGAGTCTTCTCCAGCCCCAAATTTAAAAGCATCAATTCTTCATTCTTTACTACCTCACAAAGCAGGCTTGGGACAGTCATGGTCCCACGGATATGGGGTTGGAACCCTCTCAGATGAATCCTCTATGTGGTTGACTGAGAGGAAAAAAGTGGAAAAGGATGCTTCTTCCCCCTGCCCTCTTTCCAACAAAACCCCAAACAGTAGCCGTCATAAGGTAGAGACATTGGGCTTGATATTTCCAAGTTACATGTGGTTGAGATTTGGTCTCTGAGGAGCAGTGAGGCGAGCATGTGGCTGGTGGGGCAGAGCCCACAAGAGTCACAGGCGGGGACACCGCATACAGGCAGAGTCATTCTGTCCCTTGTTCTGCCCCTGCCGTCAGAGCCTGTCTGGCCCCCAGGGAGTGGAGCTGTCCCCAGCAGCCCCAGGCCTTTACCTGGACCCGAGGTGCCCAATGCAACCCTTGGACTAAGCAAGGTGCAGTCTGCCTGCCCAGAGACAGACTGCCCAAGGGCAGTGGCCTTGCTGGGTTCTGCCTCTGGCCTGTGGGGCCTCTGAGCAGAACCGGCCCTCTCCCTCTGTGTCAGATACAGGCGATGTCAGCCCTGGCCTCCCTGATCACAGGACTGCGGCCGGGGGGGCCTGAGGCCTGCTCTGTCCTGCCTAGTCCTGTGAAATTGGGAACGTGACCTCCACACCTTCTCCAGGCTTTCCTGTTTCCCACCCATCAAAGGTGAGGTAGGGGAAGGAGCTAGACTCAGAGGTTCTTTCTGGCTCAGGTATTCAGCAGTTCTGTGACCAAGTTCCCATAAGTCAGTTTAGCTCAGTGATGCAGGAGGTCAAAGCTAATGGTGCTGGCAGATTTGAGAGTGGTGTTACAATCCTGCTAACACCGCTGGCTACAGAGCAAGCTGCAGGAAATGAGGGACTCTGTTCTGTCCACCTGCATATCCCTAAGCCTGGAACCATGCCTGTCACACAGGAGGTGCTCCGTAGGTGTTGGACACACATGCAACGTGGAACTTCCCCGGGCTTCCAGCCACCCCAGGCCAGCAGAGAAGCTGTGCCTGCCTGGGCCCCAATGAGATCTGGCCGGGCAGGCGACCCACTCAGGGCTGCTTGGCGGCCCGCGCTGAGCCTGATGCAAAGCCAGTGCCCTTCCCACATCGCCCTGGCTGTCACGTCGGGGTGCAGACTGGTTTGGCAGCTGTTGATGGACACCTCCCACCCTCAGCCTTGCCCTTCCAATCCCGACAGGATTCTGCAGGGCCAGGAAGTGGCGCAGACACAGGCCCCGTGAGTCAGGGTCGGGCA
The DNA here is from genome assembly GCF_023699985.2 of Odocoileus virginianus. Classification (NCBI taxonomy): domain Eukaryota; kingdom Metazoa; phylum Chordata; class Mammalia; order Artiodactyla; family Cervidae; genus Odocoileus; species Odocoileus virginianus. Next base: position 35,570,806 of record NC_069706.1, read on the forward strand.
TTCGCTCAGTCTGAGTCAACCCCAACTCACCTGCCAACTCAGGGCCAGAGCTCACAGTGTGGGTGGGCTGGGCTTGGGCACTTCACCCCCAGACCTCGCCCGTACACATACCACGGTACCCTGGTCCAATCCAGGACCTTGATTCAGATTGTCTCCTTTTAGAAATCTGGGGCCCATGCAGTCCTAAGAAAAGTTCTCCTGTTCACTGAGCACTGCTCTGTCTGAGCTGAGTTCTCACGCACGCTACTCCCAATTCTCTGGCTTTAGCAGCCCCAATTTTTCGGAAGAGGAAACAGAGGCTCTCAGCATCTTGACCCAACTGGTCCACAGCTGAACTGGAATTCACATGTTGACACCCACCTTCCTGGGACAAGGCTGAGGGAGAAGACCCTACCTTGGTGTGTCCGATCTTGTATTCATTGACATCCAGGTTGATGGACCCCAGGAGCAGCTCTGAGGCCTTCTTGTTTACGAACCTCTGAGGAATCACATTGGGGTTCAGCACTTGGTACCTGCTGGGAAAGACAATGACAGTCCCCATCATCCCCAAGCTGGCAGCCCAGAAAGTCTGCCTGCACGGTCACCGTCCATCCGTGAGATGGCCTTTGAGTCAGGTGTTAGACTTGGTTTGCAGAGGCCCATGGCAGGCAGAGGGAGGGGGCTTACAGGAAGGCACCAAATCTTTCCTTCCTGATTTTTCCTCCAGGCGTGGCGGAACCACTCCTTTTCCTGACCTGCCAGCAGCCCCTTTAGTCGTTCCTCAGTTAGGGACCTCAGAGGGCTTGGACAGGATGACCTCTGCTCACCCTTCCAGCTCCGCCATCTGTGACCATGTGTTCTAGCAGTTAGGAAGGGGGTCGAAGTAAAAGAACCCCTAGGATGGAGGTCTCAGTTTGGGCTCCCCAGAAACAGAACTTGAGACCAGGATTCAAGTGCAAGTAGTTTATCTGAGAGGTGCCAGAGCTGGGGAGTGGGGCAGGGAAGCCAGCAAAAAGCATGTTATCGAGTCAGTTATCACCACAGCTATCTGGGGCTTCATGCTACTGGGGGACCCTGGTGTGCGGGACCAGCTCCCCCTAGCTCACGGGAGCCTCTGTGCGTCTCTTACCAACCCCGCATACAGTGATGTCACATTAGTAGCTTGAAATTACCACAGAGTGTGAGTATTTATACCATGGAAATCAGTAGATACCACAAATCAGGGCTTCTTCTTCTTTTTTTTTTTCTTTTAAATTTTAACTTGGAGCCCTGTTGTTAAACATTTACCAACACACAGCTGTCTGACAGCCAGTAGAGAAGACGCCTGCCTCAGAGTTAGCCCATCACCAGGGTTGGGGAGCTGAAGTATTTATACGCCAACTGTTCTCAGTCCTATCGGTTGAGGGCTGCTCCTGGGCCAGGGTGGGGGTCATTAATTTCTGGTCATTTCAGCCTGCCAAGAGCAAAGCAGACTTTTGCAGCCAGAGAGAGCCCGCAGGCAAAGAAGCGCAGGTGCTGGCCTCCGAAGGTCGCGTCATTGTGTACAGAAGTAGTGACAATGAGATACTGTCCATCAGGTGCCCACAGTGCCTCTCCAATGGGACTGTGTTTATCAAGAGCCAACCGCGGACGCCGAGAACTGTGCTTGAGGTATCAGGAAGACTCTGTGTGAACTCTGGGTACTGCAGCCTGTTTGGGAAGCCCTTCCCACAAATCCGGAGGCCTTCCAAGATTCCGTTGCAAGCCAGCTGGTGCATGATCAGGTGGGCGTCCTTCACGCCTGCCAAGAGGTAGGAACAGGACAGCGAGTTACTACCCTGGGGTGTCTGAGGCCACTCCTTGGCCCTCAAGGATGCAGACCTGCATATCCATGTCCTCATCTCCTCTTGTCACTGCCCAGGGGGGGTCCCAGATCCCCCACAATTCAGCCAAGGACCAAAGGCTCTCCTGAGTGTGACTCTGGCTAGACCAGCCCACTCTGCTGTACAAAGTAGCAGCTAAAATGTGATCTTCGGATGATCTATTGTTGGAGGTTCTTTCAATGCCCGGTTCTGCCCCAGTCAACCTGTGATTACAAGTGGACTTAATGTGGAGCGAACCCCAACTTCACACATCCTGAAAGCTTCCAACTGGGAGCATGTTCCTATGAGGTGCCTGATTGCTTAAACTCATGCGGGACAATACAGCAGACAAAATAGGGGGAGGTGCCGTGCAGGGTGGTCATCAGCTTGTTCCACTGCTCCGGGGGGTGGAGGGAAAGGAAGCATTAGCTCAGTGTTGGTGTGGCAGGATACCTGTGCTCAGGAGAGGTATTTGTTTAGAGTTTAATTAATTTAACTGTGATTACAATCCAGTTCTCCGGTCACACCAGCCACTTCTCAGGTACTCACGAGCCATGCATGGTTGGTGGCTATCGTACCGGACAGCATATTGGGCAGTGGCAGCTGTATTGGACAGAAGAGAACATTCCACCATTGCAGAAAGTTCTGTTAGATAGCAGTGCTCTCGGAGGTCCAGGGACTTGCCCAGAGTGACAGGTTTTATAAGAAGAGGGATCCTCTGAATTCAGTGCCGGCTCACTGTAGAATCTTGCTTCTAGAAGGGATCGTAAAGCCTGTATGGACAAATCCCTCCCCATTTTAAACCTCCCTACCGAACCCTCATCTTCCAGTTGGGGTACGGTGGGGTGGCCCACTCTGCCTTAGGAAAGCCAGATCCTTGTGAAGTACTGAAATCATTTTATGTGCAGCATCTCCCCCATTGGCTGCATTTCTGCACTTTGAAACATGTTTCCAGTAATGCCCAAACTTCATGGAAGTTGTGACCAGCCCAGAAGACCCACTGGCACAAGGCCATAGGCATTGATATTTCCACTTGTTATGTTGGCCAAGTCCCATCATCCCCTGGGTTTTCAGTCTGAAACAGTGTAGTTGGACTGGACCGTCTCTAAGGGATTTTCCTGCCCTGCGGTCTGTGGTTCTGTGCCCTCTGCAGAAGGAAATGGACCCTTCGAATGAAAGAGGCGACCAAAGGCATAGAAATGGACTCATCCTGTCCTGGGCTGCGAGATGGCAGCCAGACCACATCTCCAGTGAAAGGGAGAGCTGGGGATACTGGCCACCAGGCGGCCTCTGGGGCAGCGCCTACCTACTTACCCTGTAGTAGCTGGAGACAGTCATGAAGGAAGACCCTTGTTCCATTTCTTGCTTCCAGAGGAAGACAGAGAACGTTGCTTCATGTCAGTGGCCAGCAGAGGGGCAGGCTCAGTGTCAAGGGTGTATGTTCTCTGGTTTCGAAAAGGCTTGTCTGGGGTCTAGCTGAGGGGGGCCCCCCACACCAGGTAAATGAGATCTACCAGGGAGAAGGTGAACGGGCTGCCCTGTGGCATAACCATCACAAGGAGTGCCATGCCCCCTGTGGCCCTGTGTGATTTAGGGCTGGCCCGAGATCGCTTGCTGCCGCCACTGCCTGAGGAGAGGAGCCCACAGACCATCCAGAGGAACTGCATGTTGGTGGCAAGCACATCTCCGAGCCCAGGAATATTTGCAGTTCTTGTCCCTCTGAGTGGTGGCCCTGTTGGGTGTTCCCCTGGGGCCAGCCACAGGACCTCAGCAGGGTAGGAGGCAGGGCTGGGCTTGACATTTGGCTTCAGATAGGAGAGCGGGAAGCAGAAAATAAGCACAGTGCATTTGGGTGTCCGCTTCTCTGAAGCAATATTGCTCCGCTTAGAGGTGGTATGGGCCCCGTGATTGTGTTGGCTGATGGAAGCTCCCAGGATGCTTCTGCATCTCTTTATTGCACTGGCATCCATAGACGATCTCAAGCAACTTGTTATTCATTCATTCATTCAACAATAGTTGAATATGAGAGTTTGGTTTTCTTCTTTCTTCTCCTGGTCACTAAAGGGCATCAGCACAGACAGACTGGACACATGAGGGGGCAGCCATACCCAGCGCCTCCTCTTCCTTGAAGAGAAAGGCCGGGATCTCCAGGCTCAACTTTTGGAACGAGCCCACCACTGACTCATTCAGGGGGTCTTTGTTCTTCTCTATCCAGCTCATGATGTTGTAACCCTCCTGTAGGGGAGCGGATGCCAGTGATTATATTTCAGCCCCAGGGCCACCTTTCAGACCTCACACCCAGATCCCTGGCCCCGTCTCCCGGGGCTCCTGTTCTCGTCCTGATGACTTGCCTGGAGTCCTGTGATGTGCCAGAAGCCC